>NW_010972798.1:9643687-9855407 GCF_000737465.1 Haliaeetus leucocephalus | reverse complement strand
GCGGCGCGGGGGGGGGGCCCATGAGCGGCGATGGCAGCGGCTATCGCCAGCTCGTTGATCCGGCAGAAGCGGCAGGCGAGGGAGTCCAACAGCGACCGGGTGTCCGCCTCCAAGCGCCGCTCCAGCCCCAGCAAGGACGGGCGCTCCCTCTGCGAGAGGCACGTCCTGGGGGTCTTCAGCAAAGTGCGCTTCTGCAGCGGCAGGAAAAGGCCGGTGAGGAGGAGACCGGGTGAGTACGGCGGGCCGGGGCCGTGGGGACCTGCTCCGCGGGGTGGGGCGACCCCGCACCCGCCGGGATGGCTTTCCCCGGGCGGGGGGGGCTGGGGAGGGCGGCCGGTCCCGGGGCTCTCCCGGAGCCGCCGGGTACCGTCTGGGGACGGGCTTGCTCCGCGCTCAACTTTCGCCCGGGTCCTGGCGGGTCTCGTCCCCGGGGCTGGTGGGATGGGTGGGCACCCACCTGCCGCCAGCATCCCTCCACCGCTGTCCGAAGCGTGGGCAAAGCGGGTGCTCCGGCAGGAGAGAGCCAGCGGCTTAATCTGTGCTAGCTTAACCCAGGATTGTATTTTTCCACCTCCCTGTAGATATGCTTTTTAAGCAGTCTCCTCTTATTTTCTGCACAGTGACAAGGAAATCGATAAACTGAGGATCAATTAGAATTGTGGCCATTTGATAACTAGATCCATCAAGTGCTACTTCACGAGCAGAGTTGCATAGGGAATTTCATTAGCTTAGAAGGCTTTCTAGATGGCAGCTGCACGACTGTTACACCTAATTCTGAGCTTGCAAGGACCTGGAAATGCTTTTTAGAGCAGTCTTTTTTCCCCCCTTTCTTTCCTTTATCTTTTTGTGCGCACGTGTGCTCAGTCTTGGTTCCTTGTGGAAAACTTCAGCCCTAATGTACGTGTTGCTCACATTTCCACAGTGAAGTCCCACCACCCACGGTCTCAGTTCTGAGCGGTGCTTTGTGCTCTCAGCTGTCCTTGGTAGGTGTGAAAATTCGGTACCTGGCAAGAGTAGGCCCTCCATGATTTCTTAGTGGAATTATTATTTACTTCTTCCTGTATTTTTTCACTGCTATAAATCAACACTAAGGTAAGAAAACGGGGATTGGTTTGAGAAGCTGCTGTGAACATGTACTTTTCTCAGGTGTCCCTTAGTATCATAGTTAAAAAAGAATGATACTTGTTCACTCCGCTCTTCAGGATGTACCATCAACCTGTGTAATCCTCCCATGTTTTCCATATACATTAGTATTTTGTTTGTTGATTAGTCTCTTCATGAAGCCCCTTCTCTGCATCTGAAGTCTGTCAGTCATGACTCTACAGCAAGGTGTCAGAGCTAGCAGAGGGCTGCTCTTCTGTTCTGTAGATTGAGGTACGTGACCTGTACTCAAGTGAGGAACAAAAAGAAATAGGGGGAAAGCCTCTTACCATAGAAGGCCTCTTAGTGTTGTCAACAAAGGGGAAAGAATAATTACTCTGGATTGCTGTTGGCACCCCTGATTCACAGGCTGTGGGGCAGGGACTATATTTAGCTAGCAAAATCCTTCAAGACTTGCACTGCACAGGTTAGGATGTGAAAACCGGACTCTTTAACGGTCTGTTTTAAAGCAGTTAACCAAAAGAAGATGCAAAATATCTGAAATACAGCATGACTTGAAATATTCAAAGGGAAAAAAGTTGCCTTTTTTTTTTTTTTCTTATCAAGTTATAATGAGTGTTCTCTTGCTGGACCATCCTATGTATTAGTTAACCTGTGAGCCCAGACCAAAAGATGGTTCTTGCCCAAAAAGTGTGGTGAATTTGTCTCAGGAATCGCTCTTTGTGGGATAAAGAGTGGGACCTGAGAGTCTCACTGATGAAATATTTTCCCATTCCTCTTTCCTCCCCATCTCCATCTGCTATTGAATGAGGTCCCTCAGGGACTAAAAGAGCTGAGAAGTCTAGACCTGTTACCTAGATTTCAAGATGCTTCATCTCATTAAAGTTTGAGTGACTTTTACAGCAGGGTGTGGTTGGTGAGGCTTTTCGTTGGTCCTACCACAGCGCTCCCAGCTGCACAGGTCCAGTTCTGCTTCCTCTGGACTCACTGAATGCCTGTGAAGAATCGATGAATTCTAAGAATTCCCTCAACTTGCATGGACTTTCATGCTGAGGAAGCTGTTCAATAACTTAGAGACCAGAGTGCTCTAAGGAAGACTTTTTATTGTCTTAGAAGAAGGATCAATGCTACTCACTGCTGTAAAAATAGAGCTGTTCAGTCTTTAGAGCTGTGAGTCAATCACTCATAAACACTACTGTATTCATTTTATAACATTAAAGAAGTAGAGAAGTTAAGTTGCTTTGAAAAAAATTCAAGTGTCCTTTCCTATGTTAGGGACTGTGTCTGCTTTAGTTCCCTATATTCATCTTCTAAATAGAGATTTATTTCACTGGTACATCCTATTCCTGGACTCAGGTGTGCTGCTCAGAAGGCAGCATGCCACTGCGTTTGCTGCTACTTGGATTGTTTATTCAGGGAGTGTATTGTGCCCAGATAACTTATTCATTGCAGAGTCGCTCTTCTGCATAGAAAATGACATGCAAATGAATTGAAACTGGTTTAAAGAAATGTGCATACATTGTGCAGTGACCCACAACCCCAGTGATTATGTGCACTTAATGATACGCTGGCTCAGTAGTTTGCAAGTCAGTGAAAGGAACGTGAAAAACATCCATGTTCAAAAGGGGTACAATCTCATTTGGAAATGATACAGTGCTAGGGGAACCGTCTGCCTTTTTAAACATGACCTCGTTTTATGGCTATGGGGAGTAACTGTCAAAATACTTCACATTTACAGAGTGATTTTCATCTGTAGTACCCAACAAGCTCTACCAAATGGAGAGGATTCTTCCCATTTTACAGAAGGCGAGACCGAGGCACAGAGCAGTTACCTGACACACAGACCTAATTCCTGATGCTCCTTCCAGCGCTCTGGGCTTTCGGCCCCTCGCTGCCATTGAGCTTACAACGTGGCAGTGGTGGAGCTGCAGCAACTTGCACCGTTACAGAAATATAACTCTGATGGTGGCTTATGTTCCCTTTGCTTTTGTAAGAGTAACCGTGTGAGCTTATGTCAATTAAGTGGTTTTATTATGTGACTCAAACAGTGCTGTAACTAAAATATTCAGTAAAGATGTGCGTGAGTGGAGTTACATTGCACTGGTTGGCACCTTGTGCTCCACTTTGCAGCCTGTGTGAAGCGAGAGTGAAATAATCCTGCTCTTGTATGGGAAGGGAGAATTCGCACCCAGTAGCAGTTCAGGCTCGCTTGGTGGTGGGCATGAGTAGTCACAGGTTTTGGCAAGCTATGGGAAACCAGGTCTGTGCAGGGACGTCTTGTATAATCAAAGCTATCAGCTCCTAGGGAAAACAGACTGCAGAAACTTCTCCTTTGTTGGTTGCAATAAGCACCATGTTGTAAAATGAGCACTTGTTTTATCTGCCTTTTTGGTGGGCAAAGGTAGCTCTCTCACAGGCACGCTCTGTGTTTTTTTATATCTCTTGCATGTGTTTGGCTCTAAGATGACTTACCAGTTTAAGATAGGCCAAATAAGGACGCTGAGTGCTGTGGACTAAGCTGAAAATCTGGACACATGGGCTTAATCCCATTATCGTGAATTAATACAGGTCATTGGCCGCAATTGTGCAGGTGCCAAGCAAAATATGTTGATGTTGAACAGCACCTAAATTATATATTTTGCTCTGACCACAGTAACTTGGTAGAGGATTCAAAAGAAATTGCTGAATGGCACGGCTTTTTGGTGCAGGTTCAAGAGATGGATCCTTCATCAGAGAATGATAGATCCAAGAGGTGAATGCAGAAGACTAGACAAAGCAGCTCTCTTTACGTGACTTCTCTCCCAACAAATGGTTGAACCAAGTGGCTTCATCCCCTTTGTGGCTGAATTAAAGCACGTCCCTTCTTCAGCTCTTTTGAACAGGCTGGAAACCCTGGGCTGGTGGGTCCAGCTTGTTTGTGAAAGCTGTGGCCGTGGCTTCACTGACCATGTGCTCAGGCAGAGCTCACCCTGGGGAGCTGGGGTGGAGGTGGCCTTCCATCATGCCATGGCCACTCAGCGGCAAAGCTGAGGAGTCTGGGGGCCTTGCACAGAGGGAAACAGGCTGGAGCATCAGGCACAGTATCTGAGGGGGGTGGTGGAAATTTTATCTCGGTGAAGCCCACTGAAAGGGTGACGTTACTTGGGGAGATCATATTTGAAGTCAGGCAGCTTTGGGTCAGGCTGTGCCAGGCACTGTGTAGCATCGTTTCTGTCCCTTCAGGCATTGCTTCTGTAGATGAGTTCCCAGCTCAGAATGCAGAGCTCAGTCTCAAACAGGTTTTTTACCCCAGGAAAAAGAAAAAAATTCTGCATTGTTTTTTTTTTTTCCCCGTCTGATATATTTTGTGCTCCTCCAGGGATAGGATGCTTTTCCTTAAGGAGATCTAAAGGCTTCTTCCAACGTGAAGGAAATGGTTCACATATAGAAAAAAAGCAGTAACTTAGAACATGTTTTCCCTTTGCGGTATTTCTCGTTTTGAATAATAAATGGAGATTTGGAATTTAAAATACACATATATAGATATTTTTGCAGCAGTATAAGTAAAATATAAGAGCAGCTTTAGTTGAAGGACACAGAAGGACTTTGTTCATTCGGAGATTCATTTAAAACATTTGAGAAGTCTGTCATCTCTGCAAGCTGTTAAATTCCCCGAGTTAAATCTTGAAGTCTTTTCTGATTTCGTGCAGGGTGAAAATGATGATTGAAGCTCACGGTAAAACCCACCTTTTTAGCTCCCCGTTAAATTTGTCATAGCCCTTGCCTGCTTTTATGGAGTGGTTCATCTCAGAACAGCTGTAATATCTGCCTAACCTGTGGAATTTGGCCCCTCTGTTGCTGTCCTAACGGCCGTTGGGTTGCTGTAGTGTCCTAATGCCGGCTACATTATCTCAGCGCATAGCTGCCGTCTGCAGTAGGATTCAGGCTGGACGGCAGCACTTTTCCATAGCGTGTGTATGCGTATCTGGGTGTGCGCCCAGCCAAGGGGGGGTCCATCACGTTCTTCTCCTGCTCCTCTGCAGGAGGTGCTGTGCCCCGTCTCTAAGGAGTGGCTGGAGGGAATGGAACTGCCTGGAAATCCTGGCATCGCCTTGCCAGCAAGAGCTGTTAGAAGCGCTCGCTGAGATGAGGGCATGTACGCCAAGTGGCCAGCCAAACGTGAGCCTAGGTAACGTCAGGGGGAAGGGGCACAGCCTCAAGGGCATGTGTCCTCCTTGTTTGGGGCAGTCTGTCGTCAGAGAGGTCTGCTGCTGGTGCTGTAAGCTCTTTCTGCACCCGCCAGTGCTAATGAACACCAAAATAATCAGGAGGGGGGAAGAGGCTCCCTCCTGCTCATGACAGCTTGGCAGATGGGTTTCATTTTATCAAATTGTTCCCCGGGGGTGGTATCGCACACGTTCGTGACTTGCAGATGTGGTGACTGTCACGGTGTGTGTCTGTGCTCGGTTACTAGCGGGGGGGGTCAGATAGCAACCCTGAGCTCTCCGGCTCTGAAATCTGGGGAAGAACTGCAGGCTCCCGGCTTACTCCAGAGCGTGGAAAACTCAGCTGCCAGCCTGCTTCACAACACAGCTTGCGGGTGAGCATGTGAGTCAGTAAGCCACTTTGTACTAGTTCTGGACTGGATATGGTTGATGCCAAGAAAATCCGTGGAAGTCATCCAAGCTCCTAGAGGGATGGATATCTTCTCTCCCCATGGCCTCAGGGGTAGCTGTGCTTGTGAGAGCAGTGAAAATCGTTAGCCAGCAGAGGAGGTTCACCATTAGAGCAATACAAATGATTGATTCCTCCGTCACCAGCCAAATGGAAAAGTCAGGGCAAAAAAGAGGTTCATGAGTGATTATTTTCCCTCCCCATAATATAAAAGATCCATATAAATCAGTTTATCATTGACTGATATAACTGGGGGTTTTTTGGAAAAAAAAAAAAAAGTGCAATTTCATTTGGAGGATTTTTATATGTGTATTTTTCTTTAACTTTCAGGTATACTTCTAAATGAAATGTTGCTTTGAAACAAAAAGCCAAAAGTTTGGGTTCCAAAATACGAAAATGAAGACAAAATTTTCTTCCTTCCTTCCTTGCTTTGATGAATTCAGCATGAATTTAGAATAATTTCAGTAGACCAGATACTGCATATTTTAACAGATAAGATATCTATTACAAAAAAAAATTCAACAGCTTGACTCGGGCAGCGTGGAGAGCAGAGCTGCCACGGGAGCTGAAGAGATTGTAAGAATCTTACTCCTGTGAGAGACAAACATGATCATGAGTCTCACTATGTTGAGGAGCAAGTGCAAACTCACTTGGGCTTATCTTCTTTCCTTCTTTCCCCTCCCCAAATGGGCACACCGTGAACTGGCAGATAGCACAGTGGCCAGGTAGACATTTATTCCATCCCTCTGGCATTTGTTCCATTTGATCCATCCCTCTGAACAGTCATGTGCACATTATTTCTGGGAGTTTCCTACTCCTGCACAGGTGAAGCCAAGCTGTGATTTATTATTATTAAAATCAAAGCAAGAATTTTAACAAGCAAAACATGTAAGAGATTGACATCCCTTTCATATTTGCAAGCTCCATGGCTTGGCAGAAAGTGACCAAGAGTACAGAACAGAGCCGGTCAGGGAAAGCAGATCCAAAGAGCTAACCTTTAAATACATGTACATTTTCATATGTTCCATGTGCTGTCGTAGCATCATAGCCATGGCTGCATTATTGTTGTGCCTTAATCCTGGAACTCTCTTGTGAAGTGACCTGTAGCAAAATCACGTACCCTGTACCTAGGCTGCACACACTGCAGTCTATCAGAGAATCATACCTTTATACTCTATTCTCCTGTTTAATACTTGGTTCGTCTCTATTCCCTAGCTAACACAGTATTCTTTGTATTAATACATTATCCTTTCTAAGCATAAAGCAAACTACTACATCTATTGTTTTACCTTTGCCCTGTTTTGACACATAGCAGAATCCTGAAATAACTTGGCCTTTCCAGAGGCTGGTTTTACTTTGCATCTCTATTAAAAGCTGTAGTAGAGCCACGGACACACTTTGTGCCCCTCACCCAGCGAACACCACTGGCAGGGGCTCCTGGAATAAATAATTTTAAAGCAGGGGTTGTGATTTGAGGGGAGTCAATGTGGACACTGAATTTTTGCAGCGTGGTAGCAGGGCTGTAGGGCTACAGCTTCCTGAATGTACTGTCTCTGAAAATAGCAGCTACGACACATTTTCAAAATGGTAAACCAGAAGGCAGCTTTCTAGAGAGCTGTGGAACATGACTGTGGTATTCACTGTTCAGGCAGACCACTCCAGCTTTTCCAGCCCCCACGCTGCAGCATAGACAAATAACTGTGCGCTTGTTCCAAGCACTGAATTGGGGCTCTCTGAAACCCCGATGGAGCTTATGTGGCTGCTGAGAAAATTCAGATGGATGTGCCCGCACACCTGTCAGACACCTCTGCTGTCCTGTGCTCATTCCAGGATGTCCTGGCTGAAGGTGACAGAGGGACAAAGCCACAGGCTTGGAAGCAGGGTCATGGCCTGAGCCCTCAGCCCTTCGTGTCCTCAGGGACGAGCTGCTGGCTGGTTCCTGGCGTGATGGGGAAGGCTGGCTCCGTGCAGTGGCCATGGGCATTTCTGCTCTCTGCCCTTTCCCCATGGTGTGGGCTGGGCTGTGAGATATGAGTTAATGCTGGAAACAGCATTATCACCAAATGGGGCTCTGCAGCTCTGTCCCGGCATCCGCTCTGTGGCTTTGGGTTTGTCCCTTTCTGCCAATATCATGGGGAGATGACTGTGCCGCTCTGCCTGGGGACCCGCTAAGGAGATGCTGTATGGGGTTGTGCTGCTCCTGGCAGAGCTCTAAGTTTGGAGAAGTATTAAGCTCTTGTGCAGACCATGGCTTCGGTCAGGGCAAGGGGAAGTAGCAATAGAAGCTCCGCTCTCTTCTTGGCAGCACGTGCATCTGTCGTACCCGAAGTTGTATGTGGGAGGAAGGGGGGATTTTGTCCAAGGGACACCTCCTTCAGAGTCTGCCTTGGGTCGGTGCCCCCTTCTACTTCAGCATTACTGAGCACAAGGGTGAACTCTATTTTGGATGGTCCTTGGCACCATCATCTTCCTAAAGAGAAATGCTTAGCTGGGGAACTGTGACAGTTCTCTGGCAAGAAGGTGGGCAGCCGTGGTGAAAGGAGGGGAGCAGCTACACTGCCGCCTGCCTGCGCTCCCCGTCTTTCTTTCTGGGGCCCTTTCAGTGCGATAGTTTGTGTTCGGAGTGCTTGACTCCATTGATAGATGTCAGAAAAGGGGAGATGTGAAATGGCTGGTTGCCTCCAGTGGAGGGGGCTGGATTTGAGGATGAAGATCCAGGGCTAGATACAGCCACTACGGTGATGGAGAGCACAGAGCTTCTCCCTCATCCTGCAGCAGCATCCATGGAGCGCACTGTGCGGAGCTCTCTCCCCGTGGCACTCCTGTCTCACTCCCTCTCCAGCACTGTGCTCTGTTTAGGGGATGTGTTACATCCAGTGGACGGCTACATGCTGTGAACTGGCAAAATATCCACAGAGAGGCAATATAATTCTGTTACTTGTTCCTCTTTCCCAGCTGAAAGCTGATTGCGGTCGTGAGAAAGATAAAAAAAACCCCAAAACGTTCATTTCGTGAAATATTTAGGCATTTTGGATTGAAATGAAGGAAGAAATGAGCCAGGTCTTGGGGTTAATAGAACATGCTCACTTAATTGATATTTATCTAGAACAGCATAGTTTTCAGTCCCCTCCCCTTGCTGGCTGCACAGATAGTTTCTTTGCTTAGCAGTTGCCACCCATATTGCCTGAACTGCCAAATACATACATTTCCTTCATTCCCCAAAGCAGAACTGTTTGCAAAAGGTCAAGCAGGATGGGACTGCTGCAAGTGAAGCCAGGCTGCAAAAAGCCAGTCCACATCTTCCAGAAAATTGAAAAGCAGTAGAGTTAGCAAAAAGACAAAAGTGGTTTGGCTTCCAGGGACCGGCTTGGGGTTGGGAAGCACCCGGCAGTTGCTAAACGATGCTCCCCGGGGACTTGGGAGCCGCTGGGCTGCAGGAGATGCAGCAATCTCACATTGGCAGGTGGGGGGCTTGGACCGTCCACCCACTCCCGAGCCGGTCCTTTCCCAGGCACGGCTCCTGTAACTGGATCCAGGTCTGAACTGCTGGCTGCCTGCACCCTCTGCCTCAGTTATCGATCTGCAGCCGTTCGTGTGGGCATCCTCTGCTGACCGACATCATGCGCTTGTGGGGATTTTCTGTCACAGTGGCTAAAAGGGCTGGCAGAGCGTGCGGTATAACTACCAGTTCTCAGCTGGCTTTTTATAGTTTGGTTTTATGCTCTTCAGTACGGGGTCTGCTTGCTGGCTGACACACAGCATCGTTATTTAAAAATTTATAAACATTTGTTTTGGCTTTTATTTCATTTCCTTCTGTGCCACTCCTACCTTCTCCGCTTCCTTAAATATTTCTTCTACTATTTTTCTTTCTGTTTCTTCAAAACCCAGCGCTACTTTCCATGAAATAAATTTTAGGTTTTAGAGCTAGAGCCTGGTAGTGGCTCCTGAATGACTAGAAACCACCAGGTGAAGTTTGAGAGCTCCTTTGCCTCGAGCCCTCAGGTGGTGAGTGGCTCCTGGGCAGCCGGAGGAGCAGGAGCCGTGTTGAGAGACCTGTTTGAGAGGCGGATTTTCTGTTTTCACTCCATCTGCACTGTGTCATCCTGAGCACATGCACCCCTGGGGAGCTCGCTCGCTGTTTACATCTCTCTCCCGTGATGGCAGTGGGGTGGCTGGTGAACCTGCCTGTCTTGCTGGAGTCCTCGGGGCCGCCCGACGTCAGGAATGAGGTGTTTGTAGTGAGATACGAACCATGAAACACCATCCTTATTTAAAACAGAGCTTTAGATGGAATGAAGCAGATGATGGTTTTCTCACACCGTGAGTGTTTTCATTAGGTTGAAGGAAACCTCTGGCTCAGATGGAAAATTAAAATCATTCTGCAGGTCAAAAAAGGTGTATTTTCACAAAGCAAAAGGAAAGAAGAAAGAACTTTAAGTCACATGGCAGGTTTTGGCCATTTTTAGCATGATCTTGCTCTTTTAAGTGTAATGTTGTTTCAAACCAGAGTGGCACAAGCAGCACATTTTCTTCATGCATTTGGGTATTGTGTAAGATTTGTTGAAATTTAGTAACATCATAATTTTGGGTCAAAAAATGCTTGCAAACTGGTACAGGAATGCTCAAGCTGCATTCGTGCAGTGAGCAAAAAAATTCTTATAATACAATCTGACTGATTCAAGCTTTAATTTTTCCATATCACAGGCTCATTACCTGTTAAGTAAAGAAGTCTCACACCTCACATCCCTTTGGAAAATGTTGCAGGAGTGCATGAGGAATGCTGTAGCAAAAGGGGACGTTATTGCTTGGTGTTATTGAACGCTTGCAGAGTGACACCGGGACCCAAATTTTACCCTGAGTTGCCATCCAGTGATTACCCAGGGCTCTTCTGTGAGCTGGTGCTGGTAGGACCAGGTACCCTCCCCGAGACCGGTAGCATCTTAAGTGATTAATTTCTGCTCAGTGCTTGTTGATAGCATGTACCATCCATTTTCTATTTTAATGAATTTACTTTTCTAGGCATGCGGAGCAGGGTGGAAGATTGATGTAGTCGTTTCCGTAGTGTGTTTTGTTTGTGTGAGGGACTTCTCGGTGTTTCTGCAGTATTTCAGGCCTGTTGGATTAATGGGGGAAGCATCTGAGAATAGCACAAATCACAGCGCCGTGGCAGGCGTGAACAGCAGGGATGGCGTCTGCTCTGCTCGTGTGAGGACTATTAGTGATCTGGTGCCTTGCATGGGGCACTTCAAGGTGAGGGGAGCTGGGGACTCTGTCATGGAGCCCTTCAAAAACTGGGGGTGCAGAAGTGTGATAATGTCACCAAGTTGGGGTCACCTAGCAGCAAGGCTGAAGGGACCCCCAAGGTTGACTAGTCCAACCGCAGCCCCGCACTGACACCAGCTGTATATTCCCCAGACAGATGTTTTTTAACCTGTTTTTTACATCCTCCCATGGAGCAAATTCTAAGTAGAAAGAATTTCCTAATATCCAAACCAAATCTTTGTAGGAAGCCAGGAAGAAATCTGCTTAATGGAAGTGAAGAAGTTTTATGTTGGATACTGGAGTCAAAAAACCAAACCACAGCCTTTCTAACTGTACAAGTGGCAAAGCGCTACCACAAAATTGCCCAGGATTTCTGACCCATCGAACAACTCCTTAGGACACGTCTCTGTGACGCATGGCCCTGTAGGAAACCCTCTCCCTCTCCATCCCCGTTTGTAGGGTGAGAGGTTCTGCAAGCATGGGGAGAAGGCAGAACTATTTTTCTATTTTTTCCCTCCTGCCAGCTCCAGGCAGCAAAGCCCAGCAAGCTGCATCTCCAGGCATCATCCTCTGAGCTCGTCTTTCCACCTCCCTTGGGGACACCATAGCTGTGGCCCCTTCTTTGCTGGTATGAGCTTTGGGCTCAATCATCCCTCAGCCCAAAAGCTCTGCAGGGTGGGGGTACATGTTTGCTAAATCTTCATGCAGCACTTGAGCTCTCATTGCCAGCATGGGGAAGGTCTGGATTTTACTCCTGATATTTCCCATTTGCGGGTGGCCGCTTTGGAGCTGGCACAGCCCGTGGGGGCCAGGGAGAAGCTCCCGTGAAGGGGCACGCGCTGTGTTGGTTCATGGAGTCACGTTTGCACCCAAATGAAATGGCGCTCTGTGATTGTGGGCTCACACATAATATTTATGCTATCCTCTGTTTCACTCTGGGTGAATATGCTGTAATTTTGGCTAATTACACAATATGTCTGGAATAATTGCAGGGTGTTCCTCAAAATAAATAATACATCTTGTGTGCTCTGCTATCCATACTTATGAGCATGCTTTAACCTTCAGTAGCCAAGGCACTGACTGTGCTGGAAAATGACAGCTTAGCAGCTGTAACTACAACTTCTTTTCCATTAAAATTCTCATTTTTTAAATTCCCTTACCTGAAAAAGCTCACCCTTGTGCTGGTTTTGGCTGGGGTAGAGTTTCTTCATAGTAGCTAGTGTGGGGCTACGTTTTGGATTTGTGCTGAAAACAGTGTTGGTAACACAGGGATGCTTTTGTTATTGCTGAGCAGTGCTCACACAGAGCCAAGGCCTTTTCTGCGTCTCCCCCCACCCCAGCAGCGAGCAGGCTGGGGGGGCACAAGGAGTTGGGAGGGGACACAGCCGGGACAGCGGACCCCGACTGACCCAAGGGATGGTCCAGAGCATACAACGTCATGGTCAGCATATAAAGCTGGGGGAAGAAGGAGGAAGGAGGGGGACATTTGGAGTTACAGCATTTGTCTTCCCAAGTCATCGTTACGGGTGATGGAGCCCTGCTTTCCTGGAGATGGCTGAACACCTGCCTGCCCATGGGAAGTGGGGAATGAATTCCTTGGTTTGCTTGGGTGCACGGCTTTTGCTTTACCTATTAACTGTCTTTATCTCAACCCATGGGTTTTCTCACTTTTACCCTTCCGATCCTCTCCCCCATCCCACTGGGAGGGAGGGAGCAAGCAGCTGCATGGTGCTTAGTTGCTGGCTGGGGTTAAACCACGACACCCTGCATAAATTCCGGAACAGCCCTACATCTCTCCTTTATGCTTTCCGTTCCTGTCAGGTTTTGGTTTTCTCCTCATCGGAGCTCAAGTCAATACAGGTGTAGAAGTTTGCTCTTTAAAGGGAAATGTTTTGAAATTTTGACTGCTGGTAAAACACACTGGATCAACAGAGCAACAGAAACTGTGTCCTGGGGGAGACAAAGACAAACCCAGGAGTGTAGCTATATGAAGAATTGATTTTTTTAGTTCTCTGGTTAAATGGAAGAAGTTTCTGGGGAGGGGATTCAGATCCAATGCAATATTTCATTTACTTAAAATGAAACTTTTGCTTTCATCTTCATTTCTTTTAACATCTTTTTTTTTTCATTAAATTGCCAAACAAAGTGTTGTCTCAAAAGAAAAAATCAAAACTTGTACTCTTTTCAGATCTCCTTTTTTCCCCCTGTTAATGAGATGGAGTTTGTGTATAGCTTCAGCTGCTCTTACTCTGAATTTTTTAGCAAAATATTCAGCTAGGCAATTTCACCCAGAGGTATTCAGCAATTCTGTGCCAAAATAGCTGGCGGCCATCAGTCCTCTTCCATCCCATTGTTTTCACCTGCAGTGGTCTTGGGGACCTCTTTTGGCCCTGCAGTGCTGGAGATGGCTGTCTTTTCCTTAGCTTGTGTGCAGAGTGGGTAGCTCGTGTCATGTACATTAGTTTGGCATTTGCCTTCTAGGAAAACTCATCCAAGACTTTGGACCTCTTTTGTCCTTGAGCCTTGGACCTTAGGTGGCTGGCACATGGGATCTGAAGCCTGGGGAGCAAGTGAGCTTCAAGGTGACTTCTATAAGTCCTAACATCCATAGGGTCCTAGGAACAGGGTGGCCTGCAAGAGACATGTAGCAGTGGTCCCATGTTGCACCCCCATTTTCAATGCTTTATATGACTCCTTTCTCTGCCCCTTACCTCAGACTTCTATTAACATCTGTGTAAAGCTGATTCCCTTGATATGGGAGGGCCTGCATAAACGCCAGTGCCATGCAACCACATCCTTTCCACCTGCCCTGCAAGTGAGAAATAAGACTTCCCTGGAGGGACTCATCTTTGTACGAGCAAAGCAGGCGTAGTGCGGAGCTTTGCACATGTCTGCTCCTTGGTAGAGGAATGCAGGCAGGCAGCTGTGCTCAGTGCTGGAGGGCTAATTACTATTCCTCATTGCAGGCATCAGCACAGGAAAGGAAATCACTTCTCTGGATGCTCTTTTTGCCTGCAAGGTGCCATTCTGCTCTAGTGACTCACTGATGGTGACAGGAGGCGATTGCTTTGATGGGTGCTGTCATCGGTTTGAGCCCATCATCCCTCTGAGTTAGGGAAATGTCATTTTTGGAAGCTTGTCCTTCAAATGCAGAGGCCATCCCTGTCAGCACAGCCTGTTATTTCACGTAATGCATCCTGGAAACACCAGTCGTCTCTCTGTAGTTATTAGCCCTGGGTGGAGATTCACCCTTGAGATGAGTAAATACGTAAGTGTGCCATGCAGCTCTATTGTCCCAGAGTCATTTTCTTCTCAAAATAAATTCCCTGTAATTGGAGGGTGACACTAACCCTGTAATCACATTGAACTGGAGCTGGGCATAGCCTTCGTTCTGCATCATTGGGAAAGGAGCTGGGATCAACTTTGGTGCTCCCAGAGTCACAGATCTCGGGAATAATTCTTAGCATCAGTCAGTCAGTCTGTTTACATCTCTCCATCCTACTCACAGGCTGGGTGGTGTGCCCGTGTGTTAAGCTAAATGGCTATATCTAAACTGAAGGAGTTTGTGGCAGCTTTGCAAGGTGGGGCTGGATGCCTGGCTTTGCTACAGAGCTCCTCCTCGTGCTTGGGCAGCTGCTGTTTGCCCACCGTGACCTGACCTCTGTGCAGGCAGCCTGCAGAGACATCCAAATGCAAATGCCCGACGACGCTGCTCACCTTCTTCGGCCCTGCAGTTCATTTGCCCTCTCCCTGCCTGTTACTTGGGATGCTACAGGCTGCACTGCCCAATCCATCCAGGCCTCCTGCTTGTAGGCTTCCTTGAGGCAGAGTGTGTCCTTCTGCTCTGAACAATTTTGCTGAGTTTAGCCACAGAAACTGTGGAAAACATTTTGTGGGGCTGGGAAACGTCCTCCTTGCCTCCGCCTGTGTGCTTTTCTGCACTCAGCGACTCCTGTGGGAGCTGAAGATGCTCAGCACTTTGCAGCAGGCTTTCCTACCTCCGCACCTGAGTGACACCGTTGGAGTGTCCTCCAGGATCCCCGCATGTGGCTCGGGAGGCTTTGACCTGCTTCGTGCATGACTCACTGCAGGTGCGGTCCCAGACCCATGTGCAGTGTCTGCTAAAGGCTCACGCTCTGCCCTGGTCACAGCTTGGAAGAGTCGGCCAAGGTGTTTGCCTGGGGAAAACGCACCCCTGGTCTTCAAGGGCAGCAGCTCCTGGCACAGCTGCAAGTGCTGTTATTCCTGAGCTTCCCAGTTTGGGTGGATTCAGTGAATCATGGTAGTGAGTTGAGCTATTAAACTTTTGCCAACAGTCATGCATTTAATTGGAGACAGCCACTTCATCTTAACTCCTCAGGAACTTAGCAGCTCCTGGCTGGGAAAAAAACCCAACATTTTTCTCCCTCAGCTTTTCCTCTTTTTCCCCACCAAGTTCTGTGCTGATGCCTGTCACCATAGTAATCTGCACGAAGCTCACTGATGCATTTTTGTGCCGAGTTAATGCAAGCCTTCATTAATGCTGTACTTCCGAAGGAGGGATTTGGGTACCCTGCTCTGTCTGCATGTGTTTGCAGTTTTTGGCTTATCAAGTATTCTGGAACCCATCCTTTTCAGGGGGGGGGAACTGCAGTTTCTGTGGTGGCACTTTAAACATGGAGTTAATCTAAGTAAATTAGGAGCAGTATACGCTTTGACTTGAATGCTGGTTTTGGTGTGTTAAGGATTTGAGTGCTGGTTGGGTGAGTCATAAATCAACCTCCCATTATGACAGCTGCAGCCTGAATGGGGGAAAATAAGAATAATGGAATGTGTAAATTCCAGGCTAAAATGTTTAATTGCAATAAACAAATGTTTAAAGAACATTTAGGTGAAATATGCTCCTGAGATGTATTACAGTTCCTGTGTTTGCAGTCAGATCCTCAGCAAAACTGTTGCACAGGCATGGAAGAGAGTCAGCACTATGCCCAGCCACGGTTCAGATCAGGGCTGGAGATGCTTTCTCCCTTTGCCAGACCAATGTCCTTAGCAGGTACCAGAGGGACTGTTTTGGGAGCCTGCTGCTGGCATCTCTGGCAGCCTTGCTGTGCTAAGACCCCGCAGAGGCGTTGAGTCAGAGCATGTCCTGCTGCAGAAAAAGAGAACAAACAAACAAACAGGCAAGTCTCCTGTTGAAATCATAGAGCAGGTACCTTCCTTCTACCTTGTTGCAGGTTGCTGAATATAAAATAGCTGCTTGCTGTCTAAGCTACCAGAGTCCTCTGTTGGTTGACAGCTTGTTACGTGGAGAACAGTAACCCCAAGAGCTTCAGAATTTATGCCATAACCAACACAGAGTACTGCTGGCACCCAGCACAGTAACTTCTGAAGTGGATTTAAAAGCAATTCTGCACCAGCAACCTCAAGTGGAGGCCTGCCTGCCAACCAGAGCATTGCTATGAGTTGCAAGTGGCTCAAATCCCTGAAACGTCACTAAGCCCTTCATCTTTCCAAGAGGTCATTGAAAAGCAGCCCCTCTGGGATCCCTACCATTAACTCAGAAAGTTGGGATCAAGGTGACTTCTGTGAGTAGGGTCTTGTTGAGTCCCTTTAGATTTCCCAGCCCAAGGCAAAGTGGGGTCTGGCTTGCTGCAGCCTCAGGTCATCGTATTGCCATAATAAGAAGTGTCCTGTGAATTGCAAGAAATGCGGCTGCGGCAGACTGCCTTCCACGATGGAGTCTCGGCTGGAAATTAGTGTTGTGCCCTATTCCTTGGTCCTCCTGAGCTCAGGGTTTGGATCAAATTGAGCTACCATACAGTACTTGATAGAGTGTAGGGTTCCTCACCCAGGGGTTTGTGCTGCTACTTTGCTGATGGGAATACACAAGAGTTAGTGCCCTCGGTGGAGCTTTGCTAAATGTGGCACTGGTGCATAACGTCATAGCTCCTCTCTGCCTTAAGGTGAGTTATTCTGCTTGTGTGTTTTTCATTTTCCAGTTAACGGGGCGAGTTCTGCATTCGCCTTAAATAGCAGAACTAAAAGAAAAGGTCATTAAAGAGCTAGTGATATATCTGAGAAGAAACATTTCTGCCAGCGTCCCTGCCAGAGCTCTTGCTCTTTTCCCTGTAGCCCACAAATACCTTCAGCAATGCCTGTGGTTTGAGGGATGTGACTCTGCAGAGTAGCTGATTTGGACACGTTCCCCTGGCCTTCTGTGAGCGTGTCCCTGGAGATCAAACAAAGTATGTGTGAGCGCCCTGCAACTATCATGTCCTGGGCAAGCCCCAGGAGAGTGAAAATCGCTGTACAATAAGGCAGGAAGCACAGCAGCTGATAGTGAACTGAGATGGCTTTAAGGCTCAGCAGCAGGACAGCTGAAATGAATAATGGCAGCATCACATTACCATTTAAGTAGAGACAAGGAGATTAGCAATCAGATCATGATTTAGTTAGCCTCAGCTGTGTTAAAGGGCTCAGAAAGTTAAAAGCAGGGCAGGCAGAGCTGGTGAGTTTGGTCTGTGGAAGGAGAAGTAAGTAGGATGCTCTTCAGGGGATGTGCAGTGAGTTGGTCGCTGGATGACTGCTCTAAGAAGTGTGATCAGCTGAGAACTGTCTTCACCCTAGGGAAAGCTCCTAGCCTGGCAGATGCTGCAGACCAGGAACAGAGCCATGGCTTAGCTCTTGCTCCCTGCTACTCTTATTGGTCTGTGCTGTGGCTGTGCCTGTTGTGTCGGGGATGCTTCCTGGGCATGATCTTCTCCTGCATCTTCTGGGAGCACCACAGTTTGAAGGATTTGAGCTCACTGCATCTGCGTAAGGAGATGGTCCACTGAGCTTTCTCCAGCACTGCCCAGCCCTGAACAGCTGTGTATGAGCAACTAGAACAGGAACTTTAAAGTAAGCATCCTAAAGTATAACAGTATTGCTTATAAGGGGAAAATATCTCTTTGCATATCATATGGGAATCCTACTAGCATGGGGTCTACACTGGGAATCCATACTGTGTGGAAATCTCTTGTTTAGTCAGTACTTTGGGATCAAGGCAGTCGTAACTTCTTTCTTAAATCCATTCTGAAGTACTTGACTTTGTGTTTAGGGAGACGCTAAGTTGGTGCTCAAGTCTTGTATACATTAGTTCAGTTCCATTTCTGCAGGGAAAGCTGCTCCTACAGCAAAATAAAAGACTGTATGGAGGAGCCTGAGTGGGAGGAATAGGTTTATCCCAAGTGTGTTATGCAGTGTTGCTCCTTCAAAAGCAAGAGGATCTGAGTCCCCCTTGCTACATAGGGGTGAGGTTAAAGAGTAGATTTGAGTTTGATTCCTGGTGAATTCTGTGAATTATAGAAAGAAAATGTTCATGGCAGGGTTTGTACTTATCTGTGCTGCATTTTTTCTTTTTCTCTGGTTTGCTTCTTTATCTTATTGATTATAGTCTGGAGCAATATCATTGAGGGAACTTTAGACAATAAAAGTATCAAGGTTGTGGGGTTTTATTTTAATTCTGCCCCCTCCCCAGTAAGCACTGGGAATATTGCCTGCTGGAAGTTTTGTTCTCTCTTTTAATTGCAAAACTGTGAAAAGTTCTCAGTCTATTTCATGGTCTTTCTGCCTTCTGTTCTGATTTACCAGGGTGTCCCACCATCCTTAACTGACAAGGACACCTACTGGTTTTGAGATTTTTCTACAAACTGAGGTTTTCAGCATGATTGCTGCAGCATAAGGGATAGCAATGCTGAAAGACTGTGATAAAATTGCTCTGCAGATGGAAAGAAGTGGTGCTAAAATATATGATATGACAAAAGTAGGGGATCTCTTAAAAGTTTTATGTGCAGAGTTTTCCTCTGGGCTAGCAGGAAAAATCCTGTCCTGTGATTACACAGTTCCCTTTTCAGGTAGTAACTCTGTAGTGAGCTTTGGGGAGAAGGGTAGGTCCTTGTTCCTTGTTAAAAGCTTCCTTCGCCTAAAATTTTGTCTGTAGGCCTCCCAGCCACACTGCTTGCTGTATGAATGACAAATTCCAATATCCCACTTTATGCCCAGGCATGAGACAGGAGGTGGGAAGCAGCTACTCTGCTGGCTGCTGTCACCAGTGTAGCTGTGCTTGAGCTGGTCCCTTTGCAATCAGTGGAGAGGTGCAGGTGGTTTCAGGACCCTATGGACCTGGCCTGGCTTGCCTGTTGATTTCTGGGATGCAAAGGGAGCCCAGTTCAGGTGTAGAGACAGCTGTACGAGGTGAGGCAAATCACCCATTGCCCTGGCAACTCCCTAACCCTCCTGGGCTGTGCTCTGCGTTAGAGGAGAGAACTTGGTCCTGGCTATGCATGTCTCTATGCTGCTTTTGTATTTCGTTCGGGTAGGTACCCAAAGGTGCAGCTGCTCACCAGTGCTTCTCTCCTGTAGAAAGAGACCCAAGGAAATGCAGAAACCAGGAAAAGAGATCTGTATGTCTCCAAAGGGCTTTCTGACCTTTTGGTGTCTGGAAAAGGCATTTGTTTGCTGGTGCTGCAGGGCATCCTAAATGAGGCTGGGGAGCAGGGATGCTCTTGCAGAAGAGGATCTGTGCAGTGAGGAGAGAGAGGAACACTGCTGCTGTCAGACTGTGTTAGGGCCAGGAGGAATGTGGTGGGTCCGTGTATGGCTGAGAGCTCTCCGCTTCAGTCCCTTTGAGTTTTACTTTGAGTTTGGGCATGAGCCTCAAACTTCAGCAAAACCAGGTCAGGTCAGAAAAAAAACCCCACACATGTAAGACAAGATTACTCCTCCAACCTGTCCCTAGGCAGGCATTGACTCAGAAAAGCCTGGGATTATGAAGATGGCAGTTGTTAAGCTTGAATCAGACCTGACTGTCTGTCTATGTCAGATCAGTAACAAAAAGGGACCCTGGGGCTTTATCCTGTGTTTTACTATGGTAACACTTAGCCTTCTGCTGCAATGGTATTTGCATCTATAGCGAAGATGCAGGGGGACCTCAGGCGATCTTGGGTGCTGTTCTGATAAACTCTAAAAATGACATGAAGCTCCTAATGATGAGCAGATTTGCTCTATATTTTACTTGGTAGGCTATTTAGTAAAAGTGGGAGAGGTTTTCATGTGTTCAAAAGTGATTTGCATGATCAAAGTATAGCTTGCACCCCAAAGAAGAAGGAAAGGTCATTCTATCCTGTAGCCAAATTATCTTCCCAAGAAAGGGGAAAAGGTCAGGGTTTTTTATATCTCCACTTCTCTTATCCTTGAGGGGCTTTAAGACAAGATCTCCCCCCTTTCCCAGCACACAGAAAGCCTCAGGCTGCAGGAGCATCTTCTAAATCTCTCCTACTGGGAGCTCTTTCATTTTGTGCAAAGTACTTAAATGCTAAAATTTAACCAGAGTAAAAATGAGGCTAAGACTCATTCAGGGACTCAAACATAGGTCTCGTATCAGAGAGTGCCTAGTAGTGCCTTTACTCTTTTGGTATTAGATAAAAGGGAGGAAGGGGACAGGCTCAAGGAGGGTGGTGCAGTCATCTGTGCCTGAGAATACAGCTTCTCATTGCCTCTAGCTTTGATGTGCTTGTTAGAAAAGTGAGTTAAATTAAGCTTCTGCCTTCAACAAAATTGATAATTCATTTTGGTAAGAAAGTAAAACACTTAGCTCAATCTAAGGCTCAATTTGACATCTGTTGGCTTGACCGATGTTGGTTCTTACTAGACGGCCAGTACAATTGTACTTATCCACTGTCCCAGAGTTGTCTTGCTGGGAGAAAGCCTGTCTGCAGTCTACAACACTCTTGTTGCTATGAAATCACTTTTTTTAAGGCAGCATAGAAACCAGCTGATATTGATTGATTCAGTGGCTTCTGGAGCTATGAAATAGTACCTGCTTCTCCCTGGCTCGTGGAGGGGTTGGTGAAGCTGAAATCCTTTGCACCTGCAGCCTGTCTGCATCCAAGGTCCCTGCTTGCTGCAGGGGGGTTTGCCTGTGCAGAAGTGCAGGCTGAGTGCTGTCCTCAAATGGAAGTTGTACAGTGCAGTGCAAAATCGTTAGAGATGAGGGCTCCTAATGGAAACACTTAACACACAACGTGACTGGAGTTATATAAGGACTATGGCTTATTAAACAGCCTCACTAGAGGCATGAAAGATGGGAGGATGACAAGATTTTGGTATGCTACACTGGATTTTTTCCTGTCTATTGAGCCAGCAATAACTAGGTCTTATTTATTTACTTTTGGTGGGTGGTCACATAAAACCACAAACTGCTGTCACACAAGGAAGATCTCTGCCATTCAGCTAGTGTGTCTGTTCACATGTAGCCAGCTAGCTTGCTTTCCAGAAGCAATGCCTGTGACAAATTGTAAGACTTGCATGATTAAAATTGAATTTATTTTTGACCACTTAATTTGTGTTTGATCAGTTGGACGGCAAGGAGACAGGCAGTAATGTTGCAGACCTCTGTCATGTGAAGTTCAAATTGCTTCTGCTTTTTTGTTTTCTTTTTCCTCTTCGGCACAGGTATAAAATGTTGCAGAGGCAATAAGGAAGCCCCTAGCCAGTCAGTGGCTGGCTCATGATGTACAGGGGCTGGGAAAGGACCCTGCTAGAGGCAAAGAGTGATTCTCATCTACCAGAGTGTGGCACATGTTTTGGGAGGGAGGAACACGCAGGATTTTGAAACAGAGGCGTTTTAAGGTGCCCATAAGTGCTTCAGAGGTCATTTTTGGAGGTGTCTTGCATCTGTTCCTTTCAGGATTTTGCTCCCTGATTCCCACACAGTTGGACTCATGCAGCCTGATTCAGCACTCAGTTACTTTGGTTTTACACCACTATAATACCAGTGATTTAAATAGATTTTCATTGGCATAAAACTGGAACTGCATGATAGGGAATCAACCATACAGAAAACAAGGTAGTTGGCTTCACAGGCTGAATAAGAAACAATAAGCAAATTCTTTCCAACACTGCTAGCAAATATTCTTCTGAACGAGCGGCATATCCAGAATACATAAGCTGTCTAAAGACTTTCATTTGGTAGCTAACTTTCAGTGAAGTGATGTTCCATAAATCTGTTACTTTCTGCTGCATCAACTATGCATTGCATTTTTACCTGCTCATCTGATCTCAATTTTATTTGCCTGTACATCTATGTATATATGAATATTTTACAACCATGCTTGAAAGGAATCACAGAAAGCTGTCTTATCTGCCAAGCACTTCTACGTTTACTCAGGGCTTAATGGGGGCCAAGCAAATTGGGTCTCTTGCTACTTGGTATATCTAATAATAATAATTTTTTTTGCAGAACCCCAGCTGAAGGGAATTGTGACAAGGTTATTCAGCCAGCAGGAATACTTCCTGCAGATGCACCCAGATGGTACAATTGATGGGACCAAGGACGAAAACAGCGACTACAGTAAGAAAAATTAGCCTGTTTTGCAACCCAATTACAATCAAATGCATCACCTAGTGGGTCTCACTTGTGTAGCTTTATTTTTGAAAAGATCAAATTAGGAAGAAGCCAGCTGTTTTCTGCACATTTTTTCTATCTATCCTTCCCCTTTAAATCTTGCCTGTATAATTTCATATGTTTCCTCTCCGATCTTCTTCCCTCCTGCCCCGATTCTGTAACTGCCATCTGGGTGGGGTGGAGAATAAAACCCATGATTTGAATTGCTGCCAGAAGAGAAAGGAGATTATATTTATACACATGCCACGTGGGTAAAGGCTATGGGGAATTCTCTCTCCAAGGAGAAGAGGAGAAAATTGTTTTCACTATTTTATCCTGAAAAATTCAGCAAGCATCAGGAATTTCCAGGCTGGAGAAAACCAGCTGTTCACTAAAGTCTAGTGCTTTGAGGCTGGTGTAAAGGTTGAGGGTATTGAATGACCTTTCCAAAGGCACTCATCTTCCAAAACCCTGTTCAAAGGGGTTGGGTTCATGCTGTCCAACAAAGGACAGCAAAGTGCAGCAGAGTGACGCAGGTTTAAAAATGATGCTTGTGTACAGGAGCCATATTGGCTTAAAAAAAATGCGAAGCAGTAGCCAGTCTTCCTTTTGCAAAAGAAGTAGTTTTGTCAATACCAAAGCTCCTTCAAAAGGTTAAAAAAGGTGCAGGATATTTTCTACAGCATCTCTTCATTTTGTAGGTGTCAGACTGATGCTTCTGAGTGGACAGTAATAAGCTCAGATCCTCGGTGCCATGAACTGCACTCAAATCTTCATTTGTGTCATCCTATGTTGGTTTGAAGCTCCCTGTACCACTGAAGGGACATTGTATCCAGCCTGTCCAGCACAGAAGGTGTCGTCTTAGTCATTCCTAGGGATGAACAGAAGTTCATCCGTGTGGTGGGATTGATGGAAGCAAACTTCATGTACTTTGTGAAAGGAGGAACCTACCTAATTTGGGGACAAATCTTGTTCTAACTCTAATAAGGTCCTAGCTGGATTGAAGGCATCATTCCTTCAGGAAGGCAGGGCCTGGGCTGCAGGTGAGGGCTGTCTGCAGTGCTGCAGCACGCGTAGCAGGGCATTGATGTTGTCCTGTGAAGATGCACTTGGACAAGGGTGCAAGGTGGCTGCAACCCTACATCCATGGTGCTTGCCCCATCCCCAAGAAGCTGGGAGAGTGCTGTGGCAGGAGTGTTGTGTGTGGTGGGGCTGCTCTGCTGCAGCCAGCTCAGGGCTGGTGTCCATGCATGAGAGGAGCTTTGGGAAGATGGTAACTGAAATTGTGGGAGGCTGGCAAAGCCCTTGTGAAATGACCCGAGAGGCTGCATTCACCAGAAACTCACCCTGAGCAGATGCGAGTGTTGGGTTTTAGTACCCTCTTTCATGTGCTGGTGTTGAACAAATGAAATACCACAAATTGCAATGACAGCAGTTGATGTTGGAGAAGGAGAATCTGTGGACCTCTACACATGCACTTTTACTCCATGAGAGACTGAGCAGGTCTCTTCCTGCAAGAAGAGTCTGGCCTTGTGATTTTTCTCAGGCAGACACCAACACATGGGATGAGTTCAGTGGGCTTTAGTGGGTGAGTAATGACCCAGTGTTGGGTTGTATTAGCTGCTTTTTCATAAAGAAAGAAGGTATAGAGTGTTCTCAATCTGCAGAAAATCCCATTGGAGGCCTATTTGTTAATGACATGGGAAGAGCTGCTAGAGATGACAGGGATTCATTACCCTCATCTATCAGTGAGGACTGAACAACACAGTAATGGGCTTAAGTGGAAGCAGGGATGAATTTAGGTAAACAGCGGAGGAGAATAAAGTGTAAGAGCAGTTCTGCAATATTTCAGTCTGGGAGGGAAGATGAGGGAAGCTGCTGCTGGCTGCACCTTGGTGGGTGCAGGGGAACCTCCTGAGTCCCCATGGTTAAGGTTGGGCCCCAACTGCCCAAACAGCTCTTATTTATAGATCCCATCAGAAATGTTAGAGATCAGTTTGGCAAGGTGCTGAGTACTTGTGAGTCACTTCCACCCAGTTGTCTTAGTTGGAAATAGATGGGCTGAAGGGCACTTCTAGAGTGTAAATTTATCTGGTGAGATGGCAGCCCTGCCTTGGCAGCTTGGTGGGACAGGAGGCATCTAGCTGAAGTGTGCCAAGCCACTTGCTCAAAGTCATGGGCTATGTTGGAAAGTTTAGTGAAGTTTTTGAGAGAAGACTGAAGCCAAAGAATTACCCATCCCCTGATCTCGGGGGATGTCAAAAGAGGAAAAAATTCCACCTGATAATATTTGGCTCCTGAAAATGAAATGGGGAATGTGCTTTATTCAGTTTTAACTTTTTACAACATGCTCTCTTATAAATCTTCAGTTTGAGTCAACATTTTATGTTATATGAAGCTTCCAGTTATAGCTTCAAAACAAAATCACATTTTTCACTTTTGAAATGACAAAATAAAGCATACCGACTATTTTTTCCTTTTCTGTTCCTCCAAACATCTCAATTTTTGACCAGAAAAAAGTCAGAACTCGCTTGTCTAAGTGAGCAGCTTACAGATTTACTTCACTGATGTTTTCTGTTTTAAAATGCCTCTCCAGAAGATTCTTGACTAGCCAGTCAGAAGTCTGTGCATTATTTCTGTGCAAGGGCAAAACTCAAAGACTAGATAAATAATATTTTCCTATCCTTGGAGAGGGGTTGCTTAACTCGCATCCACTGGCAGAGAAGGGCAATCTTGATGGCTACAGCAGGATCTTTCCCATACTGGATGATCATCTATTCTCCATGCAGAAGCCATCTTAGCACAGTTAAATACACAGTGAACACCGTGTTCCATACATTGCTCTGTGTTCTGTAGCCCCACACTGATTATTCAAATTAGCATTATGAAAGGAAGCTTAATTTTCATGGAATACATTAGGTTGGTTTACTCTGGCAAAATAAATGTTTAAAATGAGACACGACATGTCCCTCAGATACGTCTGATGCAATTAAAAGTTCTAATAAAAATCCAGTTATTTATATAAGAGGAACTGCTAATATTTAAGCAATTTTTAAATTAATTATCTGGTGCCCATTTTATGTGTGTTCTTGAGAGGCTGATGGCATTTATTTTCCACCTCCTCTCACTTAAAGAAAAAGAAAAAAACCTAGAAGCCAAGTTCTAATGGCATTTGAATGGGCATCCAGCCAGTTTCCCGCGAAACAGTGCTTGGGACATCTGTTCCTTATACCATGCAGTTAAAGGCACGCCATCTTAATGTTAGCAAGAAGACAGATTCTCTGCCTACTTGGATTGGGATATATGAAGAATTTTCTTTTAATTGGAGCGTAGTTTCATGGTCGGTGAGGCACTTGTTTGTGTTCTTAGTAGTGTTACATATGAACTTGAATTTGGGGCAGTATCTCTTTCTTCCAACTCCAGTGAACTCAAATAGTCTTTCAGGGCAGACTGTTGCTGTCAGTGCTTGCATCGTGATGGCTCTTTCTGGGCTGAGCAGGGTAAGGCCCCTTCTTCTTGAGAGCAACTGGACTTCTTTGTTTGCCAGCATAATCCTGCTGAATGTCTGAAAAGCCTCAGCAAATGGACAGTATGTAAAGGATAGGTCAACTGTACTGAGCAGGTGGAAACAGCCCAGCATTTCTAGGATATTGTTTGGGGCTTTCCAGCCAGAAACACAAAAAGATTAAGACTGGGGAAACCTCTGGGTGTCTCCAGTCCGACATCCTACTTGGAGCTGGGTTATCTTCAGTTGCACAGAGCCTTGTCCAGTTGTTTCAAATGTCTCCAGGAATGAGCTATTCCATAGCTTTGTAACATCTCTGGTTCCAGTGCTGCACTATTCTCATTGTAGAGAATTTTCTTTATATCTAGTCATAATTTCTTTCTGAGGCTTTTGTCTCATGTCTCTTGTCCTTTCATTGTGTTCCTCTGAGAAGAGTTTGTCTCTGGCTTTTCCCTTCTTTGAGCTAAGCAAACCCGGTTCCCTCAGTTTCTTCTCTGTTGTGGTTTAACCCCAGCCAGCAACTAAGCACCACGCAGCTGCTCACTCACTCCTCCCCCATCCAGTGGGATGGGGGAGAAAATCGGGAAAAAGAAGCAAAACCTGTGGGTTGAGATAAGAACAGTTTAATAGAACAGAAAAGAAGAAACTAATAATGACAACACTAATAAAATGACAACAGCAATAATGAAAGGATTGGAATGTAC
Organism: Haliaeetus leucocephalus; assembly: GCF_000737465.1. Lineage (NCBI taxonomy): Eukaryota > Metazoa > Chordata > Aves > Accipitriformes > Accipitridae > Haliaeetus > Haliaeetus leucocephalus. The sequence goes on along the minus strand of NW_010972798.1, from coordinate 9,828,778 downwards.
AAATGATGTGCAGTGCAATTGCTCACCATCTGCCGACCAACACCCAGCTAGTCCCTGAGTGGCGATTCCCTGCCACCCCTTCCCAGTTCCTAAACTAGATGGGACGTCCCATGGTATGGAATACACCGTTGGCCACTTTGGGTCAGCTGCCCTGGCTGTGTCCTGTGCCAACTTCTTGTGCCCCTCCAGCTTTCTCGCTGGCTGGGCATGAGAAGCTGAAAAATCCTTGACTCTAGTCTAAACGCTACTGAGCAACAACTGAAAACATCAGTGTTATCAACATTCTTCACATACTGAACTCAAAACATAGCACTGTACCAGCTACTAGGAAGACAGTTAACTCTATCCCAGCTGAAACTAGGGTATTCTCTCATGCATGTTGCAACGCATCTTCTTGATCATAGCAGCCTTCCTCACTCTCCTCAGCATCTTAAACCTCCCTATCTCATGGTGTACTGAGGCTGCTGTTGCCTATTGCATCCTCCATTAGTTCTTTCTTATTCATGTGCAGCACAAATATCTTGCACCAGAACAAATCACCTGATATAATTAGTTTAGTGCCTCTGGCTTACTACTGCTTAAATCAGCTGAGCATATGGACCACATCTTATATATCACATGACTTGCCTTACTCTTCCATTTTTGTAAAAAAGTTAGCGCAGACCCATAGCTAAGTATGCTTTCAGATTTTAAAAACGTATTATGCAGCTGGTAAACTGCCATAACATTAACAGTGGACAACATACTTATGACCAAAGGGTTTAGGACTGGAGCATGCTAAAAGTAGGATCATCAATAAGCAGGGTCAGGTGTAAATCTACTGATGGTTGAAAATGGTAAGATTTAATGAAGGAAAATAGGCAGAAATATTCAATGTCTTAATTTTTTTTTTCTCTTCTGCCCATGAAGTAAAAGCATGTCCTTTCCATGCAGTTGCGGATGGCATAGAAAATGTACCATTTGCAGTAGAGAGAGTTTTAAAAGCATTTGTTAAATTTTCTCCTTCACATCAGCACACCCTGTGTCCAGTCCAATACCAGAGTTAGTCCTTGTCCCCTTTTCTAAATCTGCTGCTTCATTTTAACTGCAATTTTTTTTCCTGACAAAAAGAGACCTCTTGCTTTCGAGGTTGATTGAGGATTTTCCCCCCACAATAAAGCTTATAAGCTTTTAAATCTGTTCTAAAACAAGATGAAACATTCATTTGGAAGCATGATAACAAAAGGTTTCAACTTCTTCGAAGATATTTCTGGATTTGAGTGCAGAAACCGCTCTGAGAATTTACAAAGTCTTGATTGACCCAAACCGCTTTTTTTAATAGAGGAAGACATTTGCTTCCAAAAACTTCTTTGGCTGTTAGTTACCTATGTCAGATGCATGTCCTCCTGCTTGCCTGCCCACTTGCTCACCCACTCTGCAGTGTGTTGCAGGAGATGCTCTGCCGTGCCTAAAAGCCGTGATTGTGGATGTTGGTACCACGGTCTGCAGCAGGGTCCCAGGGAGCTTAGGAACTGGCAGCGGTCTTGGTACTGTAACACAGAGCACAACAGGATTGTTCCTGTGCTCCCTTAGCATGTGTAGGTGGAAAGAGAGAGATTTGGAGACATGTGGGTGTTTCCATGCAGAACTTCTCACACACTAATTCTGGGTATTATCATCTCGCTGCCTAATGAATGCTCTGAATGGTCTGTCACAAGTTTTCTATGCAAGACAAATTGGCTGTAGGGAATGAATGATGATGCCCATTTTGTTTCATTATTAGCAGTAATATGCTCCATTTTTCAGTGTGGGGGGGAAATTAGGGAAGGGGAATTGCTTATAAATAGACTTGTTAACTGCAGAGGGTTTTAGACCTTCATGGTAGTCAGAAAGTGATAGAAATAAAACTTTACTTTGGTTAGGTGAGCTTTTCAATGGTAGAACTACACGATAACGCAGCTCTCCAGTGCTGAGTAGCTAACGCTGGAGTGTGTTTGTCTCATCTGGGGACAGTACAGAGTAGCACTGTCCTTGACTCCAGTTATTCACAGGCCAATACCCAGGCTGGACTTCATTTGCTGTATATATCTGTTGACATCCTCCCACAAAATCACAAATACAAGCCCTGGCTTTGGTAAGACTTCAGCACGTGCTTTGATTTTTTACTTCACGTGATGCTTAAAAGCATGAAAAGGGGCTGAGAGTAGGGTTTCTTGTCACCAGACTCGAGGTGCCTCCCTTTTAGGCAGCTCAGTGAGGGAAGTCATCTAGGCTTCCTTGGGAATTGAGTGAGAAAAAAGGGCATTCATGTGAAACTGGGACTCATGAATCCCTTTTTGGAGACAACCCTGAAACCAGCTCAGCCAAGGCACCTGTTAGATATCTTGAGCAAAGTGGCTTTCTGTCTCCTGTGCTTTTTTCAGGTTTTACTTCTGAAAAGGTATCCACCTCTGACCTTTAAGCAAATCCACCAAGAGTTCAGGTTGAAGGTAAACAGTTTCCCATTACTTTTCACGTACCTTTTGGGCTCTGCTTTTTCTCTTAAAAATTGTGCAAATCCTGGGACTTCAGTTCAGACTTAGTAGTCTGAACCACTGGCTCTAAGAATCAAGCCACAGAGCCACAGTTTCAGTCCTCCTCCCCCCCCCCCCCCCCGCCATGTTGGCTATAAATGTTGTTCTTCCTTTGAAAGGAATCCAAACACACTTCTGTCTCCTCCACTCTGCAGTAATTCACAGGCTGTACATGAGGGAGGTTCTCGGGAAGCATCTTGAGGTTGAGTTAAATCCATGTGTTACCTGCCACACACATATTTAACCAGTTTCTTTGGGGCGGGGGGGCTGATATTGCACTGGACTTGACTCCCTCCTGTCATACCAGGATTAACACTAGCCTGGCCTGAGGAGCTATAGCATTTTGAATAGGCCATTTCAGCAAAAGCTGCTTTATCCTTCACAGCTGCTATTAAATCAGCAATGGTCCATCTCCCAGGGAAGGAGAGGCTGGGAGATGGCACAGTGAGAAGGAGAACCGTTTCTCCTAGAACCATTATGTGAAGACCCCTCTGTGCTGTGCTTGCTCCAATGTGATGTGTCAGGCATAAAACTTCATAAATGATCTATAAAATGAATCAGCTAGAGGATGATGTCCCTAATGGTCAGCTGGGAAATAGGAATGCTTCACTGCGTGCTCTGACACTGCACCCATTCACAGGTCTCCCCTGGGCTAATTTGAACACCCCAAAGCTCTTGAGATGTTTCAGGCAGGCTTTTGCGAATAAGTGAGCATTAACAAGCCATGAGAAATGCTTCATGGATGTGGAAGGGGCAGTCTGACCTCATGACTAGGGAACCAGAAAAAATACTCGTTTCAGGGCAGTTGTGCGGGAAAAGACCTTGAGTGAAGTATTTCCATTGTGTTTGTGCTCACGTTTCTGCCCGACCCTGTGCCCATCTTTCTATGTCCTGAGCTCCCTGGGGCAAGGTCCAGTTAGCTCTCTGTAAGCTGAAGCACAAGGGATCCTACAACATCTGGATACTCTTATCCTATAAATCTCAGTGGAAACAAAGCCATGCTAATGCTTCAGTGCTCAGTCTATCAGTGCGGACAGTCCTCTCCTCTTTGAGCCCATTCTGTTAGAAATGTAGCAAAAGCCTGACAGTATGTAAATGTATATGCTCATGTGAAAGGTCTTTCAATGAGATACAGGGTCTACTTGGAATCAAGCAATAAAGTAATTAATTGGGAGGAAGTGGTTGCAATGCTTTCATCAATAAGATTGCAGTAAAATTGAGTATTGAAAGGGCTTGTCCTCTTCTGTGTTATCTAGTGCTGCTTCTGAATGAAGAGCAGTGCTCAGGTCCTGGCGTGGAGCACTATATCTTCCTGAGTTTCTTCATTCCCTTGACAGCAGGGATCACAGGGGCAGGCACACAGTCAAGTTAATTTGCATCCTTCTAGCCAGGGTTGCTGTCAGTATACTCTCTTAGCATATGGCAAATGCAAAAAAAGTGTGACTAGGCTTAAATCTGTTTCAGGGTGAACTAAACTAAGTTGTGTTTGCCACGGGCAAAGATGTGTACGTGTGCAGTTACCACAGCTCAGCTGGCCCACGGAAAGCTGTTGAGATGCGCTAGCGTGAGTGCACGTATGAGCCCTTGGCATTGCAAAGGCAGTGATCGGACAGACTGATGGGTGTGTTAAGGCTTCTGGGAGGCAGCCACATTCAGTACTTTTAAAAATTTCATTTCAACATTGACCCTGTGGCTGCAGACCTTTCCTCTAGCTGCAAGCAGGACTTTTGATTCTAGTTCAGTATCTTTTGTTAAGAGTCAGGAGTGGGGTGGGCTGGCCCTGGGGAAAAAGCAGCAGTGACCACGCAGCGTCATGTCTCCATAACCTTTGCTTTTCTTTTCCTTCCGCAGCCCTTTTCAATCTAATTCCTGTGGGTCTTCGTGTGGTGGCAATCCAAGGGGTGAAGGCAGGTCTGTACGTTGCCATGAATGCTGAGGGATATCTCTACAGCTCAGTAAGTATTTTGCACTGTTGCGTTCCTGGAGTGGTTTGGTTTTGTAGGTGGGAGGGAAAAGACTGTATTAGGACTTGCAGCTTTTTCTGAAAATGGTCATGTTATCAGCAAACCTTTAAAAGCAGGAACAGGGGAGCTGCTGCAAGGCCATGCAATATTCACTTTAAAGTGTCTCCACGGGGATTTGTGGCAATATTTCCTGACCTGTGAAGATATACTTTGTGTTCCTTTGAGTAGTTAATGTAGGTCACGTTGTAGAGGAGGTTGTGTGGTTGGCTGGTTATATTCTGGTTTCCCATTTGTGAAATGGCATGGACTGAATGGAATTGCTTCTTCTGAATTGTGCCCGGATAACTGATCATAGGTGGTGCCCCAGTGGGTCATACTCTGCTTTTGACTGCAGTGTAAATCCACAGCAATACCCTGACTTCATTAAGATGGTTCAGGACTATTCTGTTGGCAGAGTGCTTCAGCAGAGCAGAATTTCCCTGTATTTGTGTGGTCTTTTTAATGCACATAAAAGATAAGTGAGGCATTTTTTACTGACTAATTCCCCTATAACTTTCTTAGATGGTATGAAAGGGCATGAGGTTATTCATAAGATTCTCATTTGAAGTAAGTAATTGATTTTCACAGTGAATAATTGATTCAGTGATTTATTAAATATGGCAGCCCTTTGCCAGAATTTTTTATGCATCAAATAACTTTGCTCTAGTTCTACATAGTAAAAAGTGATAGCTAATAATACACTTCTCATTTCTGTAGTTATGATATCTTTAAAGCGTATAGTCAAGATTCTAATCTTGTCTGCCTTTGTGTAAACTTACAGTGCAGCAATTCTGCTCATCTAGGCATTTACTTTGCTTTAAAAGCGTACGTGAGAATTGAGATAGGACCGCTGAAAGGACAACAGTTTGAGTTGCTCCTACGCAATTTTTCCTAACTCTTACCATCCATCTTCTTTTCTGGTCAGTTTTAAACTACTCACATGGTTGGGATTTCCCCCTTTCCCTCGGGAGGTAGCAAAGCTCTGTCTCCCCAGTGGCTCAGGGTAGAAAATGGCAAGTGAATGTGTTAGTATGCCTGGCGAGATAGGTCTCAAAACTGGCTGCTTGTCAAGAAAAGACAGAGAGATCAATCTGGATCTCTGTGGATGCCAGACGCTTCCTGTTCTTTCATAGCCCAGTAAACATAAATGACTGCTTCTAAATAAATTACATTGTTTACTAACAATGAAAACTTCCTCTTTTTGTAAAGCTATCAGAGTCCTAAAGGTAATACCAAGCATGGTGTGGTACTGCATTCTTGTGTGTGCTTGCCTCTAGGCACATAGTTGGGGGGTCAGGACTGACGTTTTAGCCTGTGCTGTGCAGTGCTGGCATAAAGGGTTTTGGCCCAGCACTGAAGCTCCTTGTACCACCAGTGCCCCGAAAATGAGGACTGCAGGAAAGCAGTGTATGTCACAGAGCCGCATCCAGCCTGGCAGGGGTCTTTTTGGAGCAATGCGGGGTCAGCATTTTCTGAACAAATTGTGCAAGGGAGGGAAGGGCGTGGGGCTCAGGCAGAAGGAGAAATGGAGAGTTGGAAACATAATGTTTGACAGCTGAGAGGTTAGAGGTGATGCAAAGTATCTCTTGCTAGCAGTAGTGAGATGATACTGAGGGTGGGAGGGATGTACCAAGAGATGGTGGGCAGCAGGAGGACTGTGTGTCCAGGAAACACATCTGCTAGTCATATGAAGTCTCCTAAAAGGCAGCAGATCATACCTGTGTTCAAATGAGGGTGCTTAATGGGGCCTGCTTATTCCCAGCAAGTGTGCCTGTCTTAAGTAGGACAGTTAATCGGCGAAGGCTAAGGATGTACCGTGATGGCCAGTGGTTAATGAAGTGGACCTCATTGCATGCCATGGCTTGATGGCATTCAACTCTGAACTAGTAAGAGTTAAAATGTTCATTTCATCAACATGATCCAGGGTTTCTGCTTGCAGTAAATGGATGCTACTGGCCTATCTCTACTCCAGGGAGGTGGAACTCACTGGACACTATTTTCTTCTTGTTTTGACTAGTGGCTCTGTCTCTGTCTTACAGCAGTAAATCAATGAATTCACTGTGCTTTGGAGCAGACCACAAGGCAAGAAAAAAGAAAATTTGTGGATAAAGCCAGTTAGGAGCAGGGAGTGTGGGTCAAGCCACTCATAATGTCAAAGACAAGGGATGAGACTAGGGTCCTATAAAAGAACTGGATATAGCTGAAAAGAGCTCAGCCTTTTCAAGCAGTCTCTTTTGGATGCTGCAGCTTTCTTTGTGGTGCTGGGATCCCACTCCAACATTTGGCATGGCTGTGTCAGTCTCTAAGACTGTGCTGGGGAATTGCTTTGGCAGGACTTGACAGTCTGTTCCTCTCCAGGGTGAGCAGGGCCCCCAGCCCTGCCGCCTGGACCTGATTGCTGCCCACACCAAAGGACACATTGTCCCTGTCCCTTTGCTTAGCAGGTCCTAAACTACAGCTTTGCTCTGGCTCAGTCCAGTTTCTGTTGGTGTTGTGCATGTACCTATTTTTTTCACGAGCCTTTTCTGAAGAATTTCTGAAAAAAATGGGTCAATATTCCCCGTAGATATTGTTCACTCACACAGATCCATTGACAAATGAACTTTTTCTGCTGCTTGGCTGCCTCCCCTGCTCTCTGGCCCAGACCTAGCCCTGTGAGGACTTCTTGTAACATCCTCAGGCCCAGGACTGCTTTCAGATAAAATATAACTGTCCAGGGAAGTGGGAGGTTTTTTGGGTCGTGGTTTTTTGTTTGTTTTTTTTTTTCCCTCTTGAGCTCAGATTGTGGCTGTAACTGAATACATCAGTGTGTGTTTGTTTTGGTTTTGTTTGGTGGTGGGGGGTTTTTTTATGATATTTAATCTGTGTGCGTCAGCTGAGACTTTGGCTGACGTTCTCTGCCCTGGATCAAACCAGAGGCTATTATCAGCCTGGTCTCAGAGATGGTTTGTGCCAGCTCCTTCTGAGTTTGGGCCAATGGGCTCTTGAATGAATGGGTTTAGAATAACCAGCCCTTGGAAAAAGTCTTCCTGGTGCCAGTCAGCACAAAAGCAGGGCTGAGTGGGGTCCTGTAAAGCCAAACTTGGTGAGAAGGCTCTTTGCAGAAACATGCAAGACACTCCTATGTGCTTAGCCACATCGATACCTTTAACAATGAGTTTCCTCATCTCTTCAGTTAGGGATAGGTAGGGACAGTGTGGGGTTGGGTTGCTGGGTTGAAGCCAAGCATAGATCCCCAGCCAACATCAGAGTCCTAAATGCATTAGATAGCAAAGCCTCCTTGCTTGGGAAGCAGCTGCTTGTGACTTTTGTGCATTATTTACTTACACTACATACCTGATTTTTTGTTGTTGTTGTTTTTTTCCTCCCCCAGTCTAGCTTATTGCTACCTCTGAGGTCCACTGGGGAATTAGGTGCTTAGTAGGGAAGAAAATCAGATGTTGGTCTGAGGCACCTGACTTTGCAGACAGTAGGATGCAAAACACAGTCTTCACAGCAAGCTTGCAGAGTCATTGGTGTGTTCCCATTCGATTTCTTGTAATGTAGAGCAGCTGTAAATTCCCTGATGGTGCACAAATGTTTTTATCGGCACCTGTTCTGTGGTGTGACATGACTCTCCTGAGGATCCACTGCTAGCATTTTATGCCAAAGTAAAAATATACAGAATGAATGAAGAGCAGTGGGTATTATTTGTACTGTCTTAGGGCTTGGGAAGCTGAGACCAAAGGCTGGTTGTTGCAGAGGAGAGAGAAACAGGATAAAGAGGTACGTCCTGCTCCAGTGAGTTTACAGCCTAATCCTAACGGGAGAAGACACAGAACATGCTCTCCTGTCTCCGTCTGGAGTTAATAGTTCCACCACCAAATTAATTCCTACTCTGGTATAACCTTTCTCTGTGAAGTTTCTCTCCTTGGAGCAGTTTTCTCTCTGTTACCCCTGCTGCAACAACTCAAGGGGCATGGGGAAGGGAGTGCCTGCAAAGTGGTTTGCCTGAGAGGTAAACCTGGTTCTCCTGAAGCAGCCTCTACAGGCCCACCCAATCACTCCAAGTACACTGAAATTGCAGCTCTCAATATGATGATATGTATAATTCAGTGGTGGTACAGCTGGGATTGGTTTTGCCCCAAGTGCATAACACTTCTCTTCTAAAATGTACTGCTCTCAGATATTCCTTGTTGTTTAACTTGGAGTTCTAATTATTTCTGAAATGGCAAATCGTGATACATAATTTATTGGAAAGGCTGAGAAAACCCTAGCAGAGATACAGAATACAGAGGAAAAAAAATGGGTCGCTTATGAGAGCTCAGTATGGTTTTACAGTATAAACCTTTGAGTTTGAAATACTGAAATTAGAGCTTGAATCACTTCAAAGATTCCTGCTAATAAGGGAATGATTATGCACAATAAAAAAACCACAAAGCAGCATTGAAAAAACCCAAGTCACGTTAAGAGCTCAGTGTGTCTTTGCATTTTCTTTTTCTCTGCTTTTTTTTCCTGCTCTATCATTTTGCATAATAAACATGTCTTGCATAATAATAAACAAGCATCTGGGAAAGTATGTGTATTAACTGTATTTTTTTAATCTGCTTGCAATGCTATAACTATTTTGCTACAACTCCTCTAGGGTTGCTGCGCTCTTATTTACATCATTTCAAGGTCAGGGGCTGGAATCAATAGTGCTGCATTGTCTCCCCTAATAGGCTTGGGGTGTTAAACCTGCTCCTGCCAGTGCCATTTCTTTTAATTCCTATTTGACCACCAGTGGTGCTAGTTGATTCAGTCAGAAGTACTGACAGGCCAGGCAGGTGTCCTGGATGTGTCCCTTTTGCAAACTTTGCAAGCAAGCACACTTGCTGGGGGGATTCCCTAGTTTACATGCCTCATTAGGGAGCCAGGTCAGTGGAGAGAATGAAACGTCTCCAAGGGCAAAGCACAGCAGGAGCGCAATGTAATGTGCATTTAATTTCCCTCCAGAGTATCTCCTCTTCTTTGCTGGCTGTTTAAAGGGGCTCGCTGAATGAGGGCATTAACTGGGTGATGTAAAACTCTTGTCCCCTGGCTTATTCATAAATATGGAGGGAACAAAATGGATGCTCAGGGAAGCAGCTGTGCTGAGGACAGCCAGCCCCTGGGAGCAGATTCCTGCCTTGCATCGAATGTTCCTAAAATACAGCTCCTGGCAGGCACCCTGGCATGCCACGCTTGTAGCATGGAAACTTGTAAACACGACTATCAATAGCAAAGTGGTCCCTTTTCCCTTGGTGAGGTGCTGCTGCCCACATTGCTCTGCTTGGCTCTCGGGAGCTCTTCAAGGGTCCAGTTTCCCTTTCACCCCAGCGGAGCGAGCTCCCCATCCCGCGTGTAACTGGTGAAAGTCGGGCAGGACCAGTGCTGGCCCACAGTAGCTCAGGGGTTATTCAGGGTGTTGTGAGAGCTAGCAATGGGTACAACCTCACTTAGCTGGACTGCTTGTCAGATAAGCGGAGCTGGGACTGTGGTTTTTTGGGGGCAGCTTTCCTCTCTGGTATCCTGATGAGGGACCTGTATTCTCTGAACTTGCCTAGCACAGCACCACAGCAGGGCTCCCATGGGGAGGGTGCTGCTCTGCACCTTGTATCGACGTCTGGAATATTAGGTCAGACAGCTTTTGCCTGTTCAAGCAAGAGACAGTTCAGAGGACAAAATCAGTAACAGCAGGGCCTAATCCTGTTTTCCTAGCCAGCTGTTCTTGTCTTATGTGATAGCAGTGTAAATTACAAGAATAAGTATGCTTCAATGAGAAGTGCCTTCTCTTTGCCTTGGTTGTGTGGGATATTTAGGAATGTACTATGTTCCACCTAACACCAGCTGGAAGAGCAGGCATGGGACATTCCCGTTTGTCAGCAGTGGTCTGTCAGTGTTGGGATGCAGTATGATCTTTTGCTGAAATTTCATTTGGGAGGAAAATTGGGGAAAAATGCTCCAGTGATGCTGACTCATCTCATTTTGACACTTCCCCAAAGAAATGTTACAGATTCCCATTCTGAAAGAACTTTGGAGTGTTTTATATTGCTTTATTGTTCCTAATAAAATCAGAACAAAATGTTTAGATTTTGGCTGAGCATTTTGATCCCACATGATTTCCTTGAAGTATGGAAGGGGGAGGAGGGTAAAATGCTGGTGGGGAGGGGTAGCCCTAAATTGTAAGGAAGGCAAGAGTAGAAATCGCAGAGATGAATCAGTTGTAGCTGCCATCTTACACACAGTGTTCCTTCTGCTGATTTCCTTGAGGCCAAATGTACAGACCTGACCTTAGATAAGCAGGTAGGCAAAGTCTTTGGAGCAGGTACTAAGCAGCAGTAGCATTGCACGGAGCTTGCCCATTTTTCTCCTGTGCGTTGTGTGTGATCGATTAACTAGTGTAGGGGAAATGATGAGGTTAAAGCAGAATGCTTGATAGCAATACAATATTTGAGTTGGATTTTGGAGGAAACTCCAGGACATGTCTAGACTGAGGATGGGACAGTGTGCAGGGAAGCCCCTAGTTAGCAGAAATTATGTGTGAGCAGAGCACTTGTCCCAGCAAACAAGAACCAAAAGCTGACTGTCACGATGTCGCTCTGGAGAGGCAGTCACAGCAGAAGTCCCTTTCATTGCCTTCCCTTTGCATCTTGCTGACAGGGGGATGCAGGAGCAGCCAGTAACTGGCTCTTCTCTCCCTGGGCTAATATTTTGCTTTTCCTCAAATCTGCCAGCCTGGTTTGCTTGTTTTTAATGCCATTTATCCAGTGTCTGTTTTGTCCATAAATAGTGCCATTGTCTGTTTGCCACAAGTGAAACCCAGACAAAACTCCAGGACATCAAGGGTGACAGCGGGACTATTATTAACATTTTATTTTGTGGTGGAGGGAGGACAAGGATTGTCCTTCCTGGGTCCAGAACTCTGATACAAAAAGAAACGAGAAAAGTTTTGAGTGAGGACGTGTTTGGCTGAGGTCAGGTGTGTGTTAATGAAGTGATTTGGATCTCCTTTCTGAGAACACCAAACTCAAATATAGAATAGATAAAACTAGTGAATGGTGTGCCTTTGCCAAACAGTGACTAATGGGTCTGGAGGCGAAAGCAGGGGATACGACAGCCATAGGCTAAGAAACCCAAGGGAAAAAAAAAAACCTTACTGACTGTCTGCATGTAATTAGAACTGGGAGCCAAGTGATAGAAAACTTTAAAAATGGGGAACATTGTTGAAATGTAATGCAGTTTTCCAGGGGAAAGGAAGAGAGGTTCAAAGTACCTGGGCTATTTCAAGCCAGACTGGCTGAATCAGTGGGGAATGTAGTGTACTGTAGCGGAAAGGCCTGGATAGGAGCCTGAACAATCCCTGCTTTGCTATGAAAGGATACCATCCTGACTAAGCACTTGCAAAGCAAAAAAGAATTTTCTTGAAGTCTCTGAATCACAGGAACTGAGTTCAGGTCCCATAGGTTTTTGTTACCATGAGTCCCAAGATATAGGGCTGGGTTCTGGCACCTATAGTTACATGGCACGGTGCCTCCCAGGAGCCTCCTGAAATCGGTGGAGTAAACGTGCTCGGCAGGAGTTATGAACCTGGCCTGAGATGTGCTTATACAAGATCTAGTTCAGCAAAGCGCTGAAACTGCACCTCGGTGCTTTGCTGAATCTGTGCTCCCTGGTCTCCCCTGCCGCAGGAATGGGGGCCCTGGGGATTACCAGCCGCTTTCAGTTGCCTCTTCTGGCGTCTTTTCTGGAAGAGCCACTCCTTACTGCAAGGAAAACTCCAAATCTACCCAACTTCTCTTGCCGGGAACTCATCTGTGAAACAGAACGGGGTGGAAGGGATCTGTTCGTACTACTGGCAGCCAGTCACTGCTGTGATGTGTTGCATGCTGACAGCGTGCTCAGCTCCGCAGAGCGCGTGGGATGGCCGGCGTGCTTGTGCCAAGGAGCCTGCAATCTGTGCGCTGAGCGGGGAGGAGCGGAGGGGCACCTTGCCAGCAGCACTGCCCAAAGGCATCCTGGCAGCAGAGCAGGCGGGCAGGACACAGCGCTGGACCCGCTCCAGGGCCTCCTGAACCATGCCTGGTCCTTGCATCTGGCCTTACGGTATACAGGGTGCACCAAAGAGGCCCTGCGAGGTCTGCCGTCCGTACGTGCTAGCGGAGGGGGAGCCCGGTTCTGGCCTTGCGACGGGGGGGTCAGAGGGGAGCCGCAAAGCGATGTGCATGAAAGGCAGAGCCCATCCTTCCCCACCCACTGCGTCCGCTGACACAGGGGCTGACTTTGTTTTAAAAATATGCCTGGCCCTCCTCGAAGCCTGGAAGCGTCATCCCCGAAGGGAGATGGCTGAGTGCTTTAGATCTTCTGGTTGTTTATTACCAGGGTACTTAATTATATTCTCCAACTTGTAAATTTTGAATTGAGTATCTGCTGTAAGACCTTTTATTTTCTCATTAGTTTTTTCTCTGGAACGGTACAGGAAGCTCTAGGGTGGGGCCCACAGAGTTTTGAGATGCTGCCACCCGGCACCGTGGGGACAGGCAGGTTCTTCAGGGATCCTTGGCAGAACGATGACACAACGGCATCGTCACTACAATAAAAGCTTTACTTTAACCTGGGCCCTCTGCAGAGTGGGTTGGTTTAACAAACACCCGAAACCCTCTGCAGAGCGGGTCTGTTTAACCAATGTCCTAGACTCTCTGCAGAGCGGGTGGTTTTACACATGAACCATCACTTGAGCTCAAACGCACACACAAAGCCCGCTCGATCCTCGGGGGCCGCAGCGGGGGATCTCTGGCCCCGGGGCTCACGGCCAGGCCTCACAGCCGCCGCCACTGCCCCAGGCCGCGTTCTGCCCCAGCAGCCTCGTGGGCTTGTGCGTCCCTGTGTCAGTGATGTCGGTGATTCCCTGTGCTCGGGACGTCTTTAAAGGAGAGGCGGGTATGTCACCAACCCGCCCACGGCTAATGGCCGCCTGCCCCACAAGATGGTGCACGGGGGTGGGAGTAGAGGGCACAGTCACGGATGCGGGATTGTGAGAAGATAGGATGTTTTGAGAATTCGGTAGTGAAGTCGCGGCCTCTTCTGTGTCATGAATGGGAGGAGGAAATCCTTGCTTTGCTGGAGGCTGAGCCCAGACAGGGTGGTTCAGACCAGAGTTTGGACTCGCGGCCTGGCCCTTATTTTCTAAGCTTAAATAAAGTTCTCTCTGCTGCACCAACAGTGATCTGTTGACTTCTCGTAGGACTAGAAAACCAAGTAATCATGGTTGGAGTGGTACCTATTAGTCCCTTTATGGTGTATCGTCTCTTTCTGCATGCAATTAGGTTACACGCTTGATCTTTTGTGACTAATTTCACTTGCTTGCAGTTTTGCTGTTCTTTAGTTACACCTTCTAAGAGCTGCTGCTGCTTGTCTTGTTGCTGTCGTCCTTTTTTCTTTTCCTTAACCACTTTGTATTAATCTCACAGCATTGTGTTTCAGACAACATACCCAGACCAAAAGATTCATCTTGGTGGGTGAATGCTATGTAGACTTAGGCCTGTGGCCTCCCCTACAGCTTTTGCTTGATTAAAAAGGGAACCTTCTTCCCTGCTGATGAGCTACAGAGTGCATCCTTTGTTGTGCGGAGGTGGCTACTCTTCTGTGGAAAAGCCTGACAAGCCTTGAAACTTTTAAACAACGTTAAATTAATTGTCCTTCTCTGAAATCAATAAATCCCTTGCATACACACGCGAGTCACAGGCTAATTTGGTGGTTCGACGTTTCAGGCATCGAGAAGGCAGTAAAGAGACTACCAGGGTGTCCTGCCACCTCTGACATACCAATGGCATCCAAGGTGCAGAGGAGCTGTGCTTTGGGAGCAATGGTAGCCTTTTACACAGCTCTTCTCTAAGCTGAATCCCAGAAAGTTGAAAGTATTTTAATATTCACAATGTGCTCTCTAATCCCCAAACACATACCTAGGCACCAGCTCCACGCTAAAAGCTTTCTGAAATGTGAACACCCTCTTGACATAAATAAGACATGGCATGATGATGGTAAGTCTTACTATCTCCTCACCACCTTCCTCCTGAGAAGACTGAAGGACTGACTTCTCATTCTCTTTATAAGAAGCTTCCTTGGTGAGCTCCTCTGAAGGCTGCGCATCAAATGCATTATTGATAACAGCACTTGGGGGTTGCATGCACACATGCACACATTACAGGCTCCCAGATGCTGTCTGGAGCACTGCAGAGGAATTACTGCAGCTGGACAAAGATTGTCTGCTTCTCTCTAAAGCCTCTGAGGCAGTAATCAGCATGAATCTCCTGCCTTTTCTCTTCCACCACTAAATCATTGTAAGCATGAAATAGAAGAGAGGAAAATAGAACCTCAGGGATTTTGAACAAGGCTGCTAGGTGAGGAGGCACTGAGAAAGATAATGTCCAACTTTCTAGGCACGTGCAAAGTGAGATGAGGACCAAGATTTAGCCTAATTTTGACATTCCCACAAGCGCAGTGGCCATGCTCGGCTATTGCTTCCCCCAGCAGGAACGTCTCCAAAGCAAGCAGGGGTCGAGAAGGGCAGTTCTTGGTATTCCTGCTGCAGTGCTCAGAGCCCATGCACTTGTGCCACATATCGTGTGCCTTTTAAAGTGACTTGTTTCCCGCTCTTGGTGGGTTGAAGAGTCACCACATTGTCCCATCGTGCTCTAAGTTGATTCATGTGCACCACAAAGAGGTTCCCCCCATCCTCCTGACACTGGGTAACTACTGTTGGCGGAGCTGGGGCAGCTAATGGGTTTTAAGTTTTGGTCTGTACTCAGTGCCAAGGAGAACGGTCACCATCTGCAGTTAGGGGTTACCATCTATTTCCATCTCTTCTGTACTGTGCCTGTTCACATGTCAGCTAGATGGCTGCAAAGAGGCCCTTGCTTTCCAATAGGGCAGAGCAGACTTTGGCTGGAGGAAGGACCTTTGACAGGATCCAGCCAGCTAAGGAGAAGAGTGCTGTGCAGGTATGCAACCAGCCAACTCCAGTTGGGATCTATAATGTTGGTTGTTGCCTTCCTAGTTCTTAGAGAAAAAAGGCTCACAGCTGTTATATTGGCTTGTCCAAAGCAACTTCCATCTTCTTGCACCTCTTACTGCTGCTGTGGGCATTTTGGCTGGGCAAACCCCTTCCTTTTTCTCCTTGCCTCTCCTGGCGTGCTCTGAGAGCTGTAACTGAACAGCACTGGCCATGGCATCTTGAGCGATGGTCTGTGTCTTTCTTGGCTCTTGCCTGCCTATCTGCATCTGCACAGAGGCTTAGCAGGATCTTGTCCACAAGGGATGTCTATGGATGTCCTTTAGACACCTGGTGTGATAGGAGGGCATCTAAAATGCCACTGCCATCCAGTGCTTCCAACTTGTAGACCTGTCTGGGAACTGACATGCCCTTTTTCTGGCTTAGCATGGAAAAAGCTTGGAGACCTTGTGTAAGGACTTCCCTTCCTCCTGCTTTTCCCATTCCTCAAGTGCAATGCAGTGCTCTGCCCTAGCAAGCAATCTGGAGACATTGAACCCAAAGGCAGACATGGTCTCCAGCTGGAGAAAGTGGAGGATCACTGCAGAAGTCACATCTACGAGCTTTTCTTTGGGGGGAAAAAATATAAAGGACCTCTAAGAGCAGACCACAGCTTGGCCAACCCTGTCATGATGCTTATGGTCCTGTTGCACTCGAGATTGTTTCTGGTTTAAACCCTCTCACCTGGTTTATGATTTATGTTTACTGCCTGTAGCAGAATTTCCCTGGGGATGCCGGGGAATCCTACCATACACCGTGGTGAGCAGGAAGGGAACAGAGCAAAGGGAAGGACTCTAGAAGTACTTGAGGTGAAATCAGAAGCAGGGTAGTCTGGTGATAATGGCCAGTGTTGGACTAGGAGGAGGAGCGAGAGTTTATGCCGAACACCAGCTTTTGATGGGAGGCCAGATCAGAGAGGTGCTGTGTCTCTTTAATCTCTGATCGGAGCACCACAGAAATACTGTCAACATAATGCAGGACCCACCCTGTGGCTCTCGCATGTCTGGTAGATAGAGAGCTGTTAAAATGCAGTTCTTTTGTATAAAGGTATGTCCCATGATTGGGCTTCAGGGATGTGCTGGTCTGAGGGTGTCTGGGTCATCTGGATCATTTGCAGTAGGAGGAATTATCTCAGCTGGGGCTGCAGAGGCCAGTGGTGTGGGCCCCGAAAAGAATCTGTTATCGTTTACCTGTGAGTTGCTCCTGGGTTCTCCCACGCTCTCAGATAATTTTCCACTCATGCTGGGAAGCTTCATCATATAGTTAAGGAAACTGAGCAGAGAGGAGTGATGTGACATGCCCAAGGTCATGCGTGGAGACTGGATTAGGCTTTCTGTTCTTCCTGATCCTAATTCTTTGCCTTAATCACAAGCTTTCTTTTGTATCACTGTGATTATTCAGGGAACTGGTGCAGCAGCAGCAGCACAACTTGTTTGTGTAGTATCTTGTGTCTGAGCAAATCAGTTTGCTCTGAAAGCTGTGTGCTGTGTAGGCTGGGCTTGCTTCTCCCTCTCTGTCTTCCCATTTCACTTCTTTTCTGGCTCCTCAGCATTTATGTCCCTAGCAATCTTCATTGAGGATAATGGGAGCAGGCAAAAGAACCACAGGAGAGTCGTACTCTGCCAGCCATCTTCCCTTGCACATCTTAATACCATATGTCAAGTGCAGTTGCTCAGGCTCCACAGATATCTCTTTTTCAGCCACCCAAGGAGCTGGGGCTGTTTACGGTGTTGGCTTCACAAGATGGCAGGTGGAGAATTGGAAACAGCTCCTGAGAAGCTCAGGATTGCAGCAGTGCTCTGGAAAGAAGCACTTCTAATGTGCTGATGCCCCCAGGAGCTGAACAGCCAAGTCTTGCAAGAAAACCATTTGCAGTAACAAAATCAGGCATCAATTTTCAGACAATTTAAAGCCCTGCTTTCAGAGGCACACAGTACACCCCCTTGCTCTCGCTGAGGTGAACGTAAGGGTGGCCCTTGTGGGTCTATTTTAACTCAGTGTCCAGCTCCAGTAGATGCTACTCATAGTGACAACTAGGAGAAACCAGTAACAGAGACAGTAGCTTAGCGAACTATCTGACTGCTGAGAAAACATCTTAGGCTGTGCAGAAATACCTGTTTTTTCAGAGCTAGGTTGGGTACCAGAAGCTGTCTGGGTGGATTGCTGGGCAGTCTGTCCAGCATTCACGGTGCTTCAGTAGTGCTTTACAGCCCTGGTATGGTGCCATGCACTGTGTCTTCCTCTCTCCAGGGCGTCTTGTGCCATCCAGGCATGACCAAGAACTTAATGAGTGGTGGGCCAAACTTTGCGCTGGCAGTTTTGCTTGGAGGTGGACTGGGTGTGACTTAACAGAAAATGTTGTTCCATAGGTTTTTTTAGTGGTGGAAGCGTGGCTGTAAATTATCACATAGCAAGGCAACAGTGGAAGGACCGGTACAATTTCTGTGGTATTGAGAGATATTTCAGTTTCTGATGTCTCTGCCACTGGGTTATATCTAGAGCAAACCAACTGATGTTCATGTAGTCAGAAAACTGAGACGCTTATATTTACCCCAGCGTCCCTGAGACCATGGTCTGCTCAGTCATTTGGGTCATGTTGTGAATGTGTACGTGCTCATACTACTACATATGTAGGAAACCAATTCCTTTCTGAGGCATTGGAATATGAATTTTCAATTAATTTTCTTTGTTAATAGTGTTTTAGGATTTTAGTGAATAAATGGTAATCTATTAGAAATAGTGCCTGTTTTGGAAACTAGAAATCATCGTATCTTTCTGCGAAGTCATAGGAAGACCTGCTTTTGTGCGAGAAAGCTCAAAGTGGGTTCCAGAAGAAGGAGAGAATTACCCACTTTTTTATACAAGAAAACAGAGGTGTAGAAAAGGGAAAGATGCCTGTTGGTCACACTTTGGTTTGTAACTCCTTAGTTGCAAAAGCAGGCAAAGCACCCAGATTCCTATAGCCTCAGTTTCTTGCATGACACTGGCTAATCTCAAGTGTTTTTTCAAATTTTTCTGCACCCCCATGAAAGTGTTGGCCACTGGATTCCAAGTGTGAATGTCTCAAACTTTTTACTCTGCAACAACCTCTATTTTTGTAAGGAGCTCTGAGAGATGACTTATTAAAGTATTTTAATTACAGTTTCTTGCATCTCCAGGAGTTTCTTGCAAAGAAGTTCTTTGTGAAAGTTTATTATTCAAATTTGGAGGGATGGAAGGAAATCAATTTCCTCTTTCAAAACTACGTTTTTTCACCTACTCTATTTGCTTATCACTCTCTGCCTTGCCAGGATTATTCTAATCAGATTTCACATATAAAAGAATAACAACATAAAAATAATTCTCCTCTTTCAAGTATTTGGGAGGCTTAAGTAAATTAAGACATTGATCAGATTCTGCTCACTGTTGTAGCTGTGAATACAATGGAGGTTACTTGGTGTGGCTGGGGAAGGAATTGTGTCTGATGTGTGTCTTTTATCTTCGGAGAGAGGCCAGAAAGGAAGATTGAAACCAGCCTTGTCCCTGGGGATTGTTTGGTTAAATCTGTGTTTCTAGGTAGCAGCTGGGTTGAAGACCTGCAAGGCGTGTGGACACAGCCCAAACCAATGGGGGCAAATGGCAGAGAGGAGATGCTTGCGTGGCTGCAGGTTGCACTGCAGTAAGCTGCTCTAGCAGCCAGAGCTGCCAGGCTGGTGCTTCGCCACCACCTCTTTCACTGAGCTGTTTCAAAGTGGAACCAAATGTCTGAATTGCTCAAGTGGTTTTGCAAATCTGTCCTCAGCCTAATGCACCAAAATAACAGCCTGCAGCAAGGCCAGCACAGCTTCTCTGCATACAGCTTATTTCTGATTTGGCAGCTGTTTGAGAACCTTATTTGCTGTACATGTCAAGACTGATAGCGCTCCTGTGGGGGCTATGACCTTGACCATCCTTTCATTCTTCCTCAGTAAGCTCATTACAAGCTTGTAAATCATCATCAGGGTTTTGCCACGAGCTAAAATGAAAGTGTCTTTCTGTAAATACTGCCACAAGGAGGTAGACTCACCTTTCAGCATGAGGTCTGGGCTTGTGTATATGGTGGAGGAAGGCCACTCTGGTACTGATTCTGGCTCCTTGTATTACAAGCTAAGTGTTTCTGTTGAGTTTGACAACAAATAGCTCTGTATTCCATAGGTGGGATCTTCTTGATAGTAGCTGAAAGGTGATACGGATGTGCATTCATACTTAGCTGGGAAAAAGACAATGCACAGGCTCCTGACAGCAGTAGTTATTTTGGAGGTCCCGGGCACGTGAAGCTTGGCTTTAGTAATACAACAGGCCTGCAGTCAAAATGTGAAAAAAATGTGTCCCTCTTTGTAGATGGAAAGCAATTATTATATTTCGGGTGCTAGCAGGGCAGTTCATAGGGTTCAGCTCCCTGCTCTGCCACAAATGCCTTGCCTTGACCGCAAGATTCAGTTCAGTTGCCTTAAACCTGGACATTCGTCTCCCTCTGCAATGTGCCAGCGTATCCTGCTGGGCCTCCAGAAGACTGTGGATGTCCCTTAGGTCCTGTGTCCCACCTGCCAGCCCTGTGCATGTCTTGCATGCCCCAGGACATCTTAGATGGCACTAGGAACTTATGTTTAGGTAACTAGATCAAGCCCTTAATTTCTCTGCCTCAGCTGCTCATCTATATGGTGGAGATAAGACTTCTTTCCTACTCCCACCGAGACAGTGTGGAGATAAGTGCATTGGTGATTGACAGGCACTCGGGTGCTATGTTGAGGTCACTGTGTAAGAGCCTGAATAGATAAGAGAGTGACTACATGACAGCATGAGGGTTTTTTGCTTTGTTTTTTACCTCAAAAGATTTTCTCCTTCACATGTCCTTTTCCTATCAGGTTGTTAGTGCTGTGAAAGAGAGATGAGCTCGCATGAGGCTCTCACACCTGAAGCCTTCCTGGGTTGATATTGCTCCAGACCTAGCTGTGTTTCTCTCTGAGTCCAGTCCATGGCCCTGTTTGACCTGTTTGCCCCACATTACTGAATGAAAGAAGTGTGTGTATATCTCAACAGCATTTGGAGGCAGCTTCCATTTGGGCTATCTCTATTATTCATTAAAAAAGAGAAAAAGGCAAGAGGAGGCTCTTGGTTTTCAGGTCTGCCAAGTTGGAATGGTGCAAGGAAGTAGGGAAATCACTGTTTGACTTCAAAAGGGAATAAATTGACCTGGCACCACCTGAGAGAATAAATCCAGAACCTAGCTATCTTATTTTTCAGCTAAATCACTGTTCTGGCACCTAGTTACTTCATTGCCAGTGGTGCTGTAAATACTTGCAGCTCCCTGTGGTTTCAGCGGGATTTCAAAGTAATCACCATCCCTGCAGTTCTTTTGCCTTTTATTTACAGACTTCAAAAGCTCAGTTTTATGCTCATCATTTAGGACTCTGTTTCCTGACATCCATTTGGAGACTTTCCGAAAGAAATCTTCTATTGCCAAGAGATCTTTTCGAAGTTTCCCCTAAGGGAACCGAATACTGGAAGTCTCTGGGACATAAGAGACCAAACTAGCATAGGCGCTTTAGATAGTCACAGCCATAGATCCCACTGAAATCTAGGGCAGGGTGTTAGGCGATTTCCTTCCTCAGGTCTCCTCTGAAAAAAATCAAACCATTATTCTCTGCAGCAGAGGACTCCCATGCACACTGGGAGAGGTCAGTGCATTGAGGGCAGCAAGAGGAAGCTGTGAAGACCTCCATGCTCTGCAGCACAAGCTTTAGCCACACGACTCTCAGAGGAGGAACTGAGTAACCACATGCATTTTTCCAAAGACCCTGTGAGAGACTCTGCAGCATGCACTTTTTAGTTCGTTATGTCCTTTTATTTATCTTCACTTTCTCAGTGTCCCCTTTCTTTGTGCCTGTAGTCGTCAATCATATGTTCAAATACTTGGGTATGATCTGCTCTCAGTAGTGTCACTTCAAATTGTAAAATTCTTTATGGTTAACAGTTTCTCAATTTCTGTGAACTGAGATTGATGTAATTATCAACAATGTACTTCCCCTCCCGCAACTCCTGGATCTTGAGTCATTGCAACCTCCAGAAAGTGAGCAAAAGCCAACAGAGGCCTTCTGATTGTATTTGTAAGTCACTGGCATTGCATAGATTCTCCATTCACTTTTATCCTTTGGGTATTTACTGAAAACACACTTAAGAGAAGGCCATGATGGCCATTGCTGCAGCCCTTCATGTCCACCCAATTCTTGCTGGATACTTCTCTGGCCGGTTCTGTGGCCTTATGCAGTAAATAAGTCATCAAGGACATAATCACATCCTTAATTCAACAGGAAAACTGTTGAGTCTACAGTTACTCCTCTGGTCAAGTACTTGGCTGAACTGGGGAACTATTTTCCTCCAGAAGATCCTGGGGGACTAGCTTTTGATCTAGACCTGAGGGCACCTCTTGTGCCCTGCAAAACTTGGCAGCATCCATCTGGTGAAAATATCGCTCCCTGCATCATTCTAACTCATCTCTCTGTAGGAGCCATCTGTCTGTCTAATCTTCCCAAGCACTAACGGATGACTGTACTTAAGAGTTTGACCATCCAAATAGAGTCCTCTAATGATGAAGCCAATGATGCAATGATTGCTAGTGCATGGTGAGCTCTGTGGAGCCTTCCTATAGCTGCTTGCTTGCTACTCAAATCTGCAGTGTAATTTTTAAAATTAACATCCCAGTTGCCCCTAATCTTGTGATTATAATGCAAATATTGACCACTTTTCCTTTGAAAGATTTGTGGAGGAAGGAAGAAGGGATGCCTCAGCGGAACTAACATTGTCAGCTATACAAAGCTAAATCCACATTCACTAGGACAAAGATTAATTTACATACTCAGAATGGGTAATTGCATAGTGAAGAACACAGTGTGCATGCTAGGTAGGTAAATTATAATACTCTGAGGCTGTCGTAACGATAATGGTGAGGGGACAAACCAGATTTACATATTTGATTCTCGTTCATTTAGATAAATCAGCTAATGTATTAGCTTAATACATGGTGGAGACAATAGTCTGACTCCTCAAATATATATATTCAGAGAAAAATAAAGGTTTAAAAACAATTCTTTTAGTAAATAGGGGGGTTATCCACAAATCCAATAAAAATCTGCAGTTTTTATTTCCCCTGTTACAGTATTTTCTGGCTTGCATGCATTTGAAATGATGCTATTTCCTGATTAGATACCTTTTTAGAATTCCCTATCAGCCATTTTCCTATTTTTTTTTTTCTTTGAGCCTTTTCTGGTTTCTAGGTAATAAAAGCCATTGAATAGTTCTTTATTGTGCAGCTGTGGAGTCAGCAGAAAATAACTGTCCAGACTGCAAAGGAGAACTTATTTAACCTGGTCTTTAGATTATGGTGAATCAATGGAGATAAATGTGTTCTTGGATGTTTTCAGCCTTCAACAATTCAATAACCATTCCCTTTTCAACCTCAACTGACTGAGATAAACACTCCTAAGGAAGTTCTGCCATTCAGTTGTTTTCATGTTTGGGGTTTTTCTTAGAAGATCTTCATTGCCCAGAACAACAGCATCTCAGTAACTTTGTCAGTCTGTCCCTTTTCTGCTTAGGACATCCCATCACCTTTGGTGTTAGAAGACCTGCAGATTTCCTTGAGAAAGCAGCTGCAAGACAGAAAATGTGATTGAACTGGCCAGTTTGGCTTTCTGTGGAAAGGAAGCTGTGAGGCCTCTGTCAAACTTGGTTGTATCATTTTTACCTGGAGCAATATTTTAATGAAGTGACTGGGCCAGGACTGGAGGGTTTTCATCCATCCTTTAGGGAGGATCGTGTATGCTGAGTGACTGCTTGTACTCTCGCAGCATTTTGGAAGGTACCTGGAAAGTTTCATGTGATGTGACAGAGCAGAGCAATAGGAGACTAATTAGATGTAGGCACAGAGTGGAGCAAAGCAGGTCCTAGAGTTGGTGAAAGTGTCATACATGTTTGTGTGCAGAAAAGAGAAAGAGAAGGAGAAAGGTTCAAGCCTAGACATGAGTCCTCGGAAACACAGTCCCGCTGAGAGTTTCAGAGGAGGGTGAGCCTCATTCTCTGAGCATCCCTGCCAACATCTTCCAGGAGAACATTAGCACGTTTAAAACAGAGAAAAACATATTCTTCACATAATATGTGATGGCTATTAAAGACATAGATACCACAGATTGCTGGAAATTCAGGGCTGTAGGCCATGCTCTTACACTCTTCACCACTACATCCAGTACTGATCCCTCCCAGCAACAAAATACTCATCTAGATGGACCTCTGGCAGAAGGGAACCTGTGTTGAAGAGGGTCTAGGAGCAAAGGGATAGAAAAGCATGCCCTGAATGAATCTTTACTTTTCTATAACCTCCAGGTACCCACTCTGAAACAGTGATGATGTATAAGCAAAGCTGGCTGTGCCAAAAAAGCTGACGACTAGTCCCATTTGAAAGCAGGAAGCAGAGTTAGAGGAAGTTAATGCAATGCTACCATTGCACATGGGATGTCTGTAGAAGACCTGAGCATTTACGTAGAATCATGATGAAAATTCGTCAGTTTCCTGCTGTAACTATTGGACTCTCCTTCCTCTCTAGCTCATCATGTTTCATACAGTTTTTTCTCTTAGCGTCATGTATGCTGGGGGCATTAGCCTGCAGGCCTGGGAAACGGTGGGGTAAACTTTTTTGGCAGGGCTGGATTTTTCAGCTGGCTCCAGGGCTGGAGGCAATGGGCAGAAACTGAAACACAGGAGGTTCTGTCTGAACATCGGGAAACATGTTTTTACTGTTGAGGGTGACTGAGCAGGGGAACAGGCTGCCCAGGGAGGTTGTGGAATTTCCTTCCTTGGAGGAATTACCTCCCTCTTTGATTTCTCCCTTCCCCGGTAAGCTTTAGTGGTCTTTGCAGATGGCTCTGGAGATGGTTTGTAAAATTCAGCTGACGTGGCTTCCTGGCTATGGAAGCTAACGAAGGACCACAGAGTAGAATAAAACTATGGAATGTCTTTAGATGACTTTAAAGTGTAAATGCAAATATGTTGCCAAGATTAGACCCAGTGAAACAAGTGCAGCAGCACAGCAACCTGCAACAATAAGCTAGTGCTTAAATATCCCAGCAGAAAGGTTCTGAGCCATCTGCAAAGACCACTAAAACTTACCGGGGAAGCCAGAAATCAAAGAGAGAGGTAATAATCAGTCTTCAGTGTCTCAGAAGCATACGGGCCTCTTTCCGCATTATGCTACATGAATGTCTTTTGTATTGCAGTATCAGCCTTTAGGTGATAAAAAAAAAGAGGGAGGCACAGCAGTTTTAATAGAGAGCTCAGATATAGACTGAAGCTATTAACTTGCTGAAAGACCTGGTTGTTTTGAAGGAGCAATCTGGTTACCATTAAAAAAGTAACAATAAAAAAATCTCCCTCCCCCCAAAACTTTGCATGTTTGCATTTGTGTTAATAGTTTCCTTTTTCTGCTCCATAGCATGCCTTTTTCCAAGGAATAAGAAAAAAAGTGACAGGAAGGACACTTTGACAGGAATGGTAGAGAAGACTTGGTAAGGGAGGGTGGGTGGTAGAGAAGATTCGTTATGTGATGCAAAACCTATCACTTCTGTATCCAGATTGCTCTCTGTCCAACTCAATACCACCCTAATAAATCTCCCCCTCTTGGCTAGTGTCCGCAATCCAGGCCAGATCATTAGTCACTGGTGACAATTACTGTTAGTCATTATTGCCGGTATAGAAATTCAGTCTGAACAGACTGGCTAGGACAGGAGAGAAACCAGTCTCTCTGTCTGTGGTAAGAGATGTTTGCTGCCAGTGATGTGTGGTCTAGGAGCTGGTACAGCTGACTGTTGCCCAACGCTATCCCTGCAGCATTTCCATTTCTTGGACAATACTTGCTGTTCTTGTGTTACCAAGTTTTAATGAATAATGTGTTTGTATCTGTTTCGCTTCCGTTGGTGTGTACCAGCCGTCCTCCCAGACACTCCAGAAGTTCTGAGATGATCCTGCAATCATCTGTAATAAAAATGTTGCCGCTTAATTTGCACTCTCATTTCAGAACAAGGAGATAAGGTTCCCAGTGATCTGCCTTTAAAGGGAGCTCATTTGTTGCTGTTACTCCACGAGAATCCAGGGAGATTATCTTGTTCGGTTTGGAAACTGCAGTGTTAATTAAAAGGTCTCCAGAAACCATCTGTGAGTTTTTATTACAATTTGAGATTTGCTCCCACTGATTGCTGTAGTGGGGGGAGAGCAGGGGTTACACGCTGATGGCTTGTAATTGCTTCCACATTTGTGTATTGATCACTGTGGGCACGTTCACAGTGCAAGGTATTAAGGTCAGTAGTGCCATCTCACTGTTTTCCCTCTAGGCGTTTTCCCCCAGTCACCCAAGTTCTCCCTGTAAGGATGTTTCCTGCTATTATGTATCTGACATTTCTGCAACTGTGAGTTTATTCAGCAGAATTTCTCCAGACATGCTGTCGTGGATTGTTCCAAGCCACAATCCAACAGGACAGAAGGTGCCTGAGTTAACTTCAGCGGTGAAATTATACAGCAGAAGGCATTATTAAAAGTGGATCTTTAGTCCAATAAATCCTCCTTTATGAGTCAGAGATTGGAAGGAATTCAGAGAAGGGCAACAGAAACAGTTAGAGGGCTGAGGGTTGGGTTAGAGGGGATGTGTTAAGAGAGGGAAAGTTATCAGCATTTGATAAGGGAGAAAATTGAGCATATAATGTGCTGTACTGACTAAGAATGGGGATGTTTCCAGGAAAGCAGCAATGAACATAAAACATTGCAAGAGTTACATAGGAAGTTCCAATCTGGTGATGGCAGTGCACTAGTTCAGTGATTTTAGCTCTGCAAAATGGATGTTTGCAAGTGTGTAGTGAATATAGATACAGGTATGTTATTTAAATAGCTGTCTTTGCACTCCTAGGGTTGTGTCCTTTGACTTGGCCCATAACCAAGGGTGGGAAGGGCAGGGGTTACAAGTATCCTCCCTTTTGATACCTATGTGCAAGGGACATTTTTGTTCCAACCAAAGAAAAATCCCACTCATTTGCAAAGGATAACAAGTAATTTGGGAAATGAAGAAAGCTTTTCTTTTCCAATGAGTGTGTGTTAATTAACTGTCTGTCTCACAAATGAACTATTAGTAGAAGGTGCTTAAGTAAAATGCCCTGAAGCTGCCACTTTGCTTCTTAACCATCTTCTCTGGAAAAAGATGTTGGGATCTACTGTGAAGCCCAGTCACAGAACTGAGGAGAGCCTGCAGCAATCCTCCTGCAAGAAGGATGCTGGCAGCATTTCCATCCTAGCTCTGTTAGGTCTCTTGTCAGCTTTCCATTTCAGTGATGACAGTATTCTTTTAACTCACCTTCCATACCTGTTGGGTTTTCCTAGAAGCACCTTCTGCGGTTTGCGCTGCATATATTCTAGGCTGCTGGATTTTGGATTCATTGTGCATGTCTAATATAGGTGCATCTGATCTTAAAAACTACTAGTTAAAGGAATTTCTAGACTTCTCCCTCAGAGGTGATGCTGATGTTTTCCCAGCTCATTAGGGGAACAGCATGTGCCATCATCCTGACTTTTGACTATTGGTCTCCAGCGTGGCAGGGAGGGGAACGTGGCTGTTTTCCTTTTGCTCTATTTGTGGCTGAAGGTCGCAAGCATTTCCTTGTGCCTGCTTTGAGTGTTGGCTCTGCATTTATGACTTTGCATGAGGATTTTTTACTCTTCTCCTCAGTTACTGCCTGCTACTTACCTCCTGTGCCACTTCTTTTCTTGTGACAGCATCATAGTGACTGTGGCAGTGGGGACTGCTCTGCGAACACCCCCAGCTTCCCTTTGGGGGACAGGGCTTCTCCGTGTAGGGCACGTGAAAAAGGCAGCAGGGATGCGGGCAAGGATTTGTCCCAGCTTGTCAGCTACCCATCAGAACAGATGCGAGCAGTGTGTTTCAGTCTGATGCCTCGGCACCTCCTTTCTTCATCTCCCCGGGAAGGCAGAAAGGACAACCCCAGCTCTATTTTCACCAGGGGAAAGTGAGAATTACTCACCGCAGCACTGCACGTGTCAGTCTGGATTTATATCGGTGTGATTGAACTGGGCTCATAATAACATTGGGGGAGAAGGAGAGTCTGAATTGCTTTGCTTCCAGCATAGGGTGGCCATGCTGCGAGGTGGGTGTCCTTGCCCTGAGCCTTCGAGCGGATTTCCATCAGCAGCAGGATCAGACAGGGATTTCTGGCACGGGGTGGGTACATCTCCCTCTGCTCCTAGCGGGGACTGTTTGGTTCCCAGTGTTAGCAGCTGAAGGCACCAATAATGCTACGGCATACAGAACTTTGCTAGGGCACAATGGCTTGCACAATTTAATTATTTTAATTGGAATTACCTGGGAAAATAATTCCCTCTTTCAGCAGGAATAAGCAGGATGTAGAATGTCAGAATTGTTTCAGATGAGCTCTGCTGAAGGCAGAGGTGCAGAGATACGTAGTCAGCCTGCTTTAATGAGATTTGGCTGTGATTTTGTGATGAAATTATTCTAGGTTAAACTCAATCACGAAAAAAATGTGTTTCATTGTATTAAGGCGTATTTGAGACTTAAAAATCTCATATTATTGGTGAGATAAAAACTATCAAATTATGTCATTTTGAGAGATTTTCATTCTCCAAATAGATGTTGGAGAACAAATATTGCTCCTAATGCTGGGCCCAGATATACCAGGATGTGATAATTCATGGATTTCTTTTCCAAATAGTTATTAAACTAAGAAAAAGCAATGCAGATTTGCAAAATATTGAGATTATTATAGAAGACTCAGACATAGAAAGCGACCTTCAGCTGAGAGATCATGAGTTGTTTCAATTTAAATTAAATGGCAGGCTAAACATTCAACTGTAATTTAAGATTTATTATTTCATAAAAGTGAAGGAAACTAGTTATAGAGGCAAACTAGGCTGTAGAGCTCTGGACTTGAATGCAAGAGTGGCTTGGATATATTTTTTTTTCTCTGTGAGAGAGGAAAAAACCTGTAGAATTAATATACCAGACAAAAGAAAAATCTGGTAGGAAAAGACACTTAGTCTAACAAATTAAAAAAAAACAAACAACAACAAAACCACCAAGAAAGCTAAGAAAGAGGATGTTTGATGCAGGCAAGAAGTCCACAAAAATGCAAAATGCGATTCAGTGAAGAAAGCTATTGCTTTCTGGTCAGAAAGCGTAGGGAAGAAATGAAAAAAAGAAACAGTAAAATGCTGTTTAGCCATTAAAACCAAAGCAGAAAGAAGGAGACCTGATTTGCAGTGAGGAGCCAGCAGAGATTGAAGGTGATTTAAAGGGAACCCCAAATATGGAAACAGAAGGAATAGTGCTTTTCATTGCTTAGCAGTAAGGGTGTTGCCAGAGAGGGTGGAGAAAGTGAGTATCCAGGATGAAGAATGAAGCAACTGCATCTAAGGAGGAAACGGTGCCCCAGACTGCTGAATGGTCTGACATACCAAATTGCGAGTCTGTTGACATACAGTTTTATGAAGGCTATTAAAACAATGGAGATAATGAGATAAAATGTAGCCTGAGTTTAATAAAGGTAGATTGTGCAGATTACTCTGTTACTGGTCTTTGTAAAATAACTGACCTTCTAGATACGGGGAATGTGGTAAATCTCATTTATCTGGATTTCAGTAGAGTGTTTGCTATCGTGTTGCTAGTCCAGTTGGGAAGTGCAAGATGACCAGAAGAGAGGATTGCAAAGGGAGTGAGGATCCCTGCAGTGGAGATGACAACAGGTTGTGCTGCAAGGGTAAGTCTGGCCTGGCTGCAAAGCTGCTGAAGTTTGGGTGAGGGAAGCGCATGGTGAAGCTGGATCTAGGAGATGCTGTCACTGCAATAGGCAGCTGGAATGTCACATAGGAAGAACAGTAATTCTGGAGGACTGGAGTTACAGAAACAGCAGTTACACAAAAAGTTGTCTTATTAACTGGATATTAGAGAATTTGGCCTAATAATAAGAATTTGTGCTTTCAGTTATTTAGTTTGCTGGAAACAACAGCTTAAACCTTGGCTGTATTATTTACATCAGACAACTGTGAACCATTCGTGAAATGCAACTTGGAAAATGTCAAATGACCATGCAAGCTGTAATAGGCACAGATTACCTGTAGAGAGCTAAGGGCATACTGGAATGCTAAAGACATCATCACGGAGACCCAGTCTAACTTGTGTACGCACTTCTGATTAATTATATTAAAAAAAGATTAAGCAGAGCAAGTTCAGAGAAGGTCTTTTCATATGATCTGTATTCAACTGATTTGTTTAGTCCCCAGCAAAAAGGAAGATGAAAATCATTATAATTATGTATAAATTAACACCAGGGGGTAAATACCAGCAATGTTTATGCTGAAGGCCAAAGTTGGCACAAGAGCAAATGGTTACTGCCTGGCAATGAATCCAACCCAATAACTCATTTAGAAGTGAAACTTGATGGTCTTGTGGAAGGGATGGTGAGATACTGCCAGGAACTGGATGGTGTGAACTAGGAGGGTGCTTTCTCTCTAGTAATTTTCCTCTGTCTTGGAACAGCCATTTTTTACAGCTGAAAGTCCAATTATGGTGAATTTTTTTTTTTTAATGGAAGTAATTTATAAATGACATTGAGGAGCAAATTATAAATGGCGAAAGCCCTGTAAGTATTCCCTTGGAAATTGCAAAAGTGCTTATAAATGCACCTTTGTAGGATAATGCCTGGGAATTGGAACATGCAAAAGGAAAGAAATTATAAAACATGGGTCACAGTGCTACCAAAGGACATTGCAATATAAGCCTCTGTAAATGGCTGAAGTTGTTTTCCTGTTGTTAAACATATGTATCACTGAGGGACTTCTCCCAGCCGTGCCGCGACTGTCTCTGGTGTGCAGGACACTCCTGGGTGCCCAGAACGTGCCAGTTGTGCCCATGGCACAGCCTTTGCCAGGAGCGGTGGCCAGCAGTCGTGGTCCATCAGCCATGTCCACGGTTATGGGAAGGGGCTTGTAAATCCTTCCTCAGTCTGCCATGTGGGAGAGCTTTCTTGTTAGGTGAAGGCAGAGTGGAGTCCCGTGGCCTGCCGGGCTGCTCTCTGGTACCTGAACCCAACCCATTTGTTAGAGCTCCTCAGCAAGAAACCTGTGGGACCTCATGTGTGTGCCAGACCTTTTATTTGTATAGCATCAGGGACTTAAAAGGGGAGATGTTGTCGGCTGGGAGCTGTGCTGGCAATACCACCTGAATACTATTTCAGAAAACTCTTAATTTTTCCCATAGCTAAATGAAGTTAATCACCTGTTCATCTCTTTGCATCTTCCCTGGTTCCCTTGCACTTTGCTGAGAGATACAGATGTTTATGATGTTTTCATCTCACTTGTGGCTCTGTGATTAATATTCTGCAAGTTACTGAGCTTATGGATACCAGCTATTTCCTGCTCTACTTAATATACTTAAGTCAGCCTGGTTTGTTTTTCTTCCTCTGCTAATATCCACCTGGTGAGTTAATTGTGTAGGAAAGCAGCCAGTGAAGACTGAAAATGCAAAAAACATGACATCAAGCTCAGCTGGGAGTATTCTCCAGTTCAGACCTACGTGCGCTAGAGAAGAGAGTGTGTAAGAGGCTGGATGGCAAAGTTTGCTGTGCCAGAGGAAGCTGGTTTTGGTGGTGTTCCCTTGTTATGGTCCTGAATTGTGAGCAGGAGTGATGGGCTCTGTCCTGACCTGTCCTGGTTTGACTGCGGCGAAGGGCAAGCCATGCGTGGATTGTGGTCTTCTTCCCCAGAAGCTTGTATAAGGGCTGGGTGTCATTCTTGAAGGTGAATAGATAGTAATTTAAAAAATTTGTGCCTTTCTTCCTCAATATCTCTTGCTGTTCTGTGAATTGATGGGAATTCTGGCTGTGTTCCTTGTTTTACCTGACATGGAAAAAGATTTTACAAGACTAGATTAAAACCAAAATGCTGGAGGAGAAGCATGTGACAGTGTTCACTTCTTGTTGGGTAACTCATTATCAGGGTAAGGTAGACCCTTGTCTTCTGAGAGAATTGAGACTTGCATCTCCAAGCAGATCATGTGAAGCAGCAGCAGTTGGGAGTGCTGGACCCAGTACTTTGGTTGCATACTTCCACTTGGTGTAAATAAATATCCAGTGGATCAGAGTTTTGAGCAAAGGCCTCAGGACTTGGGGTGGAGTGGTGTAACCACCAGGCGGTATGGTGTATTGAGGCTGGACTGTTTTGGTGTCTCCTGGGGGAAGTGTTCCAGTTCATAGAAAGCATTAGTGGCTGGACTAAGAAAGGCAATGGTCTTCCCTTCCAACCCAGCCCTGCTTTCTTCCTGGTCTGGTTTCTTTCCTCCTAGCAGTCCCTGTACTAATTCTTCCTTTGTCGTACCCTCTGAATTTGGATAGTCTCAGTAGCTCCCTTTATTGATGCCTGCCCAGTCAGTCCCAGTTTACCTCTTGCCTTCCTCCTTTTCCCACATTTCCCTTTGTCTTTCTTTCTGGTTGCTGGTCCAACTTTCTCTCATTTGTATTCAAATTGGCCAACTCCTCCATTTTGTCAGGATCCAGCAGAGAAGATAGATGAAAAGAAATCTCTCTGCTGTCAATTCAGAGCAGTCCTGGCACAGCCTGTAACCATCCAGAGTTGAAATTGCCAGGAATTTGTTCACTGGAATGCATTCAGTTTGGACAGAATCAGTAGGAAATAACAGCTCTTGCACTATAGCACATCTCCCCTGTACTCATGTGTGAACTGCTCATTTTCACAGATCATCAGCTTAGCTAAAGCTTGGGTGAATATTCTTTACTCTGAAGGATGAGGATGAGGGATGTTTCTGCAAGAAAACTTCACCAGAATGAACATATTTTTTCTTACTTTTTTTTCCTGGAAATGTATGAGCTGTGATGGCTGAAAGTTTCCAGGTGAATTCATCTTGAAATAGTTGAAATTATCAGTCAAATGGCTAAAACTTAGCAAAGTTATAAGCATCTGAAAACAGGGGGTTATCATGGGATTTGTCAGACAACCTTAATAATAGTTTCACCTACAACAGCAAAATTCAGTAATGCAATGTAATTCTGAGGCATCAGCACTGCACGGATGAACACCATTAGATAAATGGGACCTAAGAGAGTGCAAAACCACTAGCATCCTGGCACTTAAGGCTGTGGTTCTACTTTTATATTTGTAAGGGTTGTATGAGCATAATAACAAAGTGGAAAACAGCTTGTTACTGCTAAGATGCAAGTGTAGCAAAACCCATGCTGTGGGTAGTCCCCGGCACTGCGTCGCACCTTAGCCTCGTCACCTGTCCCACATTCCACTTCATGGCTCAGATTTGAGCGAGATTTGTGGCAGTGCCAAACTGATGGATCGCCATCCCATTTTCTAAAGTGCCCTCCCTGCCAGCACGAGCTGTGCCAAGAAATTTAACCGAGAAAGTCCAGGATAGCAACTCCAGGCCATTTATCAATTCAGTTTGAGGCTTGCAAGGTAGAATTTCTAACTTCTCCCAGTGTCAGTACCAGGACTACAAGATATCCATCCCTGGCAGGTTTCCTCCTTGTGTACCTCTCTCCTCTGCTCAAGCATAATGAACAGATTAATCCTGGAGCCTGTGTGTCAGTTTAGCCTATCTTTGCTGAATAGATGGAAGAGAAAAAGTGTGGGACAAATGGAGTGTACACTTCTTAGTCGTGCTCACCCTCTCTTGCTTGGTTTCTTGACAGTTTATTTTGTTGCCCTTGCTCTGCCCTGTTACAGATAACATTGACTTAATATGAGTTTGGTTTCTGTGTTCCAACAGGATGTGTCTAAAAACGTGAAAGTAGAAAAGTGAGGGTGACTCCAGCAAAGAAAAGGGACTTTGTGAGTTTCCACCAGCAGGGGAGCTGCCTGGGGCTGTAGGGAGAATGTTTGGGACTCTACTGCAGATTTGTCAAGTCCAGTTTCTGCTTATGAGCTGAACTAAGAAAGACCTGTGGACTATTCAGTAACATGTAGCAAGATACTATGAAAGTGCATTGAGCTTTAAGGTGTTCTCTAACTGCTAGAGATCAGGATGAGACCAAATATAGGGTACTTCCCTTTCCGATCACTGTCAGAGACCTTGGACTTGGCCAACTCCCATATTTTCCAAAATGTTCTGCAAGGAGGAGATTCCATGAGTCATCCTGGTTACGGTGATGAGCCGAGCCGAGCCCGCACAAAAGTGTTGGAAGCGCTTTGCTGTGACATTAGTTTATGACTTTTTTCTTGCCGCAGGGAACCAGCGTTGCAGTGGGATAACATTTGTGGGAAATACAGAGTTGTTTCCGCTCACTCTCCTCATTAAATGGGCTGAATTGTGCAGCGCGGTTTGGGGAGTTCAGCCCAGGCTCTCCTTCAGCTGGTCTCCTCTTTAGAAACATTGCTGCCTAGACAACCAGACAGCTTCTGCATATGTCCACTGGTTTGAGCAGGCAGGCAGTTGTCATGGTTATGGATGCTGCATAAGAACCAAAATAGATGTATAGAAAGACGGTGATAGAAGTTGGCACAGATCCTGTCTTTTCTGTACATGAGCTGACAGGATGTAGCACGGAGGAACCACCTGTGTCCTGGCTCCCTCCTGCTCCCTCAAAGACAGGACTAGCCATGTGTTTGGCCTTGACTGCTGCAGACGGCAAAAGAAGCCGAGCTGTCTGAAAAAAGGAGAAGTCATCTCCGTGAAAATGTTTGGGGAGAAAATAGACAAGTGAAGATGTTAATTTGTTAGAAAAAAACCACATTTCTTGAGTTCTAGATTGGAGGAAATGAAAAATATCAGTGTCTGAGAGTGACAAACTTTCTCTTGCCTTCAGTTATTTCTCTTCTCCCTCTTGGAGGGAAATATCAAGACATAACACTGCCTTTCCTCCTCTCAAACTGGCTGCCAAATGCTATTTGTTTTTAGCAATATCTTCTTTACTGGTTCTCCTAATCACAAAAGACTTCCTTGGGCTTTTCTATACAAATGCATCAAAACTCAAAGGCGTGGAGAGTTCCACTGAAGACACAGTGGATGCTCCTCAGTGGATGGCTGCTTCAGGTGGCCGGCTGAGTGCAGAGGGGAAGCAGAGCACCTCCTTGGCTTCTGCTGCAAAGGTCCGTCAAGCCCCTGGAAAAACCAGCCCAGCCTGTGCAGCTGCACCGTGTTGTGAATCATGCATAAACCATTGCAGGCGGTGAATCTCAGTCATAAGCCCCTGAGAAATACTGGGCAGAGTGGTTCGTCTTTGCAGCAGGCAGGTAGGGAAGCAGCCAAGAGGTTGCATAAGTCCATCTTCTCTGGGTTTGCAATTGCACCAGGGGGGCAAGGGAGGTCAGAAGACCAAAAGCACTGGGAGGAGGTGGTGGAGAGCCTTAGTCAAAAGTGGTACAGGGTTTTGGACAGAGCCTTGGTTGAACTCCGCACCTAGCTCCTCACAGGATCCCAAACAACAAGAAGTTTGGTTGAATTCAGGCTGCTGGCATCAGGTCCTGCACGATCATGCCTTACTCTAGTGCTTTTCCCCTGTCCTCTTTCTGCTACAAAGCCTAAAACTACCTGGACATTTGCTTGTAGCGCCACAGGATAAAGGGTAAAAGCAGAGGGGTTATTCTGAGTGCTTTTTAACCCAGTTCTCCCTTTTGAAAGCCTCTTATAGTAGGGTTTTAAATTGGTTTAGGGACAGAGCCTGAATGTGATAAGATGTTAGTTAACACGATGGCATAATCAAGTCACTTTGATTTCTCCCCAGGCAAACCTCTCTGCAGTCTATTAAAATGAAATATGATGCCACTGCCATTTCCCTCAGCTGTAGTCAAGGAGATATTTGTTTTAATTCAGCACAAGATTGCCCCACAGGCTCCGATTTCTACTATCTGTATTGACGTTTGTAATTTATTGCCCTTTTACAATACACACTAAAAGGATGTTGTATTTGCCAGGCTGGCTTTTGAGAACTTCATCTCCAAATCAGTCTGTATAGGATACACTGAAATTGTTCTCTGTCTGTTGTTAATGTACTGTGTCATACAATATTAACACAGGCTCCATTCATTTCTCAGGCAGCCTTGGGTTTAGTAAGGGACACAAATAGAATTGAGCATATTCACACAGTATAGTCATACTATCCTGGCTATGATTAAAACAGAGGGGCCCTCTTGTCCCAGCTTGTATAAATGTTCAACATGTTTCTGATTAGCTGGCACTTTACCTTCAAATATAAATGACCTGAGAAGGTACGAAGAACCAAACCATAGATGATAGTACGTGTTACTGTCATGTTTTATCCAGCAGGGATGCATTTCATTAAAAGGTGTATAATTTATGAGACATGTTGGGATGAAAGATGCTGCAAAAGTGCAAAACCCTGTTTTAAACTCCCAGTTTAAGCAAGCCCATGAGAACTGGAACTATCTGAAGGTTACAGGTACTGATGCCATGTGAAGCGGTGCTCAGCGTAATCCACAGGTCAGAGTAGGTGATGCAGGCAGTTACTTCCACTCTTTCATCTAATACATTTTCTAGTTGGTAAATCTGAGTTTTGTAGAACTAGACTTTTTCAAAGGGAGAATGACAAATTGATGAGATGTTACAATTTTTCAATTAGATGAATTGAAACAAAAAATTCATTTTGGCATTGATACATCATAACATTATGATTTGATTGGAAGTGTCCTTTCTGCGGTGACTGATTCCACTTTCGTTTCTCCCTTTCCTGATTTTTTTTTTTGACTGGTTAATACATCAGTATCTTGTCCTGCTTTGAACCCAGAACATTCCAGACATTCCCAGAAAAACAAACTTTTCCTAGCAAAGCTGGTGGTTCACTCCCACTGTCATGTATGTAGTTGTTCAGCCTGAGATGTGAGGCCCTGCAAGCCGGTGCTGTGTTATATTCTGGTGGTTACATATCTCACCGTTTCTTTTGGAGAGCAAACCAGCGGCAAAACTGGCCCCACCACATCCTTGGAACCAAAGTATTATTGCGACTAAGTCTTGTGCAGTATTTTATATTTCTTAAGGCTAAAGAGTAAAGTGGAAGAAAGGTAAAACCAGAATTGCTGGATGGAAAAAGAGCTGTTAAACTAATTCAGATCAGATTCCTTTGAGACATGGCTGAGGATTTATAGTTGGATCTCATTGTATGTCAGTTTGTTTGAGATACTTTATTGAAGCATTGAGGAGATGCATAAAACCCCTTCATCTTTCCTATCCATCTCCTCTTACTCTTGCCCATCTCAAAGGCTTGGCTTATTAGAAAAATACAATAAAAGTCTAATTGCAAAGAATGGGCGATTTTAATGGCTTCATTTACATATAGAGAATTAGTCTAAAATCAATATTAGGCTGTCAGAAAGGAGAATTAGCTGAATGTTTTTTATGGGTTTTGATGTCAAGGAAATGTAAGTTTAAGCAATGCTCTTTGGGATTACTTTCCTCTTCCTTCCCTAGCAGCTCATCCGCATTCATTTCAAGACTCCTTTTTTTTCCCATGAAAATTCAGGTATAAAGGGAACTTTTAATGTTTTCTTTGTATTTGTGGCAAAAAACTGACCAGTTTTATCTGCAGATCCGATTGTCAGATGGTGTCAGGAAGGGATAGTGCTTGTGTACTGAGAGCCTAAAGTCAAGGCTGAGAAGGAAACACTGAAAAGTATGTTGACTGTTTTGGAGGAACAAGGTTGTCTTCCTTAGATGTGGCAGTTGCTGGTACCTAGAGAGGCAGATAGACACATCCTGAAGACTGGCCTCGATAAACCTGTTGCAGTTAACCTTTCATCACCCTGTGAGCAGTACCTGGCTTAAGTTTCCAGCCAGAGCACCAGTGAAGTGACCCACCGGTTTGCAAAAGTTGCACATTTTAAATTATCTTTCTTTACTGCAAAAGCTGTTGCAATAGCCTTTTCTCTCATCAGCATGGGGTTCTGTCCCCCTCCAGGGTAAAACCAAGTGGCAAAGTGAAGTGCTGTCCCAGCTGCAGGACACTTGCCGTGTCCTGATGTGGTGGGCTGGCCATGCCTTTTGCATGCAGCAAGAATCGGCGAGGGCCTACACCATCCCATCAGTCCATCGTGCTGAGCCTGGAGGGCATCCAGCTCCCCTCCCTGCCTCGGTCCAGGATAAACTGTAGTTCGGGTCCTCTGTCTCTTTGTGCCATGTGTAAAATGCCATACATGCTAATGCCATTGCCTAAATAACAGTGAATTCCTGTAATTTCCGTAGAAGTCTCCGGAGGCTTTTTACTGCTCCTGGAAGGGGCCGCTGGAGTCTCCATAGTAAGTGCCAGTGATCAAACCTCTGGGATGGGACGTGTGTTTGCTCCCTGCTTTGCCACCTTACCAGTCCCTATGATTGCTCCATTCCTCATCCACTGCTAGCTGAGCACCCCAATTCTCCATTAAAACTACTTTCCTATTTAAAATACAAGATTAAAAAGAAGTCATAAAGAGCCTAGAACTCCCACTTGGTCAGATGCAGTGAAAAAGGGAGTTATTTTATGTAAAACATTGAAGTGAATGGACAAAATGGACAGGAAAAAAGCCTCCATGACCTCGAGTGGATAAAAGATGATCAGTGATTTGATTTTCTTCCTGAGGCTTAACACAGCCACTGGATTTAGAGTCGTCTTGTTTGAGGAGATGTTCAGAGCACAGGGAGTGGATCAAACTGTTACTGACTTTTGGATGAAGAGGTGCAAAGAGCTTGTTTCAGTTTAGGTGATATATGGAAAAAATCTTACCAAGTACCCCAAACAGACTTACTAAGGACCCACAATATATGTCTTCCTGCTGTCTCTGTTCCATGCTGGAACTGACTCCACTTGCCCTTCATACTGTCTCTGTCCCACAGCGTGGTGGTGCGGGGGCCTCCTGTGGGACTACGGTGTCTTTGGCACAGTGCTCCAGATGGGAAAAGCCCTCCCACTTCTCCCTACAATTTGAGCTTCACCTGCACTTCTGAGAGATGGGAATTCACGTTTCACTGGGCCACCCTTCAACACCTTCCAGAACTCAAGCAGCTGGCTTGCATGCAGCCATTTGTACTCAGTTCATGCTCCTGGATTTGAAATATAGAGGTCAGGGGGGAAGGGAAACCTGAGATTTTGGAGAATGCAAAGGCCATTTAAAGAGTTGCCATTACATTATAGTGATACTGATCTAGTCTAAGCTGAGAGAGAGGTTGTGGTTCTGCAGAGCTGCTGCTATACAGAGCTTGTATAGCCCTCATTTGTAGAACATGAACATTGACCCAGATGCTGAACCCCCAGATTTCTGCAGCACTTTGGCCCAGCTGTGCAGTAGCTGTTTTTGCAGGTTCCTCTTAAGCCACCATTGAAGTTCTGTTGATCTCAGATGGACAATGTTGCTTTAGATTCATCATACAATTCAAGAATATTTTCCAATCATGATATACTCTGGATTAGTTTTAAATTCTCCAAGCTTAAAGACATAAAGAAAAAGTGTCTTAAACCCAAAGATATTTATTTAGTTGTACATCAAGAAGAATAGTTTTTCATCCTGTGTTAAGATTTCTCCCCATACATACATAATAAAGCTCAGCAAACCAAAACAGTATCTCTTCATGTGCGCTAAGGCTGATTCATCACTGACATGAACATTGTTCCCCTTCCTGCCAAGGGAGAAGATAGCTCAGTCTTTGATCTTCAGAGTGACTGGGGATGGAAAAGCCCTCAGAAGTCCATAGTCTTTTTTTTTTTTAGCCTTATCTGCATTGAGAGAAGGGTCCTGCAGGTTTTTCTATATCAAACTGCCTGTTAAGCTTGATTGAAGGTTTTGATTTCTGTCCCCCTTCTTCTAGAGGTCTTCCTACTCTGTGGTGGATCTACATGTATCTGCACACAGGTGTTCCATGTCAGGATGAAAATTGGCATGTGTAAAGCCTTCAAGAATGATAATCACAAATCCAAGAAGAGTCAGCTGGTTTCCCTTGTGTTGTCCTGACCTGGCCTACAACTCCTATGGTTGATGGAGGCTATGGATTACCCACTAACCACCATAGTGGTTTAATGGGGCAGAAATGAGTGAGACATCTAGAAACCAGAGTGTGGCTTATCTCCAAGTTGGGAATACAGACATAAGGTGCTTCAGTATCACCTCTGATGAGGCATCAGTGTCCTAGGAACAATAGTGGGGAAGGATATACACCATGTTCCTCATGTCTGCTCTTCTACAATTACAAATAACTATGTCATTGACTTTTATTAGATACAGAATCACAGAATATCCACCCTGAGTCCCACAAAATGCTTCTCGAAAAAGATCAAACTTAAAGGACGTAATAGGAAGTGCCAAAGGCCACAATAACAGTGTTAATTTTATGACTACAAGGGATAGAAATGAGACATCACGTTCAAACTTTGCATAAAGAAACGGTATTTTTATATAAATGCAAACCAAAGCTCAGAACATTTTGACCGAATATTATTTAGTGGCTCTTGTTCTCTCCCAAACAGGATGTTCCAAACACAGACAGATCCTTTATCTAGAAGAATATATCCATCAGAGAATCCACTTGCCCACCTCTTCTGTTCATAAAATATGTAATTTCTCAGTCACATTCACACTCATATTATTGCATTGATTTCCTTGTGTGTAGCTGATGAAAATGGTTCCATTCAGGCTAAATTTGAGAGGAGAAGCAAGGACAGGCGTGTGCGAGGGGAACTGAGCTCATATAGTGAGCCATAAACCATGCTAATGCCCAGAATTTTCTAGCCATACAGCTAAACTATGTATATGTGGACCAAAATGATGCTAATAGTTAATTAAACCATTGCTAGCCTCCTGTTGTTATAATACATATTAATCCCCAATACTAAAATAGCTGAATGCACCTAGGCACTGCAAACAACTTTACAAATTGTGAATTAACTCTCAACCCACTCTGTATAGCTAGAGGGAAATTATCACTTCATCTGTTCTATGTCACGCATGTTCTGAGTCCTGGTCCTCTGCACTATCAGTGGGCAGGAGACCATTCATTACTTGTTGCTGACAGGTTTATGGATAGAACATGAAAGCATAAGTAAAACCGGTATGTTTTGTACTGGGAAAGCCTCTTAATAGGTATTCCCAGCAGCTGTTTGCTAAGTGGAAAAAAGAATAAGGAAAAGTAACCAAAATGATCTTCTTAATTAACAGTCTCTGTTGAAGAGGAGCAGTGTGATACATGGGGACAGTACTTTGGGACTAACTGATGTCCAGTGGTTACTCCCGTGGTCAGGACTGTTTTCATCTCCATTTTTCTTGCCTCATCTTCCAGGCAGTGGGTCAGATTAGGTCTTTGCCTAGAGCATCTCTGCTATCCAAAATCTCCTCCCTGTGTGGGCTCCTCCTGCCTGTCATTGAGCTGCTTTCCAGACTTCAGTGAGCAAAGCGATAAGGGGTGGCTGGGAAATTGTTTGGGGACAGCAGATGAGATCGGGGTGCCCGCTCTCCGCTGGAGCACCCACACCCGGGAAGGGTGTGGAGGTGCAGACCCACACCTCAGACCTCCCACTGGAACTCTGTGCAAGGCACAGATATTTTGATTTTGATTAAGCACTTTTCAATGGAAGAAGTTTCTTTTAAGCTTTGGGGTTTTTCAGACAATGCTATGCTTTGCTTATTTGCCATTCATTAGCTCCACCGAACAAGAGCCTGAGAAAATGAGATGTGTATGTACTCTGGAGATCCTAAAGTCAGTCATACGACCCACTTTCTCAGGCAGGCAGGGCTGGCTGTAGCCGTGGTGTGGATGGGAATGGGAAGGTGGGTGCGTGGGTGTGGAGTGTGTACTGCAGAGGCTTGCCAGATGTGACCTCCCTCCCTGCCAAGTTAATCCAGCCCTGCTGTCTCCAAACTGGTGAGCACATCTGGGGAGCTGCCCCTTGGCCTGTCCTCACTAGCAGATGGAAAGACTAAACAGGGAGGGAGGATCCTCCTTGCAAAGCCCCAGTGCAACTCTGGGGCAGGGGCAGAGGAGAGGGTTTAAGGCGCTGGGAAGGAGGAAGGTGCCCTGCCAGCACGTGTGGGTGTTCTCCTGGGAGGGTTTGGGAAGATTTTCCATAGGTGACAACCAGCTATCTGTGCAGGCTGTGATTCTCACACCC
Organism: Haliaeetus leucocephalus; assembly: GCF_000737465.1. Taxonomy (NCBI): domain Eukaryota; kingdom Metazoa; phylum Chordata; class Aves; order Accipitriformes; family Accipitridae; genus Haliaeetus; species Haliaeetus leucocephalus. The sequence goes on along the minus strand of NW_010972798.1, from coordinate 9,786,990 downwards.
TTCCTATCAACCCTCAGATGGGAGAGATCACAGCCAGTTCATTTGATGTTTGAATCAAATGAGGCTACATTCAATAAAACAAATCCAGGGAGCGTCGCAGGCCCCCTTCTGCTGCTGCCGCCTGTGGGTTTGTTGTCAAGGTTGTTAAACAACCTTGACAAATGTTCTTAATAAGTGACAGGCTGCCTTGGCAGGGTTTCCATGCACATCAAACGTGCTGCTTGAGGTTAATCCAGCCATCCCGCTCGGGAGGGATGGGAGAAAGTCCTCAGGCAGAGCCTCATGTTTCACGGGATTGGGGCCACCCTGCAGTGGGGATGTCCACATGGAGCCACAGAAGCCACGGTCCTTTGGACACAAATGGCAGGTCTGATGGGGTGGTAACATTTTTTTGCTTATTTATTTTTTTTAATCCTTGGAGCTGCAATGTGTCAGGGCAGACCTGCCAGTGTCATTTTCTGTCCTTGGTCAGTATGTGACATTTTTTATGATGGCCCTTTATAGGCCACATTATCTTCCCTTCTATTACTTAAAAATCTATTACCATTTTATGCATCAGTTCAATCTCCTTTTCTGCAGTGAACTGCTTTGTGGTAGGACATGGAGGTTCAAAAATGCTGTGGCTGTGGATTTGGCTTCCCCAGGAGCTGAATTGATGCGATGACTTTTTATTTAAGCCAACCTTTAAATTTTGAGGCTACAGAGGAAATTTTCATTGAGGCAAGTTATGCCATGGTGGGAGCACTTGCATGCTCTCTGAAGCAACTTGTGCTGCTCAGAGAGGGGATGTTTTATTGGACACCCCCTGGTCTTATCTGATGTGGCAACTCCTATGTGTAGTAAGAGAACTTGCATGCAAAAAATAAAATCTGTGGCTGGAGTTGTCTGCGTCCAATACAGATATTAACTGGGACTCGCTGATGGCAAATAAAAAAGGGGAAATTCAGTCTGAAGAAGTCCTTGATGGTTTTGACAGTTTGTGCCCTTTTAGACATGAAAAAGATTTTCTAGTCTGTCAGGATCAACATTGAGCTGAGCTCTGCACAACTGGTCATGCTGTCGTTCATTAGCACAGCACCCAGAGGCAGTGATTTGAAATTACCACGCCACTAGATTTTTGCAAGTATTTTTGCTTTCCTCCCCTGCCCTTGGTTCAGTAACCAACATACTCTCAGTCTCAGCAGAGCCCAAATATTAGTTGCAGATAATGGTAAAAATTATCAAAAGCTCAAAGGGCATGCTTTTCCCTTTGTTCTGCCCTGACAGTCGGTGTCTGGTATTAGGCACTGTTGTCGCAGCTGAAGGTTGAGACTGCTGGAGGATGAGAAACAGGATCCCCGGTGTCCTCTCTGATTGCAGAGCCCTCAGATTGCAGCTCTGCAGTCTTATGTTTAATAGTATAATTTATCTACTATTTAAGTCTGCAAGACTTACACTGAACAGAGGCATTGTAGTATGTATTTGTCTGTGCAAATACACATTTTCATGCACTTACAGGTTAAATTTTTAGTGGTTGAAGTTGGTGTAATCATTTCATTGGACTTACAGCCCTCATGACTAGTAGGTAACTGTCACTGTGGGAGTGCCTGTGTAGCACATGGGTGTATCCATATATGCTTCCCTGGCTTGCACAGAGCCTGTCCACTCATATGCCAGTGCTAGTTCCTATTTCAATCTCAAACAAGGATTTAGCAGCCGTGGCAGAGCAGCAGTGAGGATTCCTGTTACTGAGAATTAAATTACTTTTCAGAATAAGCTGCGGTGGAACGATCCCCAGCACCCTGTGAAGCAGTGGCATGCATAATTAAAAACCAAACTACTTGTGTCAAGTAAATGAACAGAGCATGTCTTGTCAGCTTCCTCCTTTGACTTTTTATTTTTTGTTATTATATGTCAACCCTTGCTTTGGAGTCTGTAAAACTCAGTCATTTGTGGTGCCTCTCGCATCATTAGTATGGCAAACACAGCAAGAATCAGCTTTCTTGTGATAATAAAAAAACAAAGCACAGCAACTGCCAGACTGGGTCAATCCTGTATTCCCATCTCATCCTGTATCTTGCCCATTCAGAGTAGGCAAAAAAATATTCTCCAGCAGATAGGATTGAGATAATCTGCCAACCCTCCCCCATTTGTGTACTGTCAGATAATTTAGCTCTCTGTTCTGCTCCCTGGCCCAGCTTCCCCAGTTACTCGTACTGAATGGATGACAGCTTGCTCCCATGCTCTATTTTGGAGTGAACAACCTGGTTCCCCTGGGGCTGTCAGGGTAGAAACCGTTCCCCAGGAGGCAGTATGGAGGAGAGAGCTGGACAGGTGTGGTTTCTTCCAATCCTTCTGCAGTCCTCCAAAATTATCCTGGCAGGTCTTGTATCCTCTTACACTCCCCCAAGCTATAAGCCAGGGTAGGCAATGCTTGGTCCCATGCTCTAAAAACATCACCACTGGACTTCACCGTGACCCTCTCGTTATTTCAAGGACTTTGACCTGAAGAAACATGCAGCAAATAATGATGGTGTGACAGAGCCACAGGAGCACCTCGTACAGCCTGGACTTGTGGGCCAGGGACCGTGCAGACACAGCAGTGTGCCTTTGCCTTTGCAGGGGGTTGCCACAGCAATTTGGACACAAGCCCATCTCTACGGGTCTGGGTGGACTGGGTACATTTAGCATCCTGCCTCTTGCCTGGGCTTGAACGCTCACCCAGATTTCTCTTACACAGCTCTCAAGAACATGTCATCTCTCTCCTGTCTCCAGTCCTTCTGCTTGCCACATGTGCCACATGTTACATGTGTGTCAAAGTGAAGCTTTAGCCCAGGAGAGAGAAAAATGCAAAGAGAGAATCTTAGGTGCTGGGTGGGGGAGAATCCAAACTGATCAGCAGTCCAGCATGTCCCCTAAAATTGCTCAGAATCTCACAGAAATTTCTCTTATCCTGAAAATCAATAAAAGCCAATTAGCTAGAGGTTAGAAAGGGTCCTTGCTGATAAACCAAATAGACACTTGGCTTCCTCCATTCACCTGTCAGGCTCATTAACAAAATCTGAACCAGTTCCAGGGACCTGCTTGCTGCTTTCCACTTTGGGCTTGCCCTTCCTCCCAGCTCTCATAGCCCACCTCTATCAAACGGAGCACTTTGGGCAAATCACTTAGCTAGGCAGCTTTCAAACCTACTCTCAAAGGAGAGCCAGGTTGGGAAGATTTAACTGAAGATGGGTTAGGAAAAAAAAAAAAGAGAAAGCAAGGACACAGAGGGGCTGTTCCAAGGGGAAATAGTTATTAAGCTGCTGGAGAATACAGCAAAGAAAGCTCTGTATAAAGAATTAGCTGCATGAAAGTCCATCCACTTTTTATAGACTTACCTTGATTTTTTCACACTCCAGTACCATTATTAACTGCCTGAATCCATATTTCTGAACAGAAAAGATTTATGTATCTAAAAAGCATACAAGTTTGAAAAACTCAGGCCTTATTCTGCTCTCAGTCTCATTGCGTCTACGCAGTGACTGCAGTCAGGATGCAGGGTGACAAGCTCTGCTTGCTTCTTCCAGGACTGAGGGCTTGCATTAGTATAAAGCACATGAGATGCTACAGCAGATCATTTCAAACCAATGCAACTGCCGCCTGCAGAGCAGCTAACTGACCTGACAGACAAAAGGGAAGGAATGAGGATAAGATGCACTATAATAGTAGTAAACCTTTTGAGAACTCTCCACAAGGAACTCCCATCTGGGCAAAAGGGGGCTGGATTAAATTAATATAAGGTGGGAGGACACATACTTAAAAAAATCATCCTCTGCATAGCAGTGTGTTGCACTTAAATGGGGAACAGACTCTGAGGAATCTTGAGCAGTTTGCCTTGAGTCTGGTTCAAGCCAATGTTTTCATTAATGGTGCATGTGATAGGAGACTGTACTCCCAGAAAAATGTGTGGATTGTGCCAAATTCAGATTTATTTTGAAGAATATAGTCAGAATTCAAGTATCACCTTGATACATTGGAGAAGTAGTCCAAAATCAATAGAGTAGAATTCAGTAAAGATGAGTTTCTCATGAGTTACGCTCTAGAATGAAAACTTAAGTGCACAGATACAGATAGAGAATGAAAAACATTGAAGGCAGCAACGCTGCAGGAAAGAAACAGGAACTTACAGCGGACCACAAATTGAACATGAGTCAAGATTGCATGGGAAGCTTATAAAAAAGGCATCTTTCATTCAGGCTCTGAATGGATGCTATTGTGGAGGAGGGGTTGTAATTCTGCTCCTCAGGCGGAGGACTAGAGCCAGTTCTGGGCATTGTGCTTAAGAAAACTACAGGAAAACTGGAACAAAAGCAAGCAAGGAGGAAAAAAGAGGTCCAGAGGAAAACCATAAGGTTTAGAGGGAAAAATATGAAACATTGAGAGGATGGAGGGTATTTATTTTGTTTTTTCTTAGAAGAGAAAAGGTCAAGCATGGCACAGAGGCATGAAGGTTGACAGGCAGGAGAACAGCATTCACAGACACAGAAATTGTTCTTAGCATGGTTGTGACCAATTGTTCTGTTTGACCATTGTGGGAATGGCAAAAACCAACAGGTTTAACTCTCAGCAGCAAAGGAAGGAAGAACTTCACTAGCTAGGGGACCACTGGACCAAGTAGTTAGGGATATTGTGTACGTTTAAGACCATTTTAAACAAATATCTGTAAGGATTGGTTTTGGTATATTTGCTCCTGCCTCAGAGCGGATAGACAGATTTGAGGTCTCTAGAGATACTTTCTGGCCCTGAAGTCAGTGATTTATATGACAGCAGTATTTTCACATTAAAATGATGCTTGACTGCTCGAGTGTCTTCTAAGCAAAGACATTTGGAATCATATTCTATCCTCATCTGTACATCTGCAGTCACTGACTTAATTTCTGTATATGCATAGCAGGCTGTAGGCACAGGCACGTTGCTGACCTGGGATGGCGGGCTGTAGACAGTCTGTGTATTTTAATTTATTCAATTCCTCTTCTTCCACTTTTTGAGACCTGTTTGATTACCAATGGCATTACAAGTCATTGAGCACTGTTAATAACCCCAGTTAATCACAGAAGCGCATTTCCCCTTGAAAGAGTTCAAATGGTGAGAGCGAGCACAGCCAAGTTTAATGCCTCCACTGCAGAGATGATGTGCTCCCGGCCCTGGCTGCTGGGATTCGCTGCGGGGCTGTCGGGACCAGGCGAACAAGAGCTGCAAATGCTTAGCACCTCTGCAAGTTGGCTCTCCTGTAGTTCAGTTGCTCAGATGAGGCTGAAGATTTCACATGGTTTAGCACCAGGATAATAATTATCATCCGGTTTTGCATGCAGAAATTTGTTTTCTCTATGGTTTTTGTTGCATTAGAATTCAAGCCTCATCCCACATCCTGTTATTATTAATGAGCCCTATGTATGTAACGTATCATAGCCACTTAAAAGCCTTTCAGAGCACTAGCAGTTAGATTACTTATAGCTCTTTATGCGTCTTCTGCTTCATCTACATTGCAACACAGATTTCCAATAGTATTTGGATGTGGAAAGATGCTTACGGAAGCTTTGTGGGATTTACAGATGTGCCTAAATGACTTAGGTGCCTAATTCCCTTTGACGCTCAGTGGGAGGTAGGTGCCAAAGCTGTTTCATAGCCTTAGTAAGTAAACTAACTACATGTCAAAACTGCTAAATACCTGCCTTGGGAGATGGGCATCCAAGCATGTACTGTACTCTGGTATAGTCTGTCTATGACAGTAATTAAAGTAGGAAAGGCTGATGCTTTTAGGTCCAAAAATCCAGGGCTGGATTTCCACTTGTGGGCATCCACTGTGATATTATATATACAGATCTGAAGCCATTAAACCTGGGGCTTATTACTGAACTGATGACAAAATTTAAGGAACCACTCAAAATCAATTAATTTTAATGCCAAGGGCCTCTGACCCTCAAACCTGAAACCACATCTGGCACAGAAAATGGCATGGATTCATTCCAGGCCAAACTTAGAAAGATACGAGCTGTGAAGCAAAGTAGCTGCAAAGCAAAGGAAAGGAAAATGTTACGTAAAAAATGAGATTATTAATATTCATGCAGGTGCTAAGGAGTGACATTTTGATTCCCTAACACCAGTATTAGCATTTTGCTTTTTGTCAGCAAACTTGAATTGATTTTTGGCTCAGTTTTGCCCTTTGAGGTAAATCCATGGTAATAAAGTTGTACTTTCACAGCTTACTGAGTGTGCATGCATGCGTTAGAAAAAGGTGGCTGTTTCAATGTAAAATGAGAGTCCGTATAAAAAGTAATGTAGCAAGAAGCCTTTTAGTAATAGCCATTTCTGTTAGCTGCTGGTTTGTATTTTTATGGTAGCTGGATAGCCTGGGGCCAGGAACATGCAGGATAAAGAAAAGTTAATCTTCCCAAATTTGGGTGGAAACTCAAACAGGTAGAGGGACCCTGGAAGGCGGCTGAAAGGATCAGCAGGATGCTTGGACAGGCAGCGCCGGGTGCCGTTACAGCTCCGTCCCGCAGGAAAAGCCATCTGCAGGGGCTGTGCCTGGAGTGGGGCTGTCACAGCACAGAGGTCCCCAGAGTAATTACTTGGGAGCCACAGCTGTGAGAGGTTATTTGTCTCGGTTTAAAGAGCTGCACAGTGAAAATACCGTTATTGGCAAAAGATCTCAGAAGAATGAGTACCTTGCAGCGCAGTTGAGCATTCACTGCCTGCTGATCAGTTGCAGGACCTTTACGCTCTGATTAGAAGCTGAGTGTGACACTTTTTGTTTTCAGAAACTCCCAATTTAAATTAATCAAGCACAGGAGCACACTCTGGCTGGCAGGACACTCAGGAAATCAGCTGGGAGCCGGGTGATATCTCCAGCTCTCATCTTGTTTCACTGTTATTGCCATTGCTTGGTGACTCTTGATTTGAAAAATATTGGCTTAGCAGAAATGGGCTTGTCACCAGTCCAAATAGCCAATCTCCGATATTCTGAACGTCTAAAGGATTTTCACTAGGCGTGACTGAAGGGTTCATCAATAATATAGAAACAGCATTTAAAATACAGAGGAAAGTTTTGTCAAGGGATCTTCAAGGTCAGGGGAGATCAGAAAAGTTTTACCCATCTGTGGGTAGTGTATTTGTCTTCTTTGAAGGCATAGAAAATTGCAATTAATGTTATACCTGTATTGACAGAACAGCAGGGAAATCCTGCTGTCAGCCACAGCCAGCCACAACCTAACCCCTCCCTGACAGAAGTGGAAACCTTCCAAGAACTACCTCTGGTGTCTTCACCTAACACCGAAGTGGTTGCAACTTTGCAGAGGCACCATCCGACCAAGGTGAACGATGAGAATCTGGTGAGGTCCTTGATGCTTCCTTCCAGGATGGAGACAATGCATATCGGTGTTTTTTCCAGTATCCACAACTTGATTAAAATATTCAGACTTTGGGAATCATTGCCCTAAACACTCCCTCACTTACAGGAGACATGACTGACATCATAAATTCCCTGGAGAGTCTGGTCCCTGGTTTCTGTGCCCCGAAGTGATGAGGAGACATACACACTGCAATGAAATCCTCGCAGACAGACCAAGCTGCAACACCACTTCCATTCTCTCAATGAGTGTATGAATTTGGACAAAATCAAACCTAGAAAGCACAAACCGTGTAACCCACTGGCACCAAACTTGCTGTCTGTGCAGAGAGCCTCTGTTAAAAATGTGCCTTTCTCCTGGAGCTGTCAGGACCCCTGCTTTGTCACAGAGCCACCCTGGTGTGACGGGACAGGGAGGCTGCGGCTCTGCCAGCCACACTCCTTTCTCTTTTCCATCCATACCAGGCCCTGTCCAGATTATTTGTTAAGATTTTTTTTTTTTTTTGTGGCGCATGGCTTTATCAGTTTTAGTAAAGAGAGGACAGATGGGAAGCAAGGACCTGAATGCATCTGCTGGACCCTGAGCTGGCTTAGGAGTTTGCTGCCTCTTGCTTTCTCACAGCAGTGGTGATGTTGACTTTGCCAAAGTCTAGTCTCTGTGTGGTTGCCCTGGGAAGACTGTTGTTTGGATAAGGTGGGAATCGATGTGCAAGAGTTACTGAAATTCTCTCTGGTCACCTGCTTTTAAATACAGGGATAAACAGAAGAGAGGAGATGCCTCTGTCTGCTTGCAGTGGTCCAGGCACATTTTGCATATCTGTGTATTTTTAGGCTAAAGATGTGATGAACCCAGTAGCTGAGGGGGATGATTATATGACAGCAATTTCCTACTAAGAGAAAAAAAATGCTTTTGCTACTCCATGTCTGCAGGTGCTGTGGGGTAGTGGATGTAAGTCCACATTGCCTAACCAGTGGGATTGTCTTTTGGGGGAAGGGAGGGTTGAGGTTGCTTTGTGTTTCGATTTCTGATTGTCTTTTCCAGGTGAGCATGGGGCTGCCCATAGTGCTCTCCCAGCTCTGGGACTGCCATCAGTGCGTGCTGCAGAGGAGAACAGCCAGTCCATAGCGTGCGAGCTCTGCTCTCCTGCTCTTTCCTTTTCTCCCAAGAGCGGTGACAGCCTCCTTGCACCGGGGCCATTACGTGCAAACCCCATTCAGTCCTGGCAATACACTCAGGGTCCGAATTTCTGAGTGCAGTTGCTCCTGACCATCAATCTCTGCACGCTGCCTCTAACTCTGTCCTTCCTTGAAAACAGCTTTTTCATGGAAATTAACCTGTTTGGCCAAAGATTCTCACTGTTGCTGTTTGGATTATTTTCAACTGAGTGAGTTGACAGCAACAGCAATACGCTGTCATGTGTTTGGGTAGGAGCCACGTCTCTGCACCACTTACCAGCTGTTGCAAGGGTTGCGTGTGGTGTGGAGGAGTTGGGGGGTAGACCCGGGGGTTCCTGGCTACAGAAGTGTGGCAGCAGGACAGGACACTCCTTTTTCACACCAAAATTTCCCCCAGGCAGAGGCAGAGAGGTTTGGCCGTTGCTGAGGTTTCATCCAGGGTAGCAGAAATCCCACGCGAGCAGCCGCTGCACATGTGTAGGCAGCACAATATATACTTGTCACCTGGTTGTATCTAAAATGCAGCATGTGTTGAACTCATCCAGCCTTTTTATGCAGCACCTGTACAGTACTGATGCACTAGGACACGCTGAATATACGTCTGCTGCGTGTGTTTCTGTTTCCCGCAGGGGAGTGACGGGAATGGATAAGCCTTAGCACAGTGCGGCAAGCGCTCCCACGTCCCACGAGGCAGTAGGGATGGCGGAGCTGCGGGGCCACCCTGCTTGCCAGCAGGTGGGTCAGGGCTGTGGAAGATCCCCTCAGGGGGATCCCTGCCGGCTCTCAGGGTCGTTTGAGAAGTGCAGAGCCTGAATATCTGCTTCTGCAGAGGATCTCCCCCAAATTCATACCACTAGCACTAAGGGGAGGTGGTGAGGGCTGTTTATGTACCATGGTCTGCATGTATGAGAGCAAGGGGGGGATGGGAAACCCCTGTGCCATCCCATGGTGGGCACAAGGTGCCGCCTTATCCCAGGCTGGACCAGTTCACAGTTCTAGCTCCAGTGTTGTCCCTTGTGATTAGGCTGCCAGCCAAGGGGCCTCTCGCTGTCACTGCTCTGTGCCGTGATGCAGGATTGCAGCAGAGAGAGGGTAGTAGATGTGCTGAAATCAGTTGCATGAAACTTAGTTCACATGTGCAGCACTTGGAGATTTCTTGCTGACTGCCAGGGCTGAGGCTCTCTGTGTTGGGACGAGAGGTTGGCAGTGACCTTGGTCCTGTTACTTTCTTGCTCCATCATGCCAGCGAAGTTTCCCATGGGAGAACAGTAGGTCCCTTTCTCATTACTCTTAAAAAGCCCTTTTCCTGTCTCACATTTCTGTATGGTGAAAGTTACCAAAGAGAAGTTGCTTCTTACAGTCAGTTGAAGTTGAAATGGAGGGGAGTTGTGTCTAAATGTATAGAGTACGGATGGCGTAGTGTGTGTGACCTGTGCCTGAAGGACCTGTCAGAGCAGCTGAATTTCTGGGTGATCTCATTTGTCTAAAACTGTGGCTCAGGAACAGAAGCTTGCTGTGGTGAAATAAAGTGCCAGGGAATAAAGAAGGAGGAATCAGAAGTGGGGAAAGATAATGTAAGTTATGAATTGAAGGATGGGGAAGAAGTTGGTATGATGTGGCATTGCCCATATTGTCAGACTGAAGAGACAAGTTGTTTGGGGATTTTAGAGCAAACTGGTATCCTGAAAAGCATGGGAGACAGCACATCCCTTTCCCAGTCCAAACAGCCCTAAGAAGAAACACCCTGCAGGGTCATCCCTGAAAGGGCTAATGTCAGATATAATGAAGATGAAATCACTGTGCTTCCCTGCTGTCCCCAGCACATTTCTGCTGAAAGTGCAGTTGGTGCAGTTGTTCTGCATGACCTGTGAATGCCGACACATCTCCCCGGTGCCCTGTCCCTGAGTGCACACCTTTAGCTTTCAAAAGCCTTCTTGGAGCTGCAGATTGCCTGCCACGCCTCAGGTGTCCACGGCTGCTCTGTGGTCATCAGATTTTCATAAACTGTCTAGTTTCAATTCCCCTTATAAACACTCCTGAGTATCTGGCCACAAATTTTCCTAACCCCGCAATATTCTAGTCACTGTCTGCACAGATTCATCCTGTGTCCCAGCATTGCATAGGGGTGTGGAGCAGCGAATACAGGGGGAATTTGCTTTATGAATGAGTCATGCTGGGATGACCCTCATCCTGTTCAGTTCAAAATGAACAGCAAGAAATGGCACAGTTAGAACTGGGACAAGAAGAGGCCCTCGAAGCACTGTGGTCATCCCACATTGCCTGTCATCGCTTTCTCTGGTTTGTGTCATCACATGGAGCTGAGGGATGTCACAGCATCTCATCTCAGGGCCTTTCGAGGAGCCACAGCTTAGAGGGATTGTGCTGGTGAAGCTGCATCCAGCTCTGTTTTGGCTTTTGATCACCAGGAGATGCATGTGTCGAAGTGCAGCAGCAAAAATGACAGTGTGCTTCATTCTTTTGCCTACAGGGACAACAGCCCACTGCTTGAAGCACATGGTGTTCAGGAGCTTGCCACATTGATTAAGGGAAGGCATATCAGGCTTTGACAAGTTACACTGGAGGCGGAACATTGTCAGCTGTAGAGTACATGCTAGCACATATACTGCATACATAAAATGCTATTTATCTTTGCAAAGGGAGAAGCTGCTGCTGATGATAGGGAATTCATTTCCATGGACCTTTCGGGGCTTTTTGATGTGCGTGTGCTCGGCATCACTGCTGAATGACTTTATGTTTCCCAAACATTGATGCTACTACTGCTAGAGTTAGAAAAAAGAGACAGGCTATAGCAATGTTGTACCTCAGTGCTGGGGCTCTTGGGCTCAGAAGGGGATGTAGAATGGAGCTTTCTTGCAGACTGGACGTAAAGGGCAGCATTTTGTGGCTGCAGTGGATCCTGCTCTGTCTGGCATGCCAGTGCCTTCCTATACTGGCCTGAATCTGGCCAAGAAAAACTTTTACACTGAAAGCATTGGGCTGGGATTCAGAAAATCCAGATTCTGACTCTGACACAACCTTTTCAAGGATCTTATGCAACTGGCCTTGTTTCTCTGTGTCCTTTACCTCCTCACCGTGGTGGGACTTTCTCCATCCTTTGGAGGACCCTTGTGTAAGTGAGGTGAATGAAAATACTCGATTGCTCTGCTGGTAGGCACTATTTGTTTCCCTAAAGGGACAAACCTCCACTCTTACTTGTGGCATTATGGGGTTGATCCTGCCTCTGTCCCACCAAGCTGCCTGTGTGTGAGTCTAGCAAGACACAGACAGATATCATGATGGTCAAAATTGCATTTGGCAGTTTCTTTTCTCCCTAAAATATCACATTTTCTTTTGCTATTTCCTCCCACCCACCTCGAAATCTCGACACAGGTGAATTCTCCATGGGCTGAGACCTGACAGGGCTGTACCCTTCCCCAAGCCGGGCAGCAAAGTGCAGTCCTGGAGCAGCTCTTCCAAGCTGAGCCCCATCGGAAACCTCCCGCTTGTAAATGTTTCCCTGAAACAAGCGTCTCCTGGCTCAGACCCTTCTTGCCTCTCCTTGGGGAGCTATGTCAGCTCCCACACCCTGCTCTGAACGCTCAAAGCCTGCCAAGCTTTCGCCCTCCCATGGGAAGCTGGATGCTTTCCCTAAGCACCAGGACACCATCGCTGGACCCAGCAGGTACAAACTCCCCGCTTCTGGGAGCGCGGAGGAGCTTTCACTAGAAGTTTGCCCCGGTTTTACACCTTTCCCTCAGCACTGCTGCAGGCCACTGCCAGACTGCTGGTCTGGCTCAGTACAGCTGTTCTTAAGTCAGTTTTAATAAGTGTGTTGGAAACGGAGATGGCTGGAGAAGTCGGTATCCTCAGGAACGCCACCTCGTCGCACAGCATGCCTGTCGTGAGCGTATGTCTGGCGTCGAGATGAAACCCACAGTGCTGGCTGCGAGGCTGCAGCACGGAGAAGGCTGCCAGCTGCCCGCAAAAAGCAGCTGATGGATCAGCGTTGCCAGCGGACATTGTCCCCTGCATCATAGCCAGTAATTGGAACATGGGGCTGCGCTGTCCTTTTATAATAATAACTTCTTTTATCACCCTCTTCAAAGGTGGCTTTGCATACAAGACCAAGAGCAAAACCATAGCTCATTACTTGATTGCATAATTACATTTTGCTACAGTGTAATTTGGTTATGGAGGTAATTAAATGGATCAAGGTCAGCAGTAGGGCTCGGGACACAAGAAGGGAGAAAAAAAGGCTGGGAACTTTTTAGAGCAGAATACCACCTTGTTGGCCTCTTTTGCAGCTCAGGTTTTTGTGGCCCTGCTGCTTGTCCCTCTGGCCTCGCAGACATGATGTGATGCTTTTCACATGGCTTTTCACATGGTTGTGAGGTGGCCAGCAGCAGCAGCACCATGGCTGGCTGGCTGGTGGGGTGCAGGCAGTCGATTCGTTTGAAGAGTTCACTTGCCTTCCTTGCAGAGCTTTTCCACAAGAGTCCCTCGAGACCCCTACACCTGACACCTGTGTCACTGGGGGCTTTGGGCTAGATTTTGGCTGGAGCGCAGAAGGTTTGTAGCTCTTGGAGCAGTTGGCTTCCAAAAGAGCTTTGTAGAATTCATCGTAGGTGAAAGAAATCAGAGGGTTATAAATGGAGCTTTGTTGAGAACTGGTGGTGTGCTGTAGCAAGGACTGGGTCAAATAATTCAGGGAACCTCTTCCACACTGCACGCTCTCTGTCCTGCTGCATTGGAGCGTGGGCTGTGCTGCACCACGGCAGCTGCTTTCTGGATATGGGCATTACTGGATGCACAGACTTTTTTTACCCATTCACAAAATCGGGGAAAGAAAGAACAAAAGGCTTTAGTGTACGTCAAGACTTGTAAAAATGAATGTACATCCCTCAGAATGGTAACTGAAAGTAAGTCATGCAACAAAGTTTATGAGAGTTGAGCCCTTCAGAACAACCTAGTCTTTCTACAGGCTTCCAGAGCCTGATACGAATAAATAATTTAATGGCTATTCATGTGAATGCTGCTGATTTTGAATCTCGGTTCCTACCGTATTAAACCCTAGAGCCAGCTCTCCCTTTAAGGAACATTCTTTCTGCAAGGGCTTTGTTTCCATGCAAATGTTATCTGCACCCTCTGAAGAGGCTAGAGCTAAAAAATGGCTTTTGAAAATGTGTAGCGCCAGGATTATCACGCCTCGTTTTTTATCACATTTACACTAATGAAAAAAAACAAAAGAACAAAACCCAAGACTTTTCAATATCAAAGTTAAATTTAGAAAGTGGACTTTTTAAAGCATCCTTGTCAGTTGAAAGCTTATTTTTTTTATGACCAGCTTAAAAAGCAAAATCTCACAGCTCTCATTATTTTTCTTGTGCGCCTCATATGCCTCATATTTTTTTTACTGCTCTCTTCTACGTAAAATTATCCCCATGGTGCTCTTACTTTCTGCACGTTCCTCTAAGTGCATGGGCTTGTTGCATGTATTTCTGTGTGTATTAGCAGTTTGCTAATATGCTTTGGTTAGGTCAGTAGAGATGCAGTAGTGTAAAACTAGTAAATAAAGTCCAATGATGTTATAAGCGTTCTGCCACTTGTCTGATTGAATTTCTGCTTCACAGGTTTTCACCTTCGAAATGCTTTTGTGTTGTGAAGTACACTGATAGTCATTCATGGCTACACTGTTCATTGCCCTGTGTGACAGATTTGGACAGGGTGGGACACTGTGTGCCTGTGGCTGACCCCAACACTATAGGGGCAGAAGTGACTGTTCAGGTCCATTAGTATGAATACATGGTCACATAACAGACTTTTGCTAAATCATTCTGCTTGCCTGAAGCCCCTGCCTTTGGTTGAGTTAAATCAGACACTTTGGGACAGGTTATCTTTGTGTCTTTTCCTCCTAGCACCAGAAGTTACGTTCCCACAGGACTCCTAATCTTCTCCTTCATTTCCCTTGTTATGAAAGTGATCATATCCATTTTAATTGAGACATTCATGAATCAGTGTTTATTCCTTGAACAGAATGTGTAGTCCAGCTTTAGTGATTCTTAGAGGATCCAATTCTGCTCTTGTTGCTGCACTAATGATTCAGGACTTAGCATTGATGAAAACATAAGAAAACTATGAAATATTGTGGATAATAAGAAAGGACTGTTATGTCATGAGCAAATGGTTTCTCTTTTGTGGGTTTTTTTTTGTTTGTTTTTTATTTTTCTCCCCCTGTTCTGGAGTAGCACAGAAGAAAGCAGTAATGACACGTTCCTTCAGTGATATAGTCAGGACAGCCCCGAGGTTTTCTTCCCCCTCTCAGCGTGTTTGCTAGAACAGATGAACAAGATTTCTTTAAAATTTATCATGCTAAGAAAAATATTTTCAGACCTCTGAAGGATACAGCTGTGACTTGTAGTCAACTCCAGGCTTTCTGCAAGCAAGGTACTGAGATTCAAATAGGCAGGCTTAACAACTGACCTTTTTTGTTATTATTGCTAATGTAGCTCATCTCTTTGTGGATGTTGGTGATAAGTGCTTTTTGGAAGGCTTCTTGTTCCTATATCCAGTGTGGCTGTGAGGCATTTCAGATCATAAAGGAACAATCTGAAGTGCAAACTCCGCATGGCAGGAGAAGAGGACCTTGTGTACAGCCACCACCCAGGTTACAGCATGCTGCTCACTTCCCTGTTTTCCAGCGTGTGTTTAAATCAGAGTGCACACAGGGCCCTCGGCTCCTTTTAAGGATCCCCAATGCGCAGTAGGTCGCTGACATTTCACAGCCATCACATGCCTACTTCATTATACCCCGTTACAGTAAGCCAACTATCCCAGCCATCTCTGGGATTAATGTTTTAGTTCAGACCAGGACTGCATGCACTTCTGGAGCAATCCCTCCCATCACCCTCACATACAACTCTTCGATTTGCACCACAGAGTGGTCTTAGGCTGTGGAAACTAGATTCCTTTTGGATGAAGCTAAACTGAAGGTTGCCTTCTGGAAGCGCCCCTGAAGTGCCAGACATTCAGACCATGGGACCAGGTGGCAGTTAGACCAGACTGAACCCATCCTGAAATGTGTGCAGTGCGAGTGTCCAGCCCTTGCCACCAACAGTTTCACTCTACGCGTTTGGTCCTGCATTGTAGACCCAGACTCTGTAAAACAAAATCAAGTATCTACAGATACGATTGTAAACCCCGGATCTCACTGAGACTGCATGCTGCAATAAGTAGCTACAAATAGGAAATCACAATTTTTAACTCTGGATTGCTTTGTTGATGTATTTTGGGTCATATAATTTAAAGACCGTTGCACAGTCTTCTGTATACTAGTAACACAATAAAATGGTCTCCTGCTTTACTGTGCATTGTGCCAAATAGAGTTAGTGTATTATATTACTCTCTCTAGAGTGACTATATTATCTTAGATTGGAAGTTGCAGTCATTAGTTGGCTTCTGAACAAGATCAGATGCCAAAGCTAATCTGAGTTCTCTAGCAAAGTGTGCAACAGAGTGAAAAATTTCACTATAGCCACTACTGCGAAATCCCTGATGATATACTTCCATCTGTCCGATTCCCGGGAAGCAAAGCGTCAGCTACGATGGGTCACTTGGCTGTATACACTGGAACAGTCAGATCTAAGCTGTGGCATAGTTCGGGTCCATTCAAAATGTTTGCACATTGTCCACGGGTTATTTCACATCAAAAGGAAATTAACAGAAAAAGAACAAGTCAGGTTGTCAGCACATACATATCGTGGAAATCCATTCAAGGTATAAATAAGCCCAGTCCTGCCTGTGAAGTTGTTTTGGGCTGTGAGATTTGTCAGGTGTTTCAGGCTATGCAGAGACACTGTGGTTAATACGTGGATGGGAATTCTATCACAGCAGAGCTGGCTGATTTTCTGAATTCCCAGAAAATAAATGAAAAAAGGGCTGTCTGCACTTCATGCCAAATACTTTCTTTCTCCTCTCTTTCTTTCCCCAAAATGTTCTGAGGACCTGGAGGCTCATTCATTCCTCAGGCTGAATATCCCTCTATTGTATACAACCAAAGACAGGCTCTTCATACACAATGAGCAATTTGAAGAATATTAGATGGGACGCTAGCCCAAAGTGTCTGGCTCAAGGACACGGAGCCTGGAGGAGTCGGGACCAGCAGAGGAGCCTGCTCTCAGGAATTAACATCCAATGCCTCAGTTACATGACAGGTGTTCACCGACAGACTCTCTCCACTGGCATTAAATGATGCTCAGGACCAACAGAAATGTGCCTGCAACCGCTCTTCACAGTCTTCCTTTATAGTCAGTACCCACCTTCACTGGTGGTTGGGATGATGAGCAGAGGGGTTTGAAGTGTTGGGCATGTGGTTTGCTTGGCTTCAGTAAAGCAGCCCCCAGCAGAGATGGGGCAGACACCTCAGGGTCACCCTGGCAGGTTTTAAGGAAGCACCATTGACCTTTTTGCTGGCTTTGTCAGCAGTAATGTTGCTGGGACCCAGGCTTTGAGGCACAGATCCTGGTGGGTTCCCTTTGGCTCTCCCAGTGGGCAGCAGAGCTGGCCTCCACCCAAGAATATGCCATGAACCTTTTCTTTTCTCTGTGTAGGCGCCACAGCAGCTGGTACAAGGAGGAGGGAAAAGCCACATAAATTGTCACACTTCATAACATTTCGCCTTGGTTGTAAGATCCAACACCAGCTCACCCCAGCCTCAGTTGATGCTTGAGACCACAGGGCTTGCCGTTAATTGGCCAGTTGTAGCCAACCTGTCAGTAAGCTGTCAAAATATTAATAATCTAGCACCACTCATTTTCAGGATGAAAGTTTTAGCAGCAAAGAAATTGAATTTCCAGCCCTGGTCATGACAGTTCTGAAATTGGTTTAGTGCAGGAGAGATCTTTCCAGCATTAGGAAAGATAGGGAGAGTGTCGGAGATGGTGTGTTTCCACCGAGTCCCGTGGTTTGAATTTAAGAGTCAAAGCAAAGAGGCTATCTCAGTACATCAGCAGCTTATGGTTGTAATAGGCCTGGTGAGCTCCTTGGCAAGTCCTCTTATCTTCTGCCCACGTGACGTGTTACTTCAAAAAACGAACTACACAGAAAATTGGGCTAAGGCCATTTTCTTTCTTTGGACCTGCTCTCTGTGCAGGGCTGTACCGTCGGGTAAGAACAAGCGCAGTTTTGTCTGTGTGCTAAAACACCATCCACCAGAGACTCTGCCTTACAAGGACTGGGACTCACTCGCAGTCCCCTTCTCCCTGACATTGTTATAACTGCATTATTTCATTTATGTCAGAAAGAGAGGGTGTTTGCCTAAGAAACTGAACTGGAACCCAGGGGAAATAACTTTCTCTGCTAGCTCTGACACCTCTTGTTTTACAGAACGCCCAGCAAGCTGGTTGGTCTTTCAGTGTGCAGGATCTCAGCACAAAAATGTAGAAAATAAGAGGTCTTCCTTGTGCTTCTGTCATGGTGAGGGCATTTTTATTAAATGCCCAAAGCATTCACGCTCTGGTTTGAGCTTTTGAGGATAATTTGAATGTAAATAATAGCATGATAAATCTGATCTTGACTGCTAATTTTCCACTAAGAGGTTTCTTTTGGTTATCAGAAGAAAATAGTGTGACGTTTATAAATGCGTAATCATTATTTTAGTTTATACATTGTTATTATTATCAACCATAATAAAAATAGCAGTATCACAAAAGTAAACAAAGGCCACAAATCAGTTTATTGTGCCCTGTGCTCAGGCTCAAATTGATGCCAAAAAACCCTCTCTGGCCCCATAGAGAGATCACAGGTTCAAAGCATCTCATCTGGCTGTGTTTCTAGGGTTCTTACATTATTATTTTTCTTCATAGTTATTTCAGGCTTTAGCAGATGAGGCAGTACGATGCTAATTTAGGAAATCTGTTTTTCTTATATGCAACTAACATATCTTCATCTTGTCCCATCTCGTCTCATGATCATTATCTCTGAATGCAAAGATGTATTTCTGGATACTGTTTTGGAGTAAGCAGAGTTGATAACATTGTTACCAATTTCAGACACTTTGTCAGAAAAAACAGAATGCAGAGAAGACAATGGATGAGTTGGGATTCCCAGGTTAGAAATTATCCTGGGGTTTCGCCAGATCCCCAGGCTGCCAGGAATACAATACCAGAGGCAATGCTGTCAGAACCCCCCCCCTTCGTAGGAAGCAGTTGCTTTCCTAGAAAAGTGATGCTGAACTGGATGGGCCAAGTGCCATGTGAATGAAGTACGCTGCTGTCACTACTCCAGTTCATAATAGTTCCAAATTTTAAAAGGCTTTAAAATTCCAGCATGAAATAAGATGCAAAATTAAAAAACAAATCAATCCATTAAAATGCAAATATACCTTATATTTTAAAAAGAAGGGATGAAAATTTATTCCATCCAGTCATGAATTTGAATTTGGGGTCCATCATTAAGAAAAAGTGAAGCAAAGGACGAAATACGTCACTTGCTCTGTGTGCCCCATCAGTGAGTTGCTTGGTGTGCAGGCTTTCCCAGATAACACTGTACGCAGAGCTGTGCAGTCATTGGTACCCAAATCTTCCTCCCGGAGCCTGTTCTCTCACCCAGGCTCTCCAGGGAGGTGTGGAAGTGAGCAGCCTGGCTTGAAGAGCTGTCCCAAGTTACGTTCTTGTCAGCACTCATTAAGTTGAAAGCTGTGTTGCTATCAGGATTGCCTGAGCAGCTCACCAAAGGCCAATGCAGTGAATTTGGGCATTTTTATCTTTATGAAGTACTTGGTAAAAATGTGCCTGCATGGTGGACAGGCCAAGAGCTGAAAGCAGGACACCACAACACTGAGGTATGGTGGGATGGACAAGCCTGAATTTGGATCCCAAAACTCATTAGGTTCATCTGCTTTGTAGCCAAATGTGAGACCATAGCTTGTGTGGATCTACATGGGCTTGTTTTGATCTAGGTAACCAGTTAGCCAGGGCAGAATGGAGCTCAGCGTGTCTTGCAGAACCTGCCACGGGTTTTGGTCGATACTCTGCTCTGTCCCCGGGTAGATGTCCTTGCTGCTGCAGGGTTACCTTGGGCATGTCCACGCTGCAATCACACCTTTGTCTCCAGCATTCACACGCTTCCTCTGCGGTGATAGTGGATAATTTAATCAGTCCTTGAACACGAAAAGGTGCTTTAGGACAGCTTGTGTCCACATATAAAGATCTGCAGCTTAATTACAGAGGCTTATCCAGCACTTGAATTTTTTTGCCTGTTTAGGAATATCAGGTCAGCTCGCAAGACTTAGCAGACCTGCACTCCACCTCATGCTAGGGTGTTTTAAGGTGAAGCCAACTGAACAAGCATGTATCTTGAGCACAGAGAGCTCCCAGAAAAGTGAGGACAGATAGCCCTCTAGTTATATTTTTCAGAGGCAGTAAGTTACATTGCTTGCTAATGCTGCTTCTCAGCTCCCAGAGCTGGGGACCAGACCTGCATGGATGGTAATTTATTTGAAAATGTGCTCCCTCCAGCCCACAGATGGTCCAGGCGGAGTCAGAATACTTGCAGATACCATATTGTCTCATCAAGTGAATCTCTGCTTTGCAGCAGGGCTGTACACTCCCATGTAGCAACTTGTTATTTTAAAATGTAGCTACTCTCTCCTACTTCTAAAAGGCCACCAAGAAGACTTGTCACCAATCTCTTATGGAGCTAGAAGGGGGAGGAAAAGTGGAGTGTGAAC
Source organism: Haliaeetus leucocephalus (assembly GCF_000737465.1). Taxonomy (NCBI): domain Eukaryota; kingdom Metazoa; phylum Chordata; class Aves; order Accipitriformes; family Accipitridae; genus Haliaeetus; species Haliaeetus leucocephalus. Next base: position 9,766,720 of record NW_010972798.1, on the reverse strand, counting down.
AGTAGAATATCACCTGCCATCTGGACAAAGATGTGATGAGATGTAAAGTTTGGATGCATATTTGAGGTTCTTGATCACATGCCAAGAGAGAGCTCAGCTATAATTATTTTAAAGCATTTCCAGCCAGATGCAACCCTAGGTCGTGGAAGAAGCTACACTGAGGCAGCAGGACACTGAACATCATCAGGCTGTATGCAAGGCAGCATTGCCGGTGGGAGCGCTGCTGTGGTCTGCATAGGGCTTATCCTGTGAACAGGACCTACGTGGTTAAAGACCTGTCCTAGCAATAAAAGTATGCCAGGATCAAGCGCTATGGTATGAGGTGTGTGGTCACAAATTCTCAGATGCTCAAAGACATGTTTAGTCTCTGAACTTTCACAGGTTAAATAAGAGCTGGGCATTTGCATTTCATCTGGGAGCCCAAATGTCTTCGAGAATCCAGTGTCTTTGTTTATCCACACAGGTCTACGCACATTGATACCAGTGCTGAACTTCTTGGTGCTGTTGGCATCAGAGGGGAGTTGATTAAACCCTGTGCTGGCTGAAGGTGGGCTGGAATGTAGAAAGGGCTTTACTGGGTAAAAAGCACCATAAAGCAGATGCTCTTCTGCAATGCCATACTTTCCCCTGTGATGGAGCAGCACTTACACAGACATAGTGAACACGATCCAGTTGTTCCGTGGTCTGTCTCTGTAACCACAATGAAATGCCACTGCTGATAGCTGTGTTGATATTTATGATTCCTACTTAATATGTTTTAAATGACTTGATGAGCTCTAAGTATTAACGCTAACATCGGTAAGTATCCTGAGCCAGATTCTCTGAGAGGGAAGCCTTGCCGTGCCATAGACTTTGGTGCAGTTTAGTGCTTTTATCCCATCTGAAGATCTGGCTCAGTAATTGTGCAGAACATAAAAGAGAAACCCGTAAGTGCTGTAAACAAAGGAAAACTGTTACTCTGGGAGTGTGTTAGTTAGATATTTCAACACTCATAATTAACATCCCTTTCCTAAAGTGTGGCACAAACTACTTGTAGAATGGGCTTTTTCTTTTATTGCTGCTAGTTTCAGTGACTAAATTTATTAAGTCATTAGGTTTGCATGTGGATGTGTATATTTGCTGTTCTCCTTTGGGCTATAATAAAAGGAGATCTTGAGAGAAAAAAAAAAAAAGAGAGATCTTTATTTATCTGGCAATTTTGAGAATGTTTGTAGGGAAATGGCAAGCAATACAAACAAGTGGCCCAGTCTGGGGGGATGCTGAGTGAGCAGCTGGGTTTGAATACAACAGCTAGTGACAATCTTCTGCTGGCTTCCTGGCTGTCCCTCAGCATTGCACATGGAAACCTGTCGCTATTTCTGCCATGTTCTGGGGACATCAGGGGCTTCTGTGCCGGTCAGAGCTTGGACTAAACAAGGGAGCAAATTGCTCACTTTCATCATCAGAACCCAGGAGCACCATGCTGTTTCTTATGGGGGACCTTTTCTTTGCACCTCCCGGCTGAGGATGCTTAGGGTGCCAGTGGCAGTGATGCTTCCAGCCTGATACAGGCAGGGGCTGGCACTGCTCTCTCTTGCTCAGAGCAGAATCAGGACTGTCCCCTGCCCTGGCAGCACTATGACTGTGACACCATTGGATCGGCATTTTTTGAAGGAGCTGAGACGTCCAAGGGTGGCAGCGCATTCCCTGAATACCCTGCAGCCTCACATCCACAGGTTTGACAGCCGTGCTGCTCCACTGATGTCTGTGCAGCTTCTCCAGCTTTACAGAAGGGCAAAGGAGAGTCCAGTCAAACTTAGTATGTTCAAGGCCAAGAGGCTGGGTTAGGTTTACCTGACCAAGGCAGGTGAAAGCTGAGGTAGATTGGAAAAAAAAAAATCTGTCCTCTCACAAATCACCCCCAGCTTGTGCTGGGGTGGGGCAGATGGGGCCAGACGTTGCCAACACCTCTCTGAAGGATCAGACTGGCCCAAGTGGTACAGAGGTTGGCTTGTGCCTGGAAGTCCCATCCACATTTCCATCTAGAGAGGGCAGAAGATGCTACTAGGATCAAGGATAAATGAAACATCTTGTTTTCCTAGACCAGAAATAGCTTTTGGGGCAATCCGTGGTACCTTATATACCTCTCTGAGCAGGTCTGACAGACTGAATCCCCCCAGATGGCAGTTGCATCCATTCAGCTCCCTTTGATTCCAAGTGTCATTGAACGCGGTCTTCCTAATTTTCTGTGTGATAGCTAGCTACCATTTTATTTTTTTCTAGACTGTGCAATTTCCAATAAAACTAGAGTTAGCACAAACCAGACCTATGTTTGTTTTTCAAAGCAAATCTAATTACTCTTCTTACTGGAATTGCCTTTTGTTCAAGGGATTGGATTGAGAAGCAGAAAACAAGTTGCAGGCAGATGCTAATCATTTTGCATGCAAATTACTAACATTTCTTTTGCAAATATTTCATGCAGGTTTTTAGTTCAACAATTAAAAAAAGATCTGTTTTTTCAAACTGCTTTCAGTAATATCTATAGACATTTAACAAAATACTGCAGGCTCTAAATCTCCAAATAGTAAACAAATAAATGTATTTATTTACTTTGTATGCAAAAATAATTTAGTCAAAGACACATATTTCACATGAAGATAAAACCAGTCAAATTTCCTTTTTTTTCTCCAAATCACAAGCATACTCTTTAATGAGGAGAACTGAGTGGGTTTTCTGAGTGAGCTGAGTTCATGACAGCGCTGACAGGGGACCAAGAGCTCTATGGAGTTTGTGCAGAGAATAGAGTCATGATTTATTTCTTTGTTTAAAGACTGAAAAAAGGCTGGTGATTAAAAGATGAAGCCATCTGTCCTCTCACTGTCTTGTACCTGGTCATGCTATTTCTGTCAAGGAGAGAGTTGGGAAAATAATTGAGTGGGGTTCGTTATAAGCCTGTTTCAAAAGGTCCCTGCACCAAGTGAGAGTGGGAAGTGGTGCTCCTGACCCCAGGGCTTACCATACCGTTACCTCTGGAGGAGGATGTCCTTATGTCCTGTCAGAAGCATGGGGGGGGACAGCCTGAGGATCCCTTCACTGGTTTTACCCATTTTGTATCTGTGGGATGAAGAGAAAGTATTGGACTCCAGGTCTGCCCATCTAGCACATTTCATCAACACTGAATTCATCTTTAAAAACAAAACAAACAAACAAACAAAAAAAGCTTGCATGTCCCAGAAGTCTGGCCAATAGATCAGTGATTTTCCAAAAATACCTTCAGTTATCTCAGTGGCTGCTACTAACTGCTTTATTAATGTGAAGCCTGTTATGCTCACCTGCACTTTCCTCTTTCTTCCCAGCTCTTCTCAGCCCAAGACAACTGAAACAGCAGTTCCCATCTGATTCAACATAATTGCCACAATTAATTTTGACAGTAAAGCTTGTAGAGAGGTTCTGCCATTAATATCCCAATAGCCTTTTGTTATTGGTATCCCCAAAGCCATCAGGAAAAGGCACATGCAGAAACTAAGTGACACAAAGTAGCTGAAGGCTTGATGTTGGCCACTAATAAGATATCAGTGAAGAAAACCTAAGGGTTTGCATGTTAAATAGATTTAGAGGACACTCCAGATATCCCCAGGTGGTGCTTGGGAGAGAGGCCTGTGTCCTGCTCATCTGCCCCATCTCCTTTCTGGTCAACTGGTTTTTCCCCGCACCAAAGATTTCTGGTGCTCAAACCTGCGAAGACCCTGCGGCTTGTCAGTTTGGTGGTAGGATGAATTGTGTCCCAGTCTGTTTGTCCCTACATGGCACAGTGCAACACTAGCTGCTGCTGCTGAGGTGATATGCATAAGAAGGATGATAATAATGAATAAAAATGGCATTATTTAACTAGAACTTAACTGTCAAATCTGTGGGTTTTCTAAACCGTCGAATGGACAGAGCTGGGATGTTTCTTCGTGGTGTTGCCATGGTTAGTGTCCTGAAGTGCTATTTCGACTGAATTGTGGGGGATGAGGAATCAACCAGCCAACTCACGAAAACAATGGGACGGTTTTGTTTGCTTGTGAGGGAGCTTAAACATTTAAAGGACATCACTATTTTGTCTTTATTTTCATTAGGTTGATGTCTTTAAATACATTTGCTTTAAAAGAATATAATAATTTTGCTACTTTATTGGTACAAGTGGATATACAATATGGCATCTGTTTTTATGAACTACGGCTGCATGTTGCAAAATAGTATACTGCGTTAATTTTAAAATAGATATTTATCTGAAAACTTTATTTTCAATAACTTTTAAATAAAATCTAGAATTTTTTTTCTGAAACAACATTTTCAAAACGCGTTAGCTTTTGTATTTCTTCTTCACTAAAAATAAAAAATACTCTTTGTTCCACGCTGATATTAAAACAGGCGTTGAAAATCCAGATATCTCATACACAGTAAACTCCAGGTTTTGGTCAAGATGGTAGCTATCCTTCACAGCCTATCAACTTTTCAGTCCCCCTAAAGGGAATTTTCTTGATAAGTTTTTACTGGGGTAACGAAGGCATAGGAAGGCGGATTGAGCTGTCCAGTTTGGTTTTAGAGATGCTCTCCATTGCGGGGCTTGCTGCCTGGCTGGGGCTGATGCCAGGGAAAGCCCCCAAGCCAGCTGGTCGCAGGCAGCTGCTGCAAACTGCCCGGCTCCTGGGTGAGCTGCATCTTCCAAGGCAAGACAAAGCCTGGAGATAAAGAGCAGATTTAAGGAGCACTTAAACACTGATCTTTTGGGAAGCTACTTCAAACACTGTTTTATAGTGCTCTAAGTCATCTAGATCTCTCTTTAACTTGTTTCACTCTCTTCTTAAAATATTTATTTCTCCAGCAAGGAAGACTCCCTCAGATAGGGCAAAATGACCTGTTGGGCTGACGGTGGTTTTATCTGCGTGGTGCTATTGATTGATGCAAAATTCACGTGTGCAGTACAGCTCCGTGCTTTCTGCTGTGCTTTATCTTCTGCGGCTTCAAGCCTGCCTGGCTCCGTAGGTCTGTTGCACGCTGGATTTATTGTCAGACCAGCAACACTTTATATAATCCCCAGAGCGCTTGGGAACATATACCTGAGTGTTGCTGAATGTTCAAAATGTTCACTCTTAAATGAGGTCTGCAGCAAATATGTGGCATTACTCCAGATGCTTTGCTCAGATGTTGGTCATGCGTTTTCCATTAGCGAGGTTGAAGAAGCTCCTAAAGACTTCTGAGTGGCGAGGGCTTGGGCGAGAGCATTGCTTGCCTGTAGCAGCACCTGCCTTCACTCACGGGGCTCTGAGATACCTTGTCTGGGTCCTACAAGAAGGGATTTTGTTAAAACAGTTCTTCAGAAAATGCATATTCATTGTGGCTTGAGCTTTTTTAGCAAGAATGTCATAGTTTTAAGGAACCCAGTGGGAAAATTTCTTTGGCCAGGATGAATTTTCTGCTCAAAACCAAAGTCTGGGAAGAAAAATAACCCACCAACAGCCACATCTGACTCAGTGAGGGTTTGGGAGCCCACTGCCACAGAGTCCCCTGGCTAGCCAGCTCTTTTAAAAGAGGTTTAATATTTCCCTGTTGCTAAAATCTTGAAAAGTTACTGAGACATGACAAGTTTTGGTCCATAGCTGAGTGTAGTTTCTTCTTTGAGACTTGATGCAAAGCCAGTGCAGGCGGCAAAGGCACAGCCACCCCCACAGCCGGCACAGGCTCAGGGGATGTCTTGGACAGACCCATGTGTCCTCTGTTCCTGGGTAGATGTGGGACCAGTTCTCAGTATCTGAAGAAATACTTGTATCAGAAATACTTAAAATTCTTTCTCTTTATTGAAAGAGATTTCCAGGCTTTGGGCCAGCATTTCCTCCCATCGCTTTTGGAAACAAATAAATTGTTTGCTTGCTTTTGTACTCCCATTTCTCTGAATCTACTTAAATGCCCCTGATAAACTGCCTTTTGCCCATAAGAATTTGAAGAAGCCTCAATATTTTAGACAACAACCATTGCACATTGCTTGCCCATCACAGGGAAGGTAAGAGCAAAGCCAGGGGAAGGCATTGGGAGCAGCAGATGAGCAGCAAGGCTGTCTTTGCTTCTCAGCTCTCTTTTTTTATTTTGCTTCGTATTTCACTCTAAATCCTGGCAAATTCCTGACTTTTCCTGCACATTTTCTATGTCTGTTCACTGTAGGCTGTTTTGCAAACCACAGCTCTGCCAGGGAAGGAAAGCCTTCCCTTTCAGTGGGGAGTTTTCTAGATGTGTGTTATTGCTGGGAGCTGGTATTGCTGAAGCCTGTTGTTTTCTATTGTTAAACTAACTGCAATGCGTGACCATCGTGTATCACTCAGTGATGCCTAATTTAGGAGATCAGTGATTAATTCCTTCCATTGCTTTTTCTTCTCTCTCTCTCTCTCACTGCAGGATGTTTTCACACCAGAGTGCAAATTTAAGGAATCCGTCTTTGAAAACTACTACGTTATTTATTCTTCCACGCTGTATCGGCAGCAAGAATCCGGACGAGCGTGGTTCCTGGGACTCAATAAAGAAGGTCAAATTATGAAGGGAAACCGAGTGAAAAAAACCAAACCCTCATCACATTTTGTACCCAAACCCATTGAAGGTATGGAATCTGCCCACTCCCTCCATCGGTGGGGTATGGGGAGGGGGACTTTGCAACTTCAGATCTGGGGCTTCCCGGATGGGGGTGTTGGGCTGCAAGACCAGAAAGCCAGGACAATATTTGTGGCATCTCAGAAAGGTGCTGGGCTGCACTGTTAGCATTTCATCTGCTTTCCTTCCCATATAATAAACTTTGCACATCATCCCAAAGGGGTTTCTCAGTTTTGGGGTGCTAAAGGATGAATTTAAAAGCCCAGCAACGTGAGAAGTTACTGGGAAAGGAAAGCAGCCCTTGAGCAGCCAGCAGTTCAAAAGGAATCTGATCCAGCAGTGACCGTAACATTGGGTTCTCTGTGAGAATTTTCCCGACATCATTCAGTGGGTTTCCAGTCCCATGTAGAGTCAGTAGAGATAGGATTTATCTCACCTGAATTTAGACTTTGACACTCTGTTTATAGTAACAGAAGATAAATGGGTCCTACCAGCACAGCTGTGGATGTACTTTATATGTCTACCCTAAGATGACTTAAATCTGTTTTTTCTCATATGTAAAGACATCTTAGTTAGTCACTGGGGGGTAGAGAAACCTTATCATAGATGTCCAAAGTTAGATGAGATGCTGTCACGCCATATGTTTTCATCACAGCATGAAGCTTCAGTGAAAGTCATGGAATTGAAGTTTCGCCCTTCTGCTGCTGACTGTACACTACCGAAGTGTGCCACAGGCTCGTGCCCAGGGCATTTTGCTTTTTGTGCGCTGGCCTCTGATAAATGGAGAGATGTAGTGTGATGAGCAGTACTTAACAGGTGCTAACTTGGTTCTGGAAACAAGGAGACCTCTTTTTTTCCGTTGCTTGGAAAAAGCACTACTATTTGATCCCCAAACTAGGTATGCCTTTCTGACCAATCTCAGACCTGCCAGTGGCCACCTCAGGGACACAGCAGCCTGGGGCTGGCCTTGGCTGCCTGGCTCCGTGCCCCCTCTCTACCCCCATGTTGGCTGTGGGGTCAGGGCTGGACACGTGGAGAGAGGGAATGAACTGATGCTTTCCTGACGGGTACCACTCACAGGTGGTGGAGGACGCAGCTAAATCCATGCACTAGTAGCTGTTTTAACAGCTTCCCAGCTAAGGCACAGAGGCAGACGAGCATGCGTGTGTGAGGGAAAGGCCAGTTCAGGAAGGCAGACTGAAATCGTCTATTGAACCACTGAAGTGAAGGACGAGGAGAGACATTCAACTCGGCATTCCCAGAGTATCTGTGGCCTTTGCACAGGAGATGGAGGTGTTGGAAGAGCAGAGAACAGCCTGGAGCCTCTTCTCCTGTGCTTGTTTTCAACAGCTTTTCTGCAGTTGGGAGCCTTTTCTTGTTTATCTGAGGCATTAGTGGGATTGGTGCCCTACGCCCTCATTGAGTTTTGCTAAGGAACAGGGCCTGCCTCAGGCATGGGGTCTGTCACCAGCTTCTCTTCTGTCTCTTCCTCTCCTGCCTTGGCTGGGAGGAGAATCTTTCGCAAGCGCTAGCTTTCACAGCTGGGTTTCCAGCTCCTTCTGGTATTTCTTTGCTGCCTGGCTGGGTGTTGGCACTGATCAGTGCGTTGCTTTGAATCCAGGCTTCTTTTTTGATGTACCGTGCGTGGCGTCATCTGAATGGCTCAATAGTTGTCTTCTGCATACATTAAACTAGGCCATTCCTGTGGCTCTCCTCGTGGAAAGCCTTGCCTTAATAGAGGTGCCTGACCCACAGCAGAGTTCTCAGTGCAGCAAATGCAGCTCTGGCTTTCATTTTGAAAAACCCAGCCCAGCCCGAGAGCTTCCCTTTCCTGCAGTTGCATCCTCCCACACTTGCTTCAATCACAGCTGTCACATAACCTCCCGAGCGAGTGAGCGCTTTGGAAGCTGGCAGCCAAATTAAGGGCTCCTCCACCCCTTCCCTCCTCCACATGCTTTGCAGTCAGCCTCTGTGAGCGCTGCTGCATCAAAGAGCTGGCAGTCTCCCAGGCTGAGGCACGTGTCAGCTTCCCAAAGCATTCAGCTGTCTGGGACTGTGACTCCAGACGGAGGACTCTGTTCCCAAGCCTAAGATTCATTGTAGGTAGCAGAGGCTCGTGGGGAGGGCTGGAGTAAAACACGCTCAGCTCCACGTGACTTCTCTGTGCTGCATCCGTCCAAGTCTCTGCGAGCAGAGCTTGCAAGCGGAGATGTTTCAGAAAAGGGGCAATTCCTACCCTGTTTTAACAGCTTCTTTCTCTTTGTCATCACTCTTAAGAAGTAGTCAAAGCACTCCCCTGCTATATTTGCATGTCCCTTCTGCTAAATGCTGTGGCACGCCCCAGCGTGTGGGCTTTGCCGCTTATTCGGGCCAGTTCTTTGCAGCTTCTGTCTGCAGTAATGCACCCAGGTTTCCTTTTGCTCCGGTACCACCACCAGCGTTAGCCCTGCCACATGATGGCTGACGCAGTAATGTATGCAAGGAGAAATCTGGTCCCTCGGGAAGCAGAGGTGTTACATACATTGCTAGGAATCACTTCACCCACCACTTCAATGGCAATTACTTCTGAGATGAAACTTCCCAGTTGTTTGCCATGTGCAGAAAAATTATGCAGCAGCTTAGTGAAGAGAGCGGTCACGGGGAAAGGAAACAGAAAAAAGCTCAGATTGTTCCCGGAGCTCATTTAACTCTCGTTGCTTCATACTGCTTTCTGAATTCAGAAGTCCTCGAAGTTGCAAATGGGCAGTAAACTAATAAATAAATAAATATTAAACATCCTCCCAGATAATTTCTAAGGACTACATATGCATACATGTGCATATATATACAGTGGTATCTGTGTATGTACGTATGTGTGTTACCTATGGCTTTTAGCAGCTACAGCTTTATGCTGTGCTAATCCCACAGAATGTTTTGATTCCTGTAGATTGTCAGGATGCTGGAGGTGTTCTGTGCGAAAATCACTAGATACCAACTGGGAAAGTTTTGGGTTTTGGTTGGTAGGAGGAGTTTTTTGGTTTAGTGTAGGTAGGATTTGTTTGGTTTTGGAAATAGCATTAAGCTTGATCAATATGAAAGCACAAAAAACTTACTAAGTAATAACAGGGGAAACATTAAGTTTCTCTCCCATCTGTGCACAGGCAAAGCCAAGGCAAACAGCCTGGCAGGCAGCCGTTAATGTACTGTGTGGTGCCAGTTTTGGTTAAAAACACACATACGCAACACATTTCTTTTGATATTTTTATTTCTGATCTCTGATCATTCGCGCTAAATGAGCCCTTAAAGTGCAGACATATAGATTGAACCGGACTGCACAAGAAATTAGCTTGAGTATAATTGTCACTTAGACACCAAGCAGTCTTTTAAAGGAATTTCAGTCTCTTTAAGTGTCTGTAGTGATTAGTGCTGGACAAACACTGCCGTCCACAGTGCCTCTTGTTCTTTTAAATATCCCGACCCATCTCAAACAATGGGAGACTTTTCCAGTCACTTAAGTGAAAATTTTATCAGATGCTCATTGTGGATGTGCTCTGTTACTTGTTTTTCCTTCTCCTTGAAGACATCAGTTCCAGATTGCTCTCCCAAAGAGCTACATTTCATCTCTCACCTGGCCCAGGCCAGAATGCATGTGGGGTGGCAAATCTGGCCACAGAAAGCAGAAGACAACTATCCCTGCAACTGAGTCAGCAGAGGTGCCCCTAACTCCAAACACATGGTGCCTCAGTCCTTGTGATGTGAACAAGTCTCAGATATGAAGGTGACCTGTTAATGACTGGTCTGATCCATTTATTACTGCTGATGAATATCCGTGTGCAAGGAACAGCAGCTAGATCTTTCCCAGTGTATATTCCCAGGGATGCGACATCCCAGTTGTGTTAAAAGCAGAGTCCTCAGATGTTGCGAAGAAGTACAAGACACTGTTGAGTAGGAAGATGTGGTAGGCCTAGTGAAAATGCTTCAAAGGTGTCACCTTAATCCACAAAAGATCCTAAAAAGTGTTCTTTAAGAAAAAACAACAAAACCCCATACTCTTTATCAGTCTTTATTAAGACAGCTCCTCTTTTGGGTCTGTCTTTCAAGTGGGCAGGCTATGGTATGTTTTCTGTCCCACACTAACTCACTTGTTCATCTGTCACACTCCTAATCATCTTATTAGTTGGCAAATGCAACGTATTTTAACCATGCTTTTTCTCGGCTTTTTGTCATCCTGTGCTGCGTTTCTTACCTGAAAAAATTGTGATTCCATCTGGCAGCATCCTGCCCATTTAGCCGCCAGATAGACGGCGAGATCAAATGCCTCTGAAATGCATCAGCTGGGACTGGGTTTAGAACACAGTAATTAGAGGCAGAAAACAAGGGTGCATAATCACTTGCTCCCTCCTGCCCCTAGCTGCTGCTCAGACAATTAATTCTCTCCATCGAAGCATTAGCTAATGCAGCCGCTACTGCAGATACCGACACCCAGAGCTGTGGCATCCGTCAAGGGAAAGAGCCCATCTCCGGGCTGCCTGCCAGAGGCTGCGTGCCCAGCCCTGCCCAGACACCGGTCCAGGCTGCCATGGGGGCACGCGGCCATCCCGCAGGGCTAGCGACCTGCCTACCTGCTAAACGGCAACTTGGGAAAAATTGGGTTCCTCCGAACTCGCTAGGGTCTGGAGCAGGGAAAGCCAGGAGTGAAGCTGGGTGGAGGGATATATCTAAGGTCCTTTAATAAGCTTTTCCCCGTATTCTAGAGGAAGGAAAATGGAGTTTGTTGCATCCCCTGAAGCTCCTCAACTTGCAGCCACGCCGAGTGAAAAATACGAGGGTCAGGTCACAAAATGGTGTGTGTTTCCCAAACTCAGGCGGTCCCTGAGGCCCAGGGAAGCGGCCCAGGGTGATTTTGGTTTCACCGTTTGGGTGGTGTGCCAGTGCCACGCCTGGGAAGCAGAAATGAGGCTGGGATCCTGTGCCGGCGCATAGGCGAGAGATTGAGCTGTTCCTGGGCGACAGGCAGCCCCCTCCGTGCCGTCGCCTTCGGGAACGATGCTCCCCGCCCCCCCCTTCCCCCTTGCTTGTACCCCCGGTCTCTTCCCTGCCTAATTTGCGAGTTGGTTCTTCGTGCAGAATTGTTTCCTTGTGCGTGGGAATGGCAGGCACTGCTGCGTAGCTGGGAAGCAGGGAATCGAAAGCCACAAGAACCAGACATGGGCACAGCTCCACTGCCGCTCACCCCCTTCTATTTACGCCTGTGGCTCTTCAGCAGATCAGGCTAACGGCGCTTTCCAATTAAAGCATGAATATGGATGTGTTGATTAGAATCTGGGACATAGGAGCTGATTATCTGATTGAAGCTCCAAAGCATTAGCTTGGTTTCCAGACATTAAGGGCTGTATTTGGCTTGGTGTGTGGGTGTGGGTGGGTGGGAGAAGCAAGGCAAAGCAGGGAGGGGACTCTTGTTCTAGGCAAGTTGCTCATCCTTCCAAAGCTGCCTTGTGCTGCGTGCACCAGCAGACCTCCCGAGCGCCTGGGCGTGCCGACTGTCACGCTGCTGCTAGTTTACCTTAATGCAGGTGACAGGGGCGGTGTGTTTTCACACACACACACAGGGACCCCAAACAGCCCTGTCAGGGAGTGCTGCTAGTCGTGACCCACAAAGATGTACTTTAAAGCTGGGAAGATCTGGGAACTCGCGACAGTCCATTTGCAAACATCCCCCCCTCTCCCCGGTCCATGACTAACATCTCCGCGTGTGAGTCACACTCAAGCTTCCTCAGTACAAGGAGTAACAAACTGCAGTCCAAGAGCCTGTGTTGCACAACATGTCACACTGTCCTGAAAAGCCCGCGCGCGTGCGGCTGTGTGCATACGCACCCGTGTGTGCGCACACACCTGCGTGTCGCAGTGCACACGGGTTTGCAGCTGCCGCTGAGCGATGGCCATCGCTTAGCACACGTGCGCAAGCCTCTTGTGTAGGAGAATGCCCAGGCACTATCTTGTGCCTGATGCCATATAAATGCTGCGTACACTGATACTGTAGGTGTATCTAAATACTGAAAATACACTTGTCCTATGCTGCTGCAGATTTTCTGGCGTGGTCTGTTGGCACAGCCCGTCTGGTACAGAGGCTTTGACAGCTCTGTCTGAAAAGCACAATGTGAGCAGACTCCAGCCATGCCCCATGTCAGTACTTGTATCATGCACTAGACTGGAAGATAAACTTATAATTCCTGCCCTGTTTGCCAGCTAGGTACAGGGTTTCCTTAATTTTTAGCTGCAAATGTTGTTTACTTCTGTAGCCTAATTTATATTCATTACTCTGTGGGCCTTCTTAGCAGCTCAGTGGTTTTGCCCAAAGGCCAAGGTGAGAGGCAGGGAGCTGAGGAAAGGCAACGTGCCATGGTGCTGCTGCTGCGGGCTTTGCTCAGGCTCAGCCCTTGTGGTGAAGCATCTGGCCCAGCCTGAAGGGGTGTTGGGGATGGATGTGAGTGAGATGACCTTAGTACATGCAGCTGCCTGCGGGAAGAGCTCATGGAGGTCCTGCCAGCTTGGGAACCAGAGAGGTCAGGGTGAAGACAACACTGCACTTGAGACAGAGCTTTGTATATGGAACATCAGGGGCACTGGGGCAACGCTGGCACAAACACCCAACTCTGCTGGGCAAACATCTCATCAGAGAATAAGGTCGGTCACAGAAGTGATGTGCATCCTCAGTGTCATCAAAAGGCTCTGCAGCTCAGGCTAAGAAATCACAAGGGTACAGGTTTTCCTCATTTGTTAACCTTTGCATACTGTTCTTTAAGATTTTATTAGGTGCTTTGCCACAACAGGCAAATTTGCCATCACCAGGCTGTTGAGTGACACCAAGGTATGAGGGGCAGCTCAGCAGCAGAAAGGGGATGCGAGAGCCCTTTTCCTTCTGTTGCCACTGTGCTACACGCTTTCCTTGCAGCATGCAGACAGCATCGGTAGTCTGGGCAGCTGACGGGCAGTCCTGGCATTGCTCATCCTGGCCCAGACCCATGGGACAAAAGTCATTCATTTTCTCTTTTTTCTCATTTTCATCAAAAAACAGCTCCAGTAGCAGTAACAGTTTGTAGAGTGGTACCTGCCTTGCAGCCACACTGGGAAACCCAGCTAGTGTGTGTGTTTAAACTGCTTTGAAAGCCTTGCATGAAAAATGCTCTGTGGGAAAAGTAGTATTTTTTCACTGCACATATATTCAATGCAATATCCCTCCTATTAATACACAGTTGACCGCACTTTATCTCTGTCCTGTATTGTTACACACTGCTATAACTGTTTATCTAGCTAGGAGTAAAATGCAGAGTAATAATGTCATTTGCAGTCTGCCTCTAATTGCCAGGATTTATTTGCAAATAAGGGGAGGTTATAAATACAAGCGCTTACATTGCCTTTTTACACATGGAGTATTTTTTTCACTTCTTCAGGTAATTTTTGAAATTTTGTTCTTGTTGATTGCTCGGAACCAAAACCTAATGGGCTCTATCCCCTGCATTTGAGCTCTGTGCCACTGTGTGTGACATGACAGCTGTACAAAATGAAGCAGTGCACAATCATTTTTTTCTGTCCTAATTTTTGCAAAGATCCGGGCATGACATTTGCAGTCTGGACCTACCTCAGGTTCTCAACTCCAAGGTGCCTGCCCTTGAGATGCCTCACTATTTCAATTACATCTACACCCCACCACATTTGCGATGAGCTCATCGGAGATGCTCCCTTTGGCGTGAGACACTGAGCTGCTCAGCGTGTGCCGCTGCTCTGGCACACCTCACATGGGACGAGGACAGCCATGAGGACTTAGTCCACATGGTGAGTTGGATAAATGCTTTATGCTGCACAGGACATGGGGATGTGCCATGCCTCGGGCAGACGTTGCCTTCTCAGCCTGTCTAGGCTCCAGCAAGTACATTTTTGTAGGACGTACATTGCTTAGCCAGGGTCTGGAGAGAAGGTGCTCTCCATCCACCCTGCTCTCAGGTGCTGCCAGGTGACGGCACAGAGCTGGGATGGCTCCTGGCTCGCTGTCACTGAACTCATCCCCATGTGTCTGCTCACGGCCTTGGCCTTGGCCGGCTGTCCTGATTTACAGGGGAAAAAATAAGAAGTGCTGAGAGCAGACTGCGGCTTTTGGTCGAAGGAGCCAAACGGGCTTGAGTCACCACTTCCAGATCCAGAGCTTAACACCCAGAAGGCTTGGATGGCTCAGATGCAAGTGTAGTTTTGATTCAAGAATCTCTAAGGGTTTCTTCTTGGAGGTTAAGGGCTGGGGACCGGGTAATTCTTGGACCTGTTATTAGATGATAATCAGCATCTCGGGACAATACACGGTGCTGTGAACTGGAATGTTTATTTTATATGTATGAATATAACATGAAAAAACAGTAAAGCACAGAAAACCTAGAAGGACTTCTCTGTGAGAAATCCCCTGTTTCTATCTGTGCCTTTGGAAGACTCCAGAGACAGTAGCATCCGACTGGCAGCAAGGGCAGGTACCAGATCCTGCCTGGTAACAGGATCTCCTGCTGGGTCACCGAGGTTTCTGTAAGTGTGTGTTTGTATTGGGGCTGGAATTTCAGCCTCATGTACAAAGAAAGCATTCATTGTGGTCACTAATGTCTGTGACTTCAGGGTTGTTAATGGGTTTCTTTTCTGTTTGCAGTGTGCATGTACAGAGAGCCATCGCTGCATGAAATTGGAGAAAAACAAGGACGCTCAAGAAAAAGTTCAGGGACACCAACCATGAATGGAGGCAAAGTTGTTAACCAAGACTCGACATAGCTGACAAATACCCTCCCTTCTTCCAACTCCTCCCCTCCCACCCACCTACCCACCCCACCTGGCGAAACCACACTGAGACGACGACAACTGAGCAAGGCAGGACCTACTGGTAGTGGCTAGGAGTCCGAACTCCAGAATCTTTCTTTGTGTAGGACGAGGAAATGGGATCCCAGATCCTGCCTGTTGCAACGTTTTAAAAAACAAAAACAACAAAAAAAGTGAAGAAAAAATGTTTTAAATCAGGACTCCATTAACATTTTCAAAAGCAAACTGTTTGCTCTGTGATCAAAGGGGGAAAAAAATCTCATCTCTGCATATAATAATAATAACAACTAATAAATATAATAATAATAATAATAAAGATGTTACCTTTAAAAATAAAACAAAGCTTTTGGAAAATTGAACTTAGCATATGATGTGCGAGAAACACGTGGGAAACGCAGCCTGGGACTGTGCTTTCTGTCTTATACTTTCACCTCACGTTCACACCACTGGTTTTTCCATCCCTGCTTCCCTGGGGATGGATGGTATTTTTCACAAAGGAGGAAAGGTAGGGATGGATTATGACTGTGTTTGCTCTGCTATCAATAAAATATGGCCTGTCCGAATTAGGAGTCTGACAGTTATGGGCAACAAACTAACTACTCTGTATTCAGCTTCTTCCATCTACATTCAAACACTGTGTAGTTATTTGTTGCTAGTGTCACTGTGCGAGTATGTTTGACCCAAGTCTGGCATTTTATGCCTTTTTATCATAATTATTTATATTTATGGGCTTGTTTTACTGTATTAGTTGCCAGGGGAATTTTGGAAATGGGTTTTCAGGTCTCGCAGGATGAAATGATCATATTTATTAGGGGAGAGTTAGAAGATAAAGGGAAGGAGGGATGGCTGCTTGCTTTAAAATAGGAAACGGAGCAAGAAATGCTACTGAAATCCTTGCTGTCAGATGGAAACCATGAGGCATGTGCTATGTGAGAGGGTGGCAGGGATTTCAGTGATGGGAAGAGGAGTGTGGGGAGGGAGTAGGTGGGGTGTGCAGAGGAGGTGGCAGCTATAGGGGGCTGTGGGTGGTTGTGCCTGTCCAGCAGTGCCAGGGCGAGGAGATGTTGCCGTTTCCTTCTAGCAGCCGGGCTCTCCCTAAGTGTTAAGGCTCCACACGCATCTCATTTTACACGTGCTCAAAGCCGAGACTACAAACTCCTTTAATCCAAAGCCTTACTTACCGCTGCCAAGCCTGTTATGGGATGAGAACCCCTGCGATGCTGCAGCAGCCTTGGTATGGGTGTGGGGACGAGTCTCGCAAGCACCAGGCTGCAGATGCTGGAGACACACTTCAGAGGTAACGAATTCACAGCTAGGGAAAGGCAAGGAAGAGGGCGATGGGGTGACGTATGCTCAGCACCGAGCCCACTTGCAGCAACTAGAGCATTAGTGGGGCTTTGCAAGTCCCTCCCTGTCTGGCACTTTCTCTCCTTGTAGTTTGGGGGTCAACAGTGACCCACACACCCTCGCTCCCATGGTGCTACTGAAACAGGGCGATACTGGCAGATGCCCTTTGCCCACACATATTAACGTCAGTCTCTGACCTCTTTTGGCACCCAGGGCCTGCAGGCAGGAGCAGCAAATCGTAGAGGTGATAACAGTTGCTGTTACAAAAACAGGCACTGCCCTGTCTGTGGTGCCCGGCAAGTTTTTGCTGCTCAGGCCATGGTTATAGCTCCCGTGAGAGGTGAAAAGCAAAATGAATAAGCAAATGCCCAAGGGCCTGGAGAGGGGTAATGGGTTAGAACAGCTTGTTATATGATGGGAAACAGCCTAAAGCCTTGCTATTACAAGCCGGGCGGGAGTGTTCGTGTCATTCATAAATTACAGCCATACATGAAATACCACCTTAATTCTTGCGGCTTCTTCGCTATCATGGCCAATGCCTCAGCTGGCTGGCAGCTACACGCTGCGAAGCTGCTGTGGGAGATGGGGAGTGCCTGGACTGGCCATGGTGCTCCCCACGAAGTGGCTGCTGACCCGGGCGCCTCCAGCCCCGCGGCACGTGCCAGCGCGGTGTGCGGCAGGGCTCGGCGAGCGGCTCCGTACAGGCGCAGAGCAAGCGGGGAAAGCTAAGGAGCGAGCCAAATTTCAAGGTTATGGAAGACTCCCAGGATCAGCATGAAGGAATGAATTTCAAGCATGTCCTTTTGTGTTTTGAAAAGCTGAAACCTTGAAATAAAGAGCCTCTTACCATGGCTCTGCCGCTTAATGCTGCACATATGGGCAGCCCCTCCGTGCTATAGGGACCCAGAGGGTACCAGTGCCTGTGTGCCAACAGCAAGCACCACCAAGGTTTATCTGGGGCTGCCAGTCATGTCAGAGTGACTTACTCCTGCCCTCCTTGGAGCCCACAGTCCCACAACACTGGGGCAAGGTCACTAATACATGGTCAGCTTGGGAACATCCCCCCGCCCCCAGCCACAGCTGGTAAATCCATTGCTTGCATTTCAGCTCCCTCACAAACTAAAGGGCACCCCAAATTAAGGGGGGGCACGGGGTTGGTGGTGCTGCTGCTTACTCAGAGACTAATGTACATTCAAAGAAATGGAGCCTCAAGACCAACATGTTGAGCTAGCAGGTCCCTGAATTAACCAAGCCACCGAACACCCAGGCCATGGTTTAGGCACTAAGCCACAGCCTTTCTTAGCTGCCCTCCTGGCAGGAAAGCCCATCACCTAACACAGAAGAGAACAGCCACAGCACACCTTGATATCACAAGCCTCTCTGGACCCAGCCATGGGCAAGTTGCCAAGGTCACTGATGTCATCTAGAGCAGATCCAGCATGAGAGACCAGAAACTGCTGTGACCATGTGCGCAGGATGCCCTTTGCCTAAGACCCCAGAAAGCCCTAGGCAACAGCAGAGCCAGTCCTGCCACGTGCTAATTTTTCCATTGTGTATATGTATCTCACATCACTTCCCACACTGGGCTTTTGCCTTTATAATTGTCTTTGGCCAAATCATTGCAAGAGTCCCTGGAAATGCCACTTACAGGCCTAAAAAAAATGTCAAAATAATCTGCTCCCTCAGTCCATTGTGTTTGAGCTAATCACCTTCATGCAACACTCTCTGAGCTGATCTGTAATGAGAGCGAATTAATCCTGCTCAAACCTAGAGTCTGTGCTATCTCAGAGCAGGTCTTCTGCCATGTATTGTAAATAAGTGCATGCTGGCTTTCCTTGCTGCCTGCTTAGCCCTGGCAAACCATGAGCCACATATGATGTCACACACACCACCATAAAACCCTCCCACATACCTTAGGAAGTACTGCGTGCTGCTTGACCTCTAAGGAAACTGCAAAAATCAGCTCGTGGTGTAATGCAGGGACTCCTGACATCAGGATAGCCCAGAAACCAGTGAGGCTGCACAGCCCAGCTCCACAGTGTCCATCTGCACCAGCACCTGACTGGGAGCTGCTCAGCTCTGGGTGCCCCAATACCCTCCAGATGCCTCAGACAGCCCAGGGAGATCCATAGCTTGCAGGTACCACACAGGGCTACATGCATTTTTATTTTTTTTTTTTTCCTCAAGTGCCTTGCAAGCTTTCTCCCCAGGCCATATTTCAAAGAGGTGCTGTGGGTTTTGTTGATTATCCATCTACCACCTCCCAATCTGCAGGGAAAAGGGAGTCCACAGAGATTTTTTCCTGCTTTGAAGTTTGTACAGTCTCGTCATTGTGTCTCGCTGTTATTGTTCAGTGTCAAAGAAGTCCTGAAGAGTGACATTTCTTATGTTTCTTTCTTTAGCCACACATGCCACAGGCATGTAGGGAGCTTTGTGACTCAGTTTAACATTATAGTGACTACAACCCTTGTCTAACCTACTTGTGATACTAGCAGGACAAATTCCCTTCCTAGCTATGTTGGCATGGCACTGAGCAAACATCTAGAAGAGAAAATGGCCAAGAAAAGTAAACGATGAAAAAGAAAGATGTTTTCATCTTACCCAGCCCATGGTAACTGTTAACTCTACTAAGTCTGCAGCAAACCTTTGCCCTCTGAATAACGGATGCTGCTATAGAAGATCTTGGATGTTAGAAGTCCAGCAGCAGAAAACACTTCACAGCACAGAAATATGGGTACATTTAAAGCATTCATTTTGTCTCACCCTAGTTTGGTTTTTAATAATTGTGATGTTGGCAGTGTTCTGGCAGTACATGCTACACAACACAGCTCTTCTCACCTATGCATCAAAGGCAAAACCTGATAACATGGCTCCAGTTTGGACCATCAGGAATTTACTAGGAAAAAAAAAAAAAAAATATGCACAAAAAGACACCGGCACCACAAGCATGCCGTACTGCTCCAGCAAGTTATGCCACAAGTGTCAGCACTGGCATGTGACAACATGCTATAAAGTGAAGTTGACACTCAACAAAGCAATTTATGAAAAAGTTGTCTGTCAACAACATTTTTTTTTGTTTATGCTCAGATAAGGTCTGGCTGATAGAGCCCCACACAATCCTTCAAGCCGCCACGGGCCTCACTTTACACCTTTACATCTTAAACTGCACTGATTGTGCACCATGAGTGTTACTGCCCCAGAAAGACATCATTGCTGTGCTCTCTGAGCAAAGTTGAACCAAGCAGTGGTGTAAGCTCCCCGGGCTGATTAGAGCTTGCAGGAAATGAAGGGTGCAATCCTTCCTAGTCTCATGCCGGCAAAGCTGCAGCATATATGTATGGTAGACATGAAAAACCTGTCTTTTTGAAGACTACAGTTCCCCCAAAAAAGAAAGCACAGAATTACAGAAATCTCAGTAGTTACAGCAAAAAACCCCAACCTTTGCTAGTGGGCACACACTAAAATACACTACTTTATCATGGGGCGGGGGGAGGATGTTGGCCCCCAAACATGTCCAACACTAGACCTCTATTAACTGTGGCATAGTTTAGCCCTGGTCCTAGAAGGAAGGGCTCAGTTTGTATGTCACTTTGCATGAAGGGAAAGAAAAAAAAAAAGGACGACAAGACACAAGCAAGTGTCTTCAGGGACAGATTCCTCTCCCCAAACTGGAATAAAAAATCTTTAGTTGCTGCTATCAGAAGACCCACTGCACATGCCTAGGAGTAAAATCAAAAGAAACACCACTGCAGTTCCTCAGTGAAGCAGAGTTTTCCATGGCATTCATGTCTTCCCTCTCCCACACCAATGCTTCAAGCATTTAGGGTAATTGAAGGTTGTTTCCATGGACTAAAAGGCAGCAAGGCTTACATCTTCCTCACCAGCATGGAGTAAAGCTTGACTCTTCTGCTTCAGCTGCTGAGCAACAATCATGGCATCAATGAATTTCCCCATGTTCTTCTTAGACACCTTGATTAAGGACAGAAAAGAATCCCATAGCCAGGCTGATGATGATACATTTTTATCATCACATTTAAGCAGATCAACATCTCAAAACTGCTCAAACCTTTGTGGCCGCAAAGTTAAAGCTAAGTAACTATGGTTTCAGGACAGAGCATTTCTTTTCATGATATTTGGATAACTAACTGCTGCATGCACATAAAGTTGGACATCTTCCCAGCCTGCCTCCCTTTTGGACTTCAGGCACCTTCTCTTTGGCAAAGGAAGTCTAGGTCATCATGGCTCCAGGGCTTATCTCACCACTGCAAACACTAGGGATCGTTGTGATGGTGCAAGGAGATCGCACAGGCTCCAGAGCATTTCCACCTGCGGCAATGGGAGGATCAGTGCAGAAAGATTTGACCTTTTATGGCCTTCTGGAAAGGACAAGTTCACTGGTCAAACAACTGCTTGAAAAGAGAGAATGGGTGTTGTTTCATTCAAACCACACTCTGGTGTAGGCATGGGAATAATTCATATCTGGGAAATGCCATTAATGTTTATTGAGCAATACAAATGGATCTGGGTGCGCTCTCTCAAGAAAAAAAAAAGGCATTACCAATTATTAAAAAAAAAAAGTGTCTGGGTACGAGATCTGAGGAGAAGCAGAGGATAACCCTCCCAAGAGTCTATTAAGAATGGGTTATATATTGTTCCATTTTCCATGCTCATTACAATCACTGCCCCAATAATAGCTGCATGCTGTGCTTTTTTCTATTCTAGTACAATTTTCCCCACGGGAACTAAATATCTCAGTTTAAATACTGAGCAGAGCTGGTAGAAGGCGGCAGTATGCTTCTGCTGTGCTAGCCTTGTGTGTAATCTGCCTCTTAGGTAGCTGGTTACTACCCTTCTTTCTCATTGCTTAATACAAAAATGAAGGGGCAGCACAGGGGAGAAGGAAAATGTCAGTCAGACAGTCAAATTAAATGACATCGTGAAGGTCAAAGTATGTCAGATTTAATGTCTTTCAGAAATTAAGGCTTTGGTGAATTTAATTCCTTGAGCTCTGAGAAAAATTGCAGGAAGAAAAGCAATCAGTGTCTCCATCTTAGCACCAGTCCCTAAACTAGGACTTCGGTGACATTTAAGTCTCTATATCCAGCTCCTGGCTTGGCTCCTGCATGCAGTGATGCTTTCCTTTCCCAGGGGTCAGGGTCTCCCTGTGAGCTCGTCCTCGCTGAGTCCTCAGGGCATCCCGGTACGAACAAGACAGAGCAGTTTCTGCTTGGGCAGCAGTGGGATCCCAAGCCAAAAGTACTCTGCTCAGGCTTTCAGGTGATGGCCCAAACCAGAGGGGCTCCTCACAGAGCCCTCCCCATGGCACCACACACCTCCTCTGGACATGCCAGGAAAGGCAAGAAAACAAGGCTCAATATCCCAGGCAATTCTGATTCCAAGGACCCTGACTTGTGCAGACCCCATAGAGGGAGCCCCAAAATCTGCACCACAGAGATGTCAGCCCTCCTGTTACGGTGTTCCTAGTCTGTGCCCACGGTGCCCAAAGCCTTCACCCACTGGCAAGCAGCCCTGCTGCAGGGGTGGTACGAGGGTCACGATGGGTTTGCCTTATGAAGTGGTCTGATCATATGGAAAGGGAACCCTGCAAAGGCAAAGAGCTTCTGATTCGACTGTGCCTCCAAGGGGTCACTTACACGCTGTGACTCTGACACTGCCTCTTATTAATTTTATTTTCCAACTTACTGCACAAGCTGGCAAGTGAAATAGTTCCACTCAATTCACCGTTAAACAAAGAGGCAAGCCAGTGCATAGAGCACAAGCTTTGCTTGGCATTAACTCAATTTGAAGATCAAAAAGAGGTGTGTTTAACTTTGCATTATCTTCATTTTTAATTTCCACTATTTGCTGTGCTTCCTGCTATCAGACAGAACAGAAAGCAGAACTAATAGGGAAAACACTGACTTCTGGTGTGGAAGCGGGAAACATTATCTCACAAACAGATGGATAATCTAGTGATTCCCAGCTCAGTCATACATCTACAAAAGTTCTTCTGGGCTTCAAATGGGTAGTTTTCATGTGAGCGTGTAATGAACTTTCATAAAGTCACATTTAGGGCACTGCAAGGCTTGCCCTTCACCAGCGAGTTCAAGTCATTCTCCTAGCAAGGTTAATGGGCTGCAGTGTAGGACCTAAATCTGGATTCAAACTGTGCAGTGTGTGGAACCAGAGCTTCCCAGGAAAAGTTCTCCATGGGGACTCAGAGATCTAAATCTGCTGTGGAAGAAGGTCTAATTAAAATTTACCATCTTTCCATTCCCCTTCCGTATTTTTCCCTATAAAACCAAACCCAACTTCTAAATCCTATGCTCACCTCTGCTTTCTTGAATCTCCAAATAAAAACACTGGACTATTTCAGAATTTTATTGCATCTGTAGGACTGAATAAGCCTTTTATAAAGTGGTAGCATTTAAAACAAGAAAAAAGTTAAGTATTAGATATATGTGATTGCCAAGGAACATGATAACCTCGCTCTAGACATGCCCAAACCTTAGAATCCACATCCATGTAGAAATTTAACTTTGGCTGTTGCAGCTTGAGCCCATCTATTATTAATTCAGTAAAACTATCTTTCTGTTCAGAAATATGCTCCTTGGGAGAAGCTTCTGCAAACACATCAGCAGGTGGTGGCTTCAGAGAGAGACCAAATGGATGCATTCCTGAGA
Source organism: Haliaeetus leucocephalus (assembly GCF_000737465.1). Classification (NCBI taxonomy): domain Eukaryota; kingdom Metazoa; phylum Chordata; class Aves; order Accipitriformes; family Accipitridae; genus Haliaeetus; species Haliaeetus leucocephalus. Next base: position 9,743,264 of record NW_010972798.1, on the reverse strand, counting down.
GTCAAAGCTTGGGGTTACTTTAAATAGAAAGACAAGTTCATCAGTGAAATGAAATCTTTCCAAAGGCAGCATGAGCTGGTTCCACATTCTTTGTAAAATAGTTGCCTGCTCCTACAGATCTGCAGGGATAAATTTTACACCATGGTAGCTTGTACTAAAACAACTGGCAAAAAAATAAACAAAAAAGCCCCAACAGTTCCATACTGCCACACACCTGGATTTTGCTTTGTTTTGGAAGCTTTAAGGAGTTGAGAATCAAACTCACCCTCAGGGCAACTCCAATGAAATCAATGTGCAACCCTGGGAATTAATCTGGCCCAAGCCTCATTTTCTCTATAACTGCAGGAGCCAAGGTCATTTTCCCATCTGGATTTTGCAGATGCTTTTGCACATACTGATGAGTTATACCTTTTATCAAACCTTGACCATCATTTTCAGGGCTAGAAAATGATTTCACAGTATCAGAGGATCACAGGAAATGGCATGAAGACTCGGTGTTCAAATCCAGACCTTGCTGTTTGCCACTTTTCCTGTGTCCCCCAAAGCCATACACAGTATCTTTCCACAGGTCAGTGCAAGACTCTGCCCTCCTTTGTCTCCAAAATGCTTCCCTTAATGCTGGAGGACACCATTCATCCTTTATATTTACTTAAGGGAAGCTCCTCTTTTCCACATCTGCAGGATTTATCTAACAGTGTGACCAGCATTTTTCTCTGGTTGAAGGACTGAGAAGGACAAACTGTAAGCATAACTTTTTCTTTTTGGGGGGAGAGCGTGTCTGTCTGTCTATCTATCTATAGCCTTGTTCCCCTCTTATCTGATCAGTAATACCCCTTGTACCAGTACACGTGATGGCTGGATGGATCTGACGCTGCAGGAATCTCTGATGACAACAGAGCATCTTGCAGTCAAGCTGCCTTAGACCTTGACTTGGTCAGCACCTTAGAAATTGCTTTTGAGTAGTCGAGGGCAAAGACCTAGTGCAAGCATGCAATTAGGGCAATCATTCCAAGGTCCAAAAAAGTAGATGGGCCAAAAAATGCAGCAAGGATTGGCTGCAGACACCCTCTCCATCACAAGGTGGTGTGTCAGACATGCTGGTCAAGGCTCCACCTGATACATCCAGCCTCATTATGGTGAAGAAGACATGCCATTCAAGACATAGTAGTGATTATAAGTCAATATATTGGAGATAAAGGGTCTGCAAAAGCAATTCCTGCCTATCAGCAGACTGCACAAGACTATCTGTGCATCCCCTTTTACCATAGGCTTAGGCTTAGTATGAGCATGTCACCTCCTCAGTCTATAGACTGGGGTGCTAAAACACGCAGATGCCAGCTACAAAGTAATAACACTGGGAAATTTGTGGTTTGTGATATTTTAATGTCCCGAGCAGAGGATTATTTGCTGTTTACTGTGCTTTAAAATGTTCTCCTTCTGCTCAATTGATAGCTTTACTGCTCCTGGACAGAATAACAAACAGCTGTGCTGTTAAAATAAAAGAGATCCTTTGGATCATCTCAGGGCAGCATCTTGGCAGTCTTGGAGCCACGGTGACTTGTGGAAAGGGTGAGTGGTTGTGGGGCAGATTTGCCAGCTGGTGCAGGCACTTGCAGCTGCATAGAGTTCATGTAAAAAAGATCTCATTGCAGATTATTAAAAGCAGAAAGGACAGTTGTAAATCATAGAGTCTTACCTCTTGTGTAACAGAGACTAGTGACTTACTTAGGACCAGAAGTCATAGATGAGCTTGAGCAGAGGTACCCAGCTGGGCGATGGAAATGCTGCTCTAGTTTGCTGGAATTTCACATGCCAATATTGTATTTCCATGATGCAGCAGAGAGTTCATCCAGAGGCTGGAGACCAGGTAATCAGATTCTATACAGGTTTACTTCTTGATTATTTATTCAACAAGGATCACATAAAAAACCCACTGGAGGCAGTGAGAGACTCCTGTTGACTTCGCAGCAGTCTGAATCAGGCCTGAAGCATTCAGAGATTTAATTTGCACAACTGGAATTTGGTACTGATGCTTCCAAAGGTCTGTATCAAATTATGAGCTCCCTTTGGAGTAATGTGTTCATCACACATCTATACCTGCCTGAGGGTAACCTCTTATAACCTGTTTCAAATAGCTTTCCTGCCTGGATTGACACTTCCTTAGAAGACCTGTGAACCAGGATCACCTACTAACCTCCTTCCATGCAAAAGTGGTTTCTTGGTCCAGGTGAAGGAAAGCATGCCTGGTGAGGCTGGCAGAAAAGATGGAGCTGCAGCTCAGCAGAATTGGGAGCAGAGCTGTAGAAAGGTCTCCAAATAGCTTTGTGTGAAGTTTCAGCTAATGTTTCCTGGACCCTCTCTTCCTTTTCCCCTTCAAGACAGGACACTACAGGCACTCCTTCCTCCTTTTCTCCTGCACCCCTGCACCATTCCCCTCCGGCAATAACTGAGTACTGTCTTTTGCCACAGCTGCTGGGGTCCCTGCAGTGCACAGCAGAGCAGAGAAACAGCTCATATTGGAGAATTCTGGGGTAAAAATCTTTCTGGGTCCAGCTCCACACAGGCCAAATAAAGATGTGAGCCCTACAGCTGGCACCCCTTGCTATGTGTAAAAGCACCAAAGAGAATTATCTGTCAATGTTTGGACATGTCAGATGTGGAGCCAGAACTGGTTATATTGTCTGTTGACCACTTTATAATGAAGATCTTTTGCCCAGTCTATATAAGATTGAAAATCTAGGTAATATTTTTTGGTGTAACAGTATTCATACAATAAGAAGATCTATAGTCTCTGATTTGTATTTCTCTGACTTGAAATCATTCATTTTAAATGACTGTTCATTCTGCTAATTTAGAATCTGGGCAGCCATGGAAACAATTTATTTTGGTTTGTGAAAGAAGCGGAGCTTGAGCTTGTTAAGCACGTATATACTTTGTTGCTTTGGGATGCTATGCAACTCCCTGCTAGAATAAGATTTCTTAAGTGGCAGGAGCGCCATAGTCCGCTCCGTGATGACACCCTCAGCAAGGGACCTGTCCTTCACCTTCCCTGGGCTTTGGAGCAGACCCAGTGATAGCTGCGTTGGTATGGCTTGCCTTTGAGGAACAGCTCCTCACACCCTTTGTGGAAGGTGTGAGGGTGCGATTTGGCCCTACAGCTCATCCTCAGCACCTCAGGGCACCTGATGAGGTGACAGGCTGTGACTAAAAGCATATGGCACAGTCCCCTGACTGCCACAGTGCATGGAGCAGCGTGGTATCCTGTGCCCTAAATGCGTTGGCTGGATGCAACGGCCCAGGAGTGGAAATTGCTTTGTCCTCTCCGTCCCTGACATTCGCACAGCATCTGGGCCCCACCAGCTGCTGAGACATCACATTTTGCACTCATGCCTCCTCCAGCCTGCAATGAAGCCAGAGGCTCTTCGAAGCATTTCTCCCACCTTCTACCTTCCTCATTAATCTGCCAGAGGAAGGTAGATTGAATGTCAGATCCGTTGCACCTCGCCTTGTTTCCTCTACAAGAGTTATTTTCTAAAAGTCACTTAATGAACTAAACCTTTCACTGCCATCCCTACATGATGCAACCCAGACAGTGGATTGATGTTCACGTAGGAGCCCAGTCCGACATGGACATTCTGGCTGAACTCCTCAAATGGGGACCACTCGTCCCTAAACCCCGATGTGAGCCCTCTTCCCCGCTGCACTGGAGAAGTCCTTGTGCTTCTTACCTCCTCATTAGAAACTCAGAGTCTCGCCGCTGGAAACATGGAAACTCATTGAAAAAGCCTACTCATGTGGATGCAGATAAAATGGGATTTTGACATCTCTAACAATGCTACTATCCCAGTAAATAAATTATCAGCATTCACTTATAATTACTTTTGTTATACTTGTGCCTGTCTCACAACAAATTTCCCAAGACAGACTTCTAATGTCTGTTAACTTTATTTTCCCTAATGTCTAAGCAAACCCCATTTTTTAAAAAAATGTTCCTTATTATTTGAAGCAGAAAAGTAATTGGTATTGAACAAAAGCTGGATAATATTGTCTTTCGTGATACGCTGAGAAATGACTTGCACTACAGCAACGCTACATGAAGCGAGGATTTGTTTAAATAGCTTTCATTCCGGTTTGCCACTAAACCTCAGTAATAGTACATTAAATCCATGTATTTCAGTACCGCAGCACAGACATTTTGTTCTGTAACTCGGAATGTTTCATCTTACTGCTCTGAGGATTCTTGCCAGTTGGCAGCTTCGCACACGTGTTAAATTGCTAAATTTTTAGCATTTACCCACTTAACTAGTTTGACACAGCATGCCTGCCCAAGGCACAGGGATTTGAGCCTGGGAGTACGGGCACTGCACTTTCAGGGTTGTAGACACTTAAATTGGCACTCTGTAGTCAGATAACATGGCAATGGGCCCCTTGCAACTAAACTGATAAACAGCAAAATACGTTAGAAGCTGGATGAATTGAAACCATAGCCAGCTAACAGCAGAGCAATTTGCAAGAGAGACTGCACTGTCAGGAAGAGTCACAAGCAAAACCTGCCTGATTTACTGCAGACAGCTCATCCCCTTTGAAACCAAAGAGCGAATTCATGCCATATCTTTGCACCAGCCACCCATGGGTTTGAAGCCGGGTTTGGTCCAAAACCAGAAGAGTTCGTCTCTATGTGTTAGATTCAGCTAAACCGGTGTGGCGATTAGCTGCTGCCAAAACAGGGCTGGGGCTGTCCCTCGTGCTCACGTCGCCTCTCGTCTGACCCCAGCCCAGAGCTAGTCCAAAGCACTGAACAAAAGAAAACGATTTGCCGGTTTAGCCCCTGAATGGACTCACCCCAGGGTCAGCCAAGAGCCAGCGCTGGCACGAGGGACAGGGTGGGAGCACACGGCCAACACTGAGGACGAGAGCTGGCAGCAGGTCCGCGGCTGTGGGGAGCAGATAGCCCTTCCATCATCTTATCCACAGCGTCAAGCCGTGTCCTCAGTGCCTGCTGTCCTCACCGCAGACAGAACAGTAAGATCAGGAGACTGTGGAAGATTTCTAGCCACCGTCAGATTAACGAGACACTCACAGTCCTAGGTTGGCTTTTGCTCTGAACCAGAGACTTTCCTTTCTCTGTTGACTGGTATCAGAAATAAAAATTAACAACAACCCATGAAGCTATGCAGCTACTATAAATACAGAGGGACGGGTCATCTCACCACAGATGGCTGCTCTGAGTACTTCTAGCACTGTTGCTATCTAAACCTACCAGAGACAGCCGGGACCATGGCAGACCCTGAGATCCCCCAGCCATGTGTCCACAGGTAGTCTGCAGAGAGAAATGCGTGACGGCAGCCTGCTGACAGCCTGCCCGGTCTTCATGACAGCAAATAAACTGCCTAAACTTCGTAGCAGCATTGTGCCAAGCTGCCAGCTTTGCTCATTTCTGTCCTGGCTGCACCAGAGACCCTGTTCCAACCGTGCCTGCCAGGTTGGTGTCAGAGCAGGGAGCAAGTTGGGTTCGGAGAGCGGCCCTGAGTATCCAACGTAAGCAGCACAGACTCAGCTGTCTTCCCAGGGAGGAAAATTGGCCTCTAGAACCCCTTGCAAAAATAAACAAACAAATAAATAAATCTCTTTATTCAAAAGTGAGAGAAGCTTGTGGCCGAAATTTCCCATTTTGCGGTATTTCAGAGAGCTCCAGTCTTTGTTCCTGACTGAAACTCCAGCCCAGCTGGCACAAGTCCCATGGGTTTCAGGGCAGCTCTGATTTCATTCTCTAACTTACACTGCCGAAAGCACTGGCTTATGAAAGGTGAACAGCTTCTAAGAAATGGGCTAGAGCCAGACCTGGCCTTCCTTATCACTGTTTCCCAGGGGTTTTAGTGCCAGCGGCAGACAGCTAGTGGTGAAAAGCATCCGCAGTAACAGCAGAGTCCTAAGGACTGTTTGAGGCAAAAGCTCCAACCCATCTCCTAGGACAGCCCTGGCTAAGGTGCACAATAACATCACAGTAAGACTGCCCATAAGATGCTTTATACGGAAGGAGTTGAACTACACCTCTTCTACTGAGCTCTTCAGCTTTGCAATAATCCAAGATAGTGAGTTTCAAAAAACCAGTTATCCTCCATGCAAAACAGCATTGCTGTTTCTCCCCATGGTAAATAACAGCATATTAATGATGTCAAATGAAATAGCAGTTCTTCCATTGTTTCCAGCACCTGAGCTGTACAAGGAAAAAAAGAAATGTTACTAACAAATCTGTTGTTCTGAATCTCCCCAACCTGCAAGGGTCTGGATACTGGAATAAATGCCACCTGGCTCTGGGAGTCTGCTTCCACCAGCAGTGCCAGGTCTGCCTGCTCTCACCCTCCGTTCCCCACCCACCCTCAGGGGAGTGATTGGGTCTAGTGCCCGCTGCCTTGGCTCCAGACCAAGGCAAGCTGGGCTCTATTCCCAGACCTCCCTCTGCTTCCCGATGCTGTGCAGTTCAGATGCCTTCTCTGAGCCTCAGTCTCCCCATCTGTAACGAAAGAGTGAGCCATTGGATTCTTTTTGAAAGCTCCAGGCAAGCAACGCAACAGGAGAGAGAGGGAAGGATTGGGACTATCCAGACTGCTGCTTTATATGCGATGGCCTGAGCTCAAGAGACGATGAGAACTGGGCTCCAGCTACCTCCAGCTCTGGTTATGGAAGCAAATGCCCTCATTGCTGAAGATGTGCAAATAAAATCTCTGTCCTCCTGCACTCCTGCCTGTTTTTCTATGGTGCCTGTGAAAATTACAATTTTGTCATTTGAAAACAAAAGTGCTTAGCTGGCAAGAAAGACTCCATAAAGAAAGTAATGGAAGCTGTCACATCTGTACAGTCTGAACACCATCTGTCTCCCAAGTTTACTCTGAAAGAAAGCAAATCCCATCCAGTTCTCTTGCTATATATCAGTAAAATGCTTAGCAGTGGCACTTGGAGAAGGAATGAACACATTTCAATTAGACAATGGCATCATAAAACACCAGCTCAGTAAATAAAAACCTGGAGGTTAACATTTGTAGAGATTAAGCAGTCTGTTAAGTAAAGTTTACCATGGCATGTTAGGGTTTTTGTAATACATAGTTATATACATGTAACATCCCAAACAGGCTCCTTAGCTTACTTTGCAGACTGTTATTGTTGCTAGAAGCATATGTGGCTGCCTCTCAAGTGTTACCTGAGATCCAGAGACTGGTTTGGAGCTGTAGACACCTGCAGAAACAGGTGTATCACTTTTGGTAGAGAAATGTAGGGCAGCAGAGTGATGGCGAGGGAAAGCAGAATCACAGAATGGTTCGGGTTGGAAGAGACCTTTAAAGATCAAAGAGGCAAATCTTATCTTTGCGTAAGGGGCTGGTGACAAATGCTGGAAATGGAAGGTAACTGCTGCAAGTGGGCTAGTTACCATTCAGAAAAACCTAATTGCCAGATTAGATGGAATGCTGGGATAACACCTTGCTGAGAGCCCTAAAGTATATGTATCACCACTAATTTCCAAGATTCTGCAACCACTATGGTTATGAGGTTATAGCTTACTGCTTTCCCCTCTGTAAATCTCAAAATAGTCTCACAGATGTTTGGTCCTGGAAGGATGGTGCGACAACTGTATGCACTGCAAGCCTAATCTAAGAGGGTGATCCACCGTTTCTTGGCTGGTTTCACAAACAGCCTTCGCATCCAAAGCAGAGTAAACCTGGGCAGGCTTCAACTTCTTCCAAACTCAGATAAATGTTTTTGATTAAGAAAAAGCAGTACAAATACTCAAGAACAGCTGCTCCTGCAGTAGTAGGTCCCTGTGTGCACAGGCAGGTCTCACAGTGCTTTTCAGAGAAGTAGTGTCCTCTGCCACCTTCAAGAAGTGGCTGCTCACTGCTGCTATCACCGTGACCCTCCGTTGACTTTATGAACAAGACTTAACACAGAATTTGTTCAAAGCACCTTGTGAATCTTCAGTGTGAAAGTCACCAGCACATTCGCACTGCAGTGAATTGGGCCTCACAATCAGCCAAAACCACCGGTCCCGCCTTATATATGGGGAAAGGAGTCTCAGACAAACACAGTCTGTAACGATGTACCTTCCACCGCACTCCAGTAACAACTGGACCAGACCCACCCGGTGCGAGTACTCCAAAGAGCTGCTGAAATCTGCTGGCTGCCAAAACGCCCCTGCACTATGGCACTCTTGCTCCTGTCCTGCCAGTTCTCCTTCCTTGTCACTTTTTTCCCCTGCTTCAGCATCATCTTCCCCCCGCCCACATGAGTGGAGAGATTATCTCAATTATTCCAGTTGTTGTGCTACACCACACTGAACATAATCAAAGCTAACAAAGCACGCTTCGCTGGCTCCATTGTCATCTGGCACTGAAAGCTGAAGATCCTAAATGAACAGTGCTTAAGCTGATGTCATACTCAGGGAGTTTGCGGGGGGGGGGTGGTGGTGGTAGTGGTGAGAAATAAAGCTGTGGATTTTACACAGCTGGGTTTTTCATTACCATTAGAAAACTTCAGAGAAGTATTAATAGAATGGGATGGGATGAAGCTGTGATTCTGGGGGTATATCAGTCTTGATATCTTTTTGAAATGCAGCCTTCTTAGACAAATATCCCCAGGAATACCTTGGATTATAAATGCAGATTTACCTGGGATTGTGCTCATACAAGGTCCTGGATAGCCCTGCAAATTCATTCACTTATGCTGATACAGGCAAGATGCAGTCTTCCACTTTAAACACCATGATTAACACAGTGGCATCTTCAAGGCATCCATCTGAAACAAAATGAAAAGAAAAATAAAGACAAGACTGTAAAGTAGAGCCCACATTATACCTACTTTGAGCTCATTTCCCTAAGCAGAGAACTTCAGACTCACCAACACCAGGTGTATGATAAATAAGGGCTACATCCTTAGGCAAAAGGAAGCACATCTGCTCACCCTGCTCCACCCAAGTTTGCAGCAGTCAGTGCACAAAGGTGCTCCAAGTAGAAAAGAGGAATGGAAAAAATTTGCCTAACAGTTGGTAGAGGGGCGACTGACAGTAGGTCCTAATCCAGTGCCCAAATGGTGAGAACAAGCACTGGTTAAACAGGAACAGCAGCTGAAGACATTCTCTGCGCTGGGACTTGCCCTGGCCCTGGTTACCTAACTGGGCATACCCCTGAGAATGTCTGCCAGACAGACATAGGTGTGTGGTCCCAGTCCACTTCTACATTATTGGCTGCTAAATCTCATTGCAAAAAACCCTGAGAATACATGCCCATGAAATGGCACTTCCCTTCCATGGCTGTTTTTTCAGGTGCTAATGGGGTCCTCTTCACACTGGCTGAGAGCAGCTCTCTAAGTGAGATGCTCTAAAAGGCTGGCACCTTAGGGACCCTAAGGCTATCTCCAAGGAGTAAGAGAGCAACAATTTCCAAAACACAAAAGATCAAAACTCTTCACATCATGGCCCCACTCTCACAGGCTTCTAAGATGTTTAGTCCTTTTTAAAAATTAATAGTGACACTCCCAGATCCACTCCCAGATGCTGAAAAGGCCAGAGACTTTGCAAGTTTTCATGTGATGCCATTTCAGCAGGCTGAGAAGCATTTCTTGGCTTCTCAGTTCATGTGAACCACAGCAAACTCTTCACCATTATCATCCTCTAGTGTTGCACCCAGGGATGTACATTTCGGGGGCATTCAGAGCTTCATGGCAAGCACGGAATCATCTCCCAAGTCTAGGCTCATGTTGCCCAGAATGAAAGAAGAGGCCCCTTGTGTGTTGTAGAGCTATAGCACACAACTGAAGAGGCCAATCTCCATCTCATACAGAGCATCATTAAACATACACAGAGCAAATTTTGTGGAAAATTCATATGCCCCTCTGCAAGACATCATGCAAAGGTGGTACCCACAGGCACAGGCAGAGCTCTCTACCACCTGGTACCTGAAGTGTTAATACAGCACAGCAGAAACGAGGTAATCTCTGAAATGAGGACAGTGCTCCAAGAACGGATTGATCCAGTGTTGCCCTTCAGTTCCCAGTTGCTGACAGACAGCAAATTGATCACAGTGTGGTTTGAATTTCTCTCCTGACAATTCAGGCAGGTGAGGGCCAGGAGTTCTGTAAATGCATAATCTGGGCCTGGCACTTGCTCGCTATGTCCTAAATAATGATAAAACCTTTGGAGCAAGCTGTTTCTTCTCCAGTCGGTTAACATTTGTATCCAGCTGAACTCCTGGGGTGATAAGTAGAGAAGACCTCCTCCTCTGAGGCAGATAAGTAAAACATACTGTAAAGAAAAGTACAGGGTATTGGCACGTCTCTCCTAAAGGGATTGTCAGCAGCCGAGTGCTGCAGTCCCCAGGAATGTGAGGAAGGAGAGGGGCGAGGGGTATTTTTTCCAGGGAGCCTCTGCTTTCTCTCTGCCTTCCTCACTAGTAATTGATCCATTTTTTTGTTCCTCCTTCCCTCTGGCTTCGTATGCATAGAGCCATGCCCCAACACAGGCCACAGCAGCATCTTTGCTAATTCTCGAAGTGCCACCTACAGTTGGTGTGAGTGCATGTGTATGAGTGCGCACATTCATAGGCAGAGAGGGAGACATGCTATAAATGTGTGTGTATATATATATATATATATGAGCACTGAGACAGGATCAAACCAGCCCGTAGCTCACACATGAGAGGATAGAAATAAGCCTGGAAATGCTTCTGTTCTTCTGGGGAGCAGGTCCTCTGCCTACAGGGGAAATCAGGTATTGAGCACACAAACCCTACAGGAGCACAAGCCTTGTGGGGAATGAAATAGGGTCATTCTGACTGCACCTCATAGACTTTGTGAGTGATTCTCAGTTCTTAGCTCAGAAGAATTGCCACAAGCACAGAAAAGGGAACTGGTATCTATTTTCCTCCCTGATCAAATACACCAGTGGATCTGGCAGGACCAGCTTCCCAGAGGTGCCACGAAAATGATGGTAAGTGGGAGCAAGTGCTAGAGTGGAACAGCGCAGTGCCTTCAATAGTCACAGTGATTTAGCAATCGCCGCCACCACCATCATCCCATCCCCCCAGCAAAAGGGCCCTGCACAGTGGAGAAGCTTTTTTAGACAGTAGGGGAGGCAACCAGGGCAAAGGAAATGAATGCAACAGCTGAGAGGCTTGGGATTTAATCAGAGCTGGCTTTCTACTGCTTGTTTGCTGTCTTTCTTCACTTATTTCCAAAGGAAAATGTCCACATCTACAGAAAATATAGAAGGTTTAAAAAAACCCCAAAACCTATTCCCTGCTCCCTCTGTATGATTGAAATAGAAAAAAGAAAGAAAAAAAAAGTGTGGGTTTTTTTTTTTAAACCATTTTCTTGCAGAGATACTTTAAAAGAAATAAAGGAGGACTTCACTGGTCATATGTTGTCCCACAGCAGTCAGGTTAGCTGGGGAGTTCACAAAAGCCATCCCTAGATCCACAGGAAAAACAATGGCCAAACACTGTGTCATGGTCAGGTAGAGTCTTTCCTTGGAGATTTGCCTCCCTCACCTGGGTATTTCTACAGCTCTGTGCAATGACTTTGTCTTTTCCTTGGGGTTTCATCCAACCCATTGAAGGCTGTGCTGAACTGACACCATCAGGGGATTGCACTGACCAGATTTCAATCAGTGCATGTGCCGGCCTTAAACAAGCCCCCATGTTTGCTGAAAAGCCTGATTCTGGCAGAAAAAACCACCCTCAGGCTTGAGCAGATGTTTGCAGGAGAAGACCCTGGAGAGGCTTGAGTGCTCTGCTCTGGAGCTACTCATCCTTTCTGCTCCCTGCTCCAACCAGCCCCAGAGAACCCAACAACACACTCTGTTTGGACATGGGCACACTTGAAAATGGTTATTTACAATGATTTCACTCGGACTGACAAGAAAACAAGGAGCACAGAATGGTTTTTAAATGCACTCTGTGGCTAAAAGCCTGAAAGCGGCTGGCCTCTGGCCAGGCTATGAGAACGAACAATAATATTTTGGGGCAGAGGCGGTGTCGAGCCCAGCTTCTTCCTGCTATTTTTTCACTTTTTAAAATGTATTTAAATGGAGAGGTTGTTAACTAATTGGATGTCTTTCACTTTGACTCTTAGCTTTGGCTCATGATATAGTAGATATACCAACAGCACATTCCCAATAACCCCTTCAGTCATCAGTCTTTCATCTCACCCATCAGTTTGGGTTTTTTTCTTTTTTTTTTTAAAGTGTTTCTTTGCTGTAAGTTTAAGCCTTTTGTGGGAAAGAGAAGATGGAAGAAACTTTTCTTCCTTTCTGTTCATGAGAAACACTTTTATTCTGCCTGTTAACTGATTTCTTGGCTTCTGAAGAAGTAAACAAAATGCTAAAAAGTAAAAATCAAAGATGAAATATTGAGGTTGTCCTGACTTCTTGTTTCTTTTACAAATCTGCTACCAACCATTTGAGATTTTAATTTCTGTTCCAAAACAGCAAGCAAGAAAATCCTTTACAAATTCTTCAAAACTCCCACAGAAATGGGGAAAACATTCCCACTTAACCATCTGGACAACTACTGTGTCTGCTCCAGCTCATGATTGTTGGGGGTCAGACCCCAGCCTCCTCATCAGTGAGGGCAGGAGCCAGCTCCATCCCACAGGTGATGGGACCCCACTGACTCCTCCAGCGGGAGGTCCAGTTCCCACAGGGCTGGTGGCTGTGGTGCCACGCGACTTGGCCTGCACCATCCCATGCCAACACAGGACACGATGTCACTGAAAGCTCACCCAACGCCACCAGGAAAAGCTCCTTCAGGGTGGGCCTGGCAGGATTCGGGGCTGGGGGAGCGTTTAAATGGCTGCTTCTGGGACAGGCTCTCAGCAATTTTGAACAATACAAGAATAACTAAAGAGGCCTTTGATTATTTTTTCTTTTACTCTGCAGGGGGTCATTTATCTGGCAGATCTTTGCCAGGCACACTACTCTCCTGGTCTTTTTCTGCTAGAGAGACATTTGGCGAGGGTGGAGAGAAGGAAATTGAAAATGCAAAAGGAAAACTTGACCAGACTACTCCCACTCTTTGAAAACCCAAAATACATGCGTGCATGAGTAAGCTGGCTAGATGCAAGCTTAAATCCCAGATGTAGAGTCACCCAGCAATAACCTTATTTGTACCCTTCCTTCTTCCCTCCATCTAATGCTGTTAATTTGGAGCCTCGCAGCAGGTACCTCGCAGAGCCCCAGAGAAACGGGGAAGCCCTTGGTCAGGGAATTGACTGGGGATCATCCTGCACACTCACAGCCACATGCTTGTCTGAAGGAACCTGCCGTCATAAGGTTTCAGAAGCTAAGCCAGCCTGTCCTGGGAGGTGCTGCAGATAAAGACAAGCACATGTAGCTGAAGGTACCCTGAGTATTTAATTACAAATGGGTGGGGAGAATTTGCTCAGCCTGCTTGCTGCTGGAGAGCTGAAAGGCAGAAAGACAGAAAAACAGTCTTGCGTCAAGCCTAGCTGCTCTCTTCCTGAAGAAAACATGGCTTTGGCAATCCTGTACCCTTCTGCTGAATCCAGTGCCTTGCTTCAGCTGAGCCTGTTGGAGTGGTAGAGGACTGGAGGGTAAGGGAGTTCCTGTTGGTTTTCTGAAAATAATTGTCTGGGTACAAGAGACTACAAAAGCCCTTCAAACAGCAACAGACTGCAGAGGTGTCAGAAATGGGACACTGGGAGACCCAACAATCAAAAAGCCAGAGTTGGATCTTTTTTTCCGTAGAGACCACAGTCAGCCAGCCATGGCAAACAAGCCCATAGGAAACTAGACTTCATTAATTCCAACTCTCACGCAGAGACTGCTAATGTGATACACTTTATGATAGGACTGAGACACCCCAGCAAAAGAGAAGGTTCAGTGGGCGAGAAAGTAGGCTGAAGCTCAAGAATAGGGCATGGGACCATCGCAACAGCTTGATCAAAAGGAAAGCAGTGGTCCAGTGAGTCCACTGACCTGGATCCAAACCCTCACGTGGCCGTGGAGCTGCTGTGTGGTCTTGCACAGACCCTTCTCCTCCAGTCTGCCCGTTCAGATCATTAGCTTTGAACTGACAGGGATGCAGTTTGCTGCCTGCTCTCACAGTGCCTTGCACAAGAGACTCCTCTTAGGAGATGCCATCAAAAAGCTGCTGCAATGGAAATGAAACGACAGGGGAGACAGGGGGACAAGGTAGTGGTTAAAGGGGCACATTTTGCATCAGAGGCAGCAGTCTCCATTCACTGCCTGCTCAGCATTGCTGGGCTAAGCTGGCTTTCTTTAGCAGAGATAGGCTCTTGATCTGCCTTGCTTGTCGAAATGCCTCTCTGGGTGCACATGTCCAAGCAGCTGGCAGGATGGAGACCTTCTCCCCTACCTCATAAGACACCCACCAAACATGCCTTGGGGAGCTGTGCAGATAAACAATACATGAAACTGTATGTGAGGAGGAGTGTGCAAGACTGAATACACAGGGGGAGAAGAAAGGAGAACATGAGAAACCAGACATCTAACAAAGAAGGAGGAAAAACGATCAGGCAAAGCGGTGAGATGAGAGAGAGTTGTTATTAGAGGCAAGAAGTGAAAAGAGGCAAATTAAACAGTGGTTCAAACCAGAGTAAAAATAGCACAGGAGGCAAAGGAAGAGAAAACACCTGCAAAGGAACACAACTGATGGCTTTCAGGAGGTGCTATCACACTCACACATCTGCTCTGCCAGCTTTGCAGGGGAGCACACACTGAAATTAACTGCAGGGCAGCGAGGTGTCCCAGGGAACGGCCCTGGCTGTAGCCCACCCTCCAAGCCCCCTCATTCTCCTGGTGGACCAAGTGAGATAACAAACTTGGAGACTGAGGCTGGGTCACTGCACTTAGTTATTTGCATCAAGTATTGAACAGTCACCTCAAAAAGACTTAGCAAATGAGCTCTTTGGGTGCTTTTTGAGACACCTGCATCTCACCTCATCCACAGAAGAAGATGGGGCCTGGGCCACTGGTGCTAAATCCAGCAAAAAGCAAAAGTTAAATCCAGATACACAATTAATTGGTGCAGAATTCTTCACATAGCAGTGTCAAGCAGAAACATCGCTATTAAGATATCTCAGAAAGTTAAGACAGACTCAAAGTCCATGTGTTTATACTTGATTTCCATCCCGGTCACAAAATTAAAGCTAGGAATGAGAGGAAGATCAAAACTTAATCATGACCTCCCAGCTCTGCCCTATGTCTAACTGGGTTCACAACAAAAAGCTGCATTAATCCCTGGGGACAGCAAAAAAGCCTGAAAGCAAAGCAGGAATTTATGTGTAAGAACGAACCGTATGACACAGGGTGCAAAGCAATGATAATGCATCACTGCAAAAATCACAGCTGATTAGATGCATCTTGGGGTTGTCTCCCTAGGCCCTTCCCAAAGAGGCACACTGAAATCAGCCAGGCTGTGAATGAGAGACAGGGTGATGGCTGTTGGTGCTGCCCAAAATGTCTTGGCATTCTCCAGTGAGAGTGTGTCCCGAGAGAAGAGGTGTCAACATCCCGACCTGTCAGTATCTGCCACTGGACTGGAGTCGCAATGGGTGGGAGGAGAGCAGCCTCAGGGCAGGCAACACAAGGCAGCAGCAGCCAGGGGGTGAGCTGGGAGGAGGACCCAAGGTGACTCCTTCCTTTGGCTCCAGAGAGAGATGAACAACAGAAGAGAGTCTCCCTTCTGCTCCCCAGCACATACCAGCATAAATCCAAAGTAAGTTCAGTGCCAAAGAGGCAAAGCATTTTCACCCCTGAGCTGTCGGTGCCAGCACCGAGTGAGGCTGGATGCCTCTTTCCAAAACCTTGTGCTTTCCTTCAAGAATGTCCTCTTTACCCATTCTCCCTCCTGCCTTCCCTGCTGTCATTTCTCACCATGATCCCTTCCCTCAGAAGCAGCTTTGAAATGAAACCTGAGGGGATGCCTTCGCTTTGTCCTTATCCTGGGGGCCCAAACTCAAAAGCAAGTGTCACCTATTCATATCCCAGGAATGCAGCTGGTACCTCTGGCTGACACGGAGACATCCGTTAGCGTAAGGCACTGAAAGTGAAAAAGTCAGTCACAGCTCCATGCCTGTGTGCCTGCTCTGCTCAATCCTCATCACCCACCGGATTAGTCTGATGAGCAGGAATGTCTCTAAGGGTTTATTAAGAAAGCTGTCGTGCTCCCTCTTCTGCCTCCAGCTTTCTGTCTGACCTTTGTCACCTGACTCTGCAGTTCAGCTCCCTCTCTGAAAAATCAAGATTATAGAACCATTCTACCCCAAGACAGCATTGCAAGAATAAATGCATTAACAGTTGTATTAGGCACACGAGTAGTGAGAGATTGGATGAATATGAAAGATTACTGCACATTTGATTTCTAACTTTACCTCCTAGATCAGACCAAGTAACTTGACTTTGACAAATTGCTACTCATGCTGACAGCCTCTGGAGAGTCAAAGAGCTCCAGCACAGAGGCAGACAAGTCAGCCTTCCCCGAACACTCTTCTCAGGACCTGAGGGGAAAGACCAGCCCTGGCCACTCTTTGGTTCTGCTGTCACTTCACTTACAGTGCTTCCCCATGTTTCCAGATGAGCACACACTCCAGGAGCTGGAGATCTGAGCAGAATGAAATATCAAGAGAAAACAAAGCCCTAGAACACCTATTTAGATGCAGTCATAAAAATACAATTCTTGCTTTGATGGCATATTATCCTGACAATTTCTGGGTGTAAATACATGCTAGTTCAGCTGATCTTAGGTGAATCCAACTGTTGGTGCACCAGCTATTTGCTTTAGCATGACCACAGGTCTTTGGGGAAAAGAGAAGCTGTGTTTGCGTGCCTGTGTGATAGACAAGTGAGTTGGATATTTACATGGAAGATGGAAACATCTAGTAAACAATTTTGTGTAAGGTTTTATAGCTATGGGCTTCTTAAAGAATAATAGTTTTACTCTAAACCCGTCTTCCTCGCCTCCCTCCATTGCAGGCTGTGTTGCTACTTTGCTTTGCGAACTCTGTAACACCATATTTACTGATTCAGCTAACAGTTAAGGAAGGTCGAGCTGACCTTGCCATGCACACGCTGTCTGAGTAGGGAGCCTACTGGGGCCTGTATACATCTGGCTAATACAACTTCCCCATGTGGTAAGCCTGCTACTTGCTGGAGTTAATATTCACACCCACTCTGTGCAGGGGTTGCAAATACCCAAGGAACAATTAACCTGCCACAAACGCTTGTTTCATCATTTTTAATCCAAGCTGTTGACAGGAAAAATTATGGTTTTTTCCTACTTGGCTTAGAATAAGAAGCAGTGAAGTCTACAGATTTAGTGATGAATGGTTTCTAAAAGAAATTCTCAAACAATGATCCCTCCAAACAGCCTCTCTTCACACTCTGGTTTTCATGCAGCAAAAAATTTAAATTTCCCATGACTTATACCTGCTTTTGTGAGGGAAATGCCATTTTAAAACAAGCCAATGCCCACTGACTGATGCAGTTGCCTTGCACTTAGAAAGAAACAGTTAAAAGAAATACATTAAATCTCATGACAGAGCCAGACCAGCTGTCTCAATTCCTTTGAGTCAACCAGCACATTGTTGCTGCTGTAAATCAAAGGCAATTCTGCAGTACAACACCATTTTATTAAGCAGGTACTGCCCTGCAGAGGTAAATGCGTATGCATATTAACTCTAAGAATGTATTCAAAGTTCATAACCTCCCAATGTTTTGTTTATAGTCTAAATGTTCAAACACATTATTTTAACTGATATATCTTATATAAGTGAAGTGCCAAAGACGTGTATATATATAGGTATATACTATAGATTTGTAGATACATGACACATATATATTTATTTCACTACACAAGATGATGGAATCATTGTTATATCTCATGTAAGGCTCGATGCCGTTTTCTGTAGATCATGATGACAACCTCTGTTGGAAAACTACAGGATATTAGCCTTGGATACTCTGAATACATTCTCAGCTTTCTGAGGAGCTGCAAGGAAGCAACTTATATTCAAGTTAAAACCGTTCCTCAAGAAATACGCACATTCTGAATAATGTGATTTTTCAGGCCAGCGTAACTAAAGACTGTGAAGCAGAGGAAATAAATGCACAAAAGAAAAGACTGAAAAGCATCCTGAGAATATTTATATTGTTAATTACCAGATAGGAACAAAATATTAGTGTATTTTATTATCACTGTATGCTTCGATGTCATATCGAAAATGAAACAAGGCTTAACGATTGCAGAAGGTTTCTTCTACAAACCAGTAGCTTACTATGAATTTGTCCACTGTGGTTCTTGCTCTTTAACTAGTAAAAGGAACACTCAGCAGCAGAAGCATGGCTTTACTGAAAAGCCAGAGCATGGCTGAAACACCTTTTCTGATTTAGGATTCCAAGTGTTTTCAAAAACTAGGTCCAACCCAGCTGCATCTCACTTTTCTGCAGTATGGGGATGTGACTGCATTACTTGAAGCTCCAGTATGTACACTCTGAGCATTAGGAACGACAGGAATGCCTTGCAAAACCCAGCAGTGAGCACGAGATGCTTTGCCCACAATGAAAGCAGGTTCAGCTGCTTCTTTCTTGATGCAACAGCACAATCCACACTCTATGTGAACTGGCAACTTTATCATCTACCAGATCCTTTATGTACTGATGAACAGAAATAAGCACAGCTATAGAAATGCTGTGATCAAGAGATGGCTCTCAGAGCACCTTTCACTGGATAAAGCTGAGAAGTTCGACTACACAAACCAAAGGCTTAAGGCACGAAGAATATAGCGAGGGTATTTGCCAACTTTACCTTCAATCAGTGCCTCAGGTGCTGCACTGCTTCCTTATACCTATCACAGGAAGCACCTTGAATGCTGAAAACATTGGAAGCTGAGCTAACAAATCTTTGTTACGGAGGCTGTTGAAGGCAATTGGCAAGTTTGTAAGTACTGATGCTCATATGTATGTGGTCTGTGCAACTGCACTGAGTACACACGTAACCAGTGAATTCCATTCTAGAGGTTTATATAGACATGTATACATTACATAAACACACAGACCCAAAAGACATATTTTTCAATATAACCCAAGGCCATCCTATATGACCCGGATAATTCAAGGGCAGGAAAGCTACATAACATAGTATCTTTGCTGATAACAAAGCAATAATCCCCTTTCTGTGAGGAAATGACAGGTTTGAAATTGCCTTGTGTTCCCAGGCTTTAAACTTGGCAGCAAGTCGGTTCTTGTAAATGTTTCAGTCCAGAAGAGTCTGGCTATCCATTATTAGCAGCTAATTCACTGTCAAGCATGCGGGCAACAACATTTGGACACAAGCAATGAAGCACCAGCTGTTAGTCTGCTGCAACTGCCCACGTGTTAAAGATTGGGAGATTTTCTGACACGGGAATTTATTTCATGTATCATGGGTCACTCTTCTGGTGAGAACAGCAATTCAGACAAAGTCTGGGCTTTACAGAGAATCTATTTTCCCTGTCTAAGGCAAAGTCCCACTGTCACCTGTCCCTTGCACAGAGGGAAATAAGGTTATTTTACTAGTAAAAAACCTGAGAGGAAAAATGTGAGTGCTCAGACTTCATGTCAGCCAGAAAATCACTGTTGCATTGGTTAAAAGTACATGTATCTGCTACCTAGGCAATCTTCCCTGGTAGCCAGCTTGCAGGGGGCATTTGGGTTGATGTTAATTACTTGGTTTAAAAAAAAGAGACAGCATTATGGAAAAATTGAACTATATGTTTATCAGAAATTATCAGTAATGACCAATTAAAAATAGCTTTATAAATATCACCATGCTCTTAAACAGGAAATTACTAAATTCATTGTACAGCTTATCTACCACAAAGATTCAGTCAGCTCTTCTATTTAGAACAGCGTCTCCCTTAACTAATTAGCAGCATTAGCCTTCACAGGCTGTTCACCAGGAGGATCCAAAAACCCTCATCTCCTGGTCTGGCCCTGGATATTTTGCATCATATTCCTGTTAGCTCATGAGGACCTGTGTCCTCAATAAATCAAGATTCTCTCATCTCTTGACCATGTACTTTTGTCACAGCCAATGTATTATTCTGGCATGAAGTCACATCTCTGTATATACATATAGCATAATGGCATAGCACCAAAATTCTGGCCAAACTCAGCACTCCCACAAAGTCCTCGGTCCTATTGGCTATATTACCTCTGATTCCTTTGCAGAGCCATCATAGAAGTCAAGAGCTGTTCAGCAGGCATAATATTAGATTTTTGCCTATGCCTGAGTGACAGAGAGAAAAGAAAAGTCTTTCCAGAGTAGAAGGGGAAAGTCAAATTATTCTGAATATTTTCCAAGAGCAGGAGGGATGCTTTGAAAAGAGGTTTTGATACCAGATTGAAGCAAAGGAAGGGAACAAGGAGGAATAAGTTCTAAAATATTTCCCCTTGCTGGGCTGTCTGCCCTCTAGGAAATAATAGACTGAGATTGCACTGGGAACCCAGCTCAGACTGTGAGGGGAAAAGTTGTGGAGTGAGAGAGGTTGGCTTGGGGAGAGATCAGAAACCATGTGGAGTTGGCAGTGATGCAGTAAAAGGGGGTTGGAAATGCCATCCCAGATTTGACACTCGGGGAACTGCAAAACTGTGCATGGAATAGAAGTCAGGCAGCTCTTCAAAAACAGGTTGGGAAATCCAGCAAAGATACAAGCTGTGCTGGTGGTTGCTTATAAAGATAGGACCTCTGAGAAGAGGGCTGCTAGCATTTGCATTGCCAGGAAGTATGCGGAAAGCATTGCACTGTACTCAGACTATTTACATGGTGATTTTTCCTGGCTTCGGGAAGTGTTCAGGCTGTCCCTCTGAGAAGCCCATTTTGTATTTATAAGGCTTTATGAACTTGCAAAATCTTTCAGAAATTCTGATCTGTGCATAATTTCCCGTGCTTTTCTTCAAGTGCTTTTCCTCTCCATAAAAATGTGTTATTAACTTTCAGAATCTTACTGCATAACTGTTAAATTCAGGGGAGACTTCAGAGCATTGAGTCTAAATGTTGGAAACTGGTCCATTGGAACTGAAGGAAGAAAATGTTCTGGGAAACAAGAAAGGGCAGGAGGGCTATAATCATTCTGCGTATGAAGAAAAGAAAGTTGGAATTGTTTAATAAAGCAAGCACACAGCCTTGTGTTCTTTACTCACAGGAGGAAGGTACAGTGAAGCCAAAGATCAAAAATGGAGAAGAAACCAATTTTTGGCCTCCTCTGAATCGTTCTTCATACTGCAGACTGGCTATTGCGAAACCCATTCATGCATGGTCTCAGGACGTGTTGTTTCATGGCCAATATTTAATCTGCAGCCAAACAAATGCATGCAAGCATTTAGACTTTCCCCAGTATGTTGTTAGGTTCCTGGTGAGATTTGTCACACATCACAAAATGCAGCCCACAAACCCATTTCCCAGCTATCCCAGGTTTCAAAGATCTATGGATGCCAAAGGTAGAACAAAGTATTCACATTTCCTGTGTAATACAGACCAGAGGATACCAGTTGGAACATCTTGGATCAGTAAAATAATCCTGATTAGTACCAGTTTATCATAAGAAAAGTCACCCGTTGTAAGAAAATAATAATAAACAACGGACAATCTACTGTGTCTCTTGTCTGTCTGTTCCAGTACTAATACACTTCTTGCTGAACATTTGAACTCTGCCTTTATATTCAATTTTTCTAGCTTTGGAAATTGCAGAAGTGCCTAGGTGAGATTCTCCAACTTTTCTAATAGGAAGGAGTTGAGACTAGCTGATTATAAAAGCATTTCTAGCTTGAACATCTCTGCACCTCTGAAAATACTATGAATTTTGACAGGTTTTCTATACATTTGTCCACCCACAGAGCTGATGGCATTTCACTTGTTGAAGGAAACTATAAAAGAGAGATTTCCTTTGGCTCAAGAGAGACGTCTGAGTAGTGACAATCTCTGTCCTTCTGCAGGTATTTCAGCCAGCAGGGAATAGCCTGAGAATCCACAGGCTGTTACATTCAATCAGTGGCCAGAAACAATTAGAGAGCTCGGCTGGGTGTTCCTTCAGCCTGCACCGCTCAGACAGCCCAGCAATTGCTGGCAGTAAGAGCCAGAACTGCCTTTCTCTGAGTTATGTTATTAAGAAGCATCCTCTCTTCCCCTGACACAAGGTTATCACTGGATGCGAGCGGGATGACATGCCAGACCTAGTGATATGGTGGTGATGGGAGTGCTAATAAAGTCCAGATCAGTCAAATAAGCTGCTCTCCAGCCGCTCCACCTCTGCCTATAATACACAGCTGGCCAGCTCAGACACAGCCCTGTTCCCGACCCCTTCTCCTGTCATCCCATCTTCTCCCGTGCAATAACTTCCCTGTGGAGGGGCACCCCCTGACCAAAGCAGCTCCGGTGCCCCGTGTGTCTGTCTGCAACGCCCAGTCTCTTGGCTGGCACTTGTTCCACTGGGTGTTTTGCACACTCCTACGTCTCAAGACAGACTCCTGCCTTCGTCCCTGCGCTGGATCCCACCACGGTCCCCTGCAATTAGACTTTGTCGCCCGCATTAAAACCGGCGATATTGGGGTATCTCACTTTTTGTGACATTACTTGTGGAACAAGGGAGAAACCCCAGCCCTGGCCCAGTGCTGCCCGGAGCGCTGCTGGAAGGCACGTTTCCCCAGTTCGGCAGCTCGCTCTTCCAGCCCTCTTTGGGAGGGAAGGGAAGAAAGCGTGGGGGTCTGATTTTGACTCTTCCTACCTGCAGCTTAGAAATAGAAGAGCTGTAAAACTAATCAGTGTTTTAAATCAGTTGGTGAAATTTTCCCCTGTAGGAGTAAAGATAAATGTGGAGTAGGCATTAGAAAAAGATGGATGTGGCAGGTCTGATTAATCCAGGTGCTTTTCCTGAATAACGATAATTAGGGTTTAGCATGGCTATACGTATAAAATCAAATTTAATCAGTAAATGGACTGCCTCCAAACTTACTGCCAACCCACCCTCGCATTTATCTAGGGCTACTGCTATAATTTCATTGAAATTGGAGTTTTCACCCTGAAAATTTCTTCTGTCACCTTTGATGACATTTTAATCCTTTCCTTCGCAGAATGCAGATTTGGACTATCACTCTAAGAAGTGGAGCTGCATGCTCATGTGCCTGGTCTTGTCGAGGGGCATGAAAGATCAGTGAACTTCACCTCACCTGTGTCTTCAAGACTCTGCTAATCCACAGCTTAGAAAGAGAAGACAACAGGGTAATGCACTGACTGTCAGCTGGGACTACCAGCAGGAAAATTTACATGAATATTCAAACTAGAGGAATATACTACACCAGCTCAAGGAGCAGCCCTGTGAGCTGCTAACTGTAGCTGGCCTCTATCTCCAGTGGCTTTCTCAGTTACAGTAGATGCAATATGGCTCTTCAGTACTGCAGCACATAGGCTTAAGTGTAATTGCAGTAATTACTTATCTCAACTGTCCCAATCATAGGCACCTGAGCACCATCTCCTTGGATAGTCGAAGGACCTGAAGAGGACACTTGAAATGCATCCTGCTCTTGTGATGACATGGAAGATCATCAGAGATTCTCCAAGAGGTTGTAAGGCAACTTCAAGGCACTCATTATTACCTTGTTATTTGTTTACCTGATGTATGAACTTGTGTGGGTTAATAAGCAGCCTGCTGCCCCACCAAATCGATGCAACCCAAACTGTGCTCCAACAGAAGGATAAATCCAGCAAACTAGAGCTCAAACCTCCCTGACCAACAGTTGGTAGCCGTGACTTGATTCCAGCTCCTGGATCTGCTAGAAGACCCCTGCCATCCCAACGTGCCTGGCTTGGCCCTGGCCTTTGGCTTCCCTGCAGACTGCAGATAGAGTTTCTGACCTCCAGCCAAGCTCTGGTTAATGGCCTGGATTGCCCATCTGGGATCAAGGGGGCTTGATCCAAGACCCACAGAAAAAGGAGCTATGCAAACAGCTGCCATCAACTGAGGAGCTTTAAATTGGGGAGCTGGTACCACACATTGCTATGAGTGTGCTCCTTGCTTTCAGATCTGGCAAATGAAGTGAGGAGGCCTGGGAAGAGGTAGAACAGTCATATAGGAGGTCTTGAAAAATTTCCACACCTTTATATTTATAAATCTATAATTCTGAATAAAATTATGGGAAAAAATAGGTTAATGTACATATATACATTCCTTTTTACATAACGGTCATGCAATATTTACTGCAGAATTCCCTGCTCTTACTGTCCACACAGAACTACGTTAAGGTTTGCATATTGCATATTTCGCTGAATCTATTTCATGGCAACATTTCTGCAGATTTTTATGTCTTTTTGAGGATTTTTGAGGTTTGTCCGAGAGTGGGCTTCCATGGCATGACCCTGAGTCCTGGGATCTGTTAGCATTTGGGAAGGAAGCCAGTCCTACCATTTTCTGTCTAGGCATTTCCTCTGGGTTTGCATCTCTGTTCTTTTTGGGTGTTTTGTAATTAATTTGTAATTTATTGCTTTATGAGGAGGTTTTCAAGTATTCTTTTTATAACAAGATGGGCAAAAGCCAACTCTGGGGTAATAGCTCAGGAATCTCCTTGTATTTGTATTGGGGACAATTTGCTGCTAGTGTTTCCTGGATGATTAAGCTCTTAATTTACAGACAATTCTTGTTCATAAATATTAAATGACCATCCAAATAACAAACTTCCCAGTGATTATTTGATTCTTAGTTTAAATAAGCCACTGACTCTTATACCAATAAATCTCATCCAGTGTCTTAAGAAAACAACCGAAACACCCTTACCTCACAAAAAGTGTCCTCAAAGCATTTATCTGGGTCTTTTGTACTGTCTCCTGATGTTTAGTTGCTCTCTTCTCCAGGAACTGTCGAACTTGGCTCTATTCAAGCCAGCATCTGAGTCAGCTGTTTGCTAGCTTAAGACACAGTTGGTCTCCTTTGCACCAGGTAACCTGGCTGGTATCATCAGCAGCGATGTTTTAGACTTTCCATGAGACTCTTCTAATTGTTACCTGCCAAGGGAAATGCTTATACCTGTACATGTATACGCTTAAACATGTACAAGTTGCTCCTCTCAGCTTGAATGAAGCACTAACTGGGGCCAGTGGCTAAGTGACAGGGACGGAGCTGGATGCAGTGGGAAAAATTAATAACAAGGACGGCTGGGGCAGTTTGCCTCGTCATTTCCATCAGAAAACAGGACAAGTGCCTGCACGGTCCTGGCAAGTGAGAACCAGGGTCCTGGCTTGTAAATCAGGAGCTGCATTACAAGGGAATTAATGGAGTTTGGTCATTGTGCATGCTTACAGATGTGGTGTTACTGAGGGACTGGAAAACAAGCTGTGTGTGTGTTGTACATGGGCACTGACTTTCGGTGTAGCCCAGCTGTTTAAGCTCAGCGTTCTTTATCCCATGGCGAGGCTTGGAGTGGCATCCCAGCCTCCATCCCTCCTCTGTGGGCTGCGCTGCCTCTGAGGGCTTGGCACAAATACTTCACAAGCCAAGAGTTCGGCTCCAAAAGGATGAAGCAAATAGGGAAAGCAGCCACGGCCGCAGGGGGATAAGATACATAGGACGAGGATCATCAGTCCTGGTGGTGCAGGGCACACATGCTCATTGGCCAGGATCCAAGCCAAATGCTTCTTTTTTTCTCCTCTTTCTTGTTGCCTTTTCAAGCAGGCTCTTCTTCACTGCTTCTGGGATGAGCAAGGCCATAGGGGAAAAAAAAAAGAAATACATGCCCTGCCAGCTCCTGAACATTTGCCAGTGATCTTCAGCTTCTGAGATTTGCTGATCTCCAGCCATTCCCCAGTGGAAGTGAGAAATATGATGGGAAATACAAGACCGACAGCAGGAAAAATCCCTGTCCCTAGTCCCCTTTGTGCATCCCCTAGGACTAATCTGTCACTTGAGGGATCCCTAGGACCTGTGGACCGAATTTTAATGACCATCATCCTAGAGTCACATCTCCTCTCACAGGTCTCTGCAAAACGTTTATAGGCTCCTCTGCTTTTTACAATATTTTCCGGCTTTGTGCAACGTCAGACTTTCTATGAGTCTGATTGCTAGCTACAGGGGAGGGATGATTCTCCACTCTCTTGTTGCCTTTCACTGGAGTAAGCTGCTGATCTAAGGTGTCCATGTTCATTGGCCAGCCATCCAAGAGCTTCTTCTGTATTTCATGAGTCACTCTTAATTTCTCTTAGCGTTTGTAGAGATAGATTTAGGAAAAAAGAAGAAGGTCCAATATTTACTTCTAGAACAGCAGCTGTTCAAATGATATTTTTATTATTTTAACAGAATCGGTTTCAAATCTCACCATAGGTGAAATCAAAATAATCTGATATGGTCCCTTTACTTCCAAATGCTGAAGAGCCCGAGAGCCCCTGTTGTTACCCTGCTTTTTTGGAGCACATCCCAGTGGCTCTGAGGCCTGCTTCTCCGCTCTGCCTGACATGCAGCAGCTGGCACAAGGGATGCTAGAGCACGTCCTACTCTTTCTCATTTTGAAAAGCTGCCTTTAAAAAGCATGTGGACAGGGCTGCTGGAAACGTGTTACATAAGGCAGACGAGGTGATTCTCGCAAATGTTTGCATATCAGAAAAAGTTAATGGAAACAGAAAGACTTTTCCATGGATAAAACCTTTTTTTGCCATGCAACATGGGAGCAGTTCTGCAGCAGTTACAGTAGGATGGTGACTGTGCACTAGCGTGGTAACACACACTGGTGTAACACACAGCTCTACCACTGCTTTGACACAGGAAGAACTTGGCCCAAGCTAGCATTTCTATCCTTCATCAGAAATAGTATCTCTTCTAGGAACTCACCCACCCACCCAATCAGGATATAAAAATCCAACCTACATAAGGGAAAAAAAGCACAAGGTGTTCCTCAGGCTCACTGGAGACAAATTGTATCAAATACAGGCTGGACACTTTTCCCCAGGTCTTCAATATTCATAGAACCATTCCCTCGTTTTATTACAAATTGCCCTGGATAATAATGCTAAGAACCAAACCACAATATCTACATTTCCCCTGAAGCAAATTGCATTGTGATTCAGGGGCTGGAAAGCAGAGGAGAGCTGGCAGCACCAGGTGGCTGTATGGTTTCTTGACGCTTCTGCTGGGGGCTGCAAAGTGTTTAGTGCTGGTTGCGTTGAGAGAGATTACCTTGTGCTGACAACACCCTACCCTGGGTGAAACACTGGAACTCTGTGCTTTCCAGAGTGCTTTAACGCTAGACGTATCCTTTATCATCTGCACTCAGGGAAAACTTCTTTATCGGGTGCTTCGGGGTCTGGGTAAACCGTGAGAGCAGACGTGGTGGCAGTGCCCGAGTCTGAAGTCACATCCCCCATCGGGCAAAGGACACCCTTCATGGAATTGCTATGGCCAGTCTGATGGAGAATGTTACTTTGCGCTGGTTATATAGTCTTCTTTGTAAAAAGCGTCCTGAGCTAACCCCTGCCCATCTCTTGCCCTCTCTGCAGGCAGACTGTTCTTGCCCTCACGGCTATCAGGCAGAGGCAGGTGGTCGCAGGCAGCCTGGGGACCCGTGCTCCCCACTGAGCCCTGGCATATCAGCTCTGAGTTACGCTGTCCACCTGCCGTGGTTAAAAATTAAACTGCCCCTGCTAATAGTTGAGAGCTTGACAACAGACAGGGCTGACACCCTGAGAGCTGGTTTTGGCAATGCACTTCACGTTGCACCTCTTTGAACGCGGTACGGCTTTTATCCTCTACGAGAGGATTGCTCTGGATGCAGTTGGAGCCAGAGGCATAATCTCACCTCCACACACTGAGCATACGCTTGTGCTTCGACACCAACAGGTGATGCTCAACTCATCTGGAGTTTAGAATGAACACCTGAAGATTCAATTTATGAATTTAAATATAATAGAATCCAAAGCATCTGGTGATGGCACAAGCAGATCCTGCCAAACAGCTAGTAGAAACTGGACTAAAATGTTTTTGCTTTGATTATTAGGACAAACTGGTCCTGTCTGTGAGGCAGCTCAGCCACAGTAGATGATACAGTAGTACCACTTGATACTACTGTTAACTTTTTGAACCTGAACTATAACTGGAAAAAAAAAATCAGAGGAAGGAAGCACAGACTTGAATATATATGTTCAGATGATAAAGTGCATCGCAGAAGGTAACAGGCATTTCTCTCTATCAAAATGCTTGTCCATTTAGATGGAAGAAATTCATAACACTACACATAATAGCATTGCTGAAAGACTCCACAAAAGCCATTAAATGCAGCCAAAATTTGACATGATACTTGGAGCTCAGACCACTGCTTCTTCAGAACCACTTTGCAGAGCCTCTTTTTTATTAATGCCTGGAGATGCTGAATACCTCTTCTTTTTTTCTTTTTATATATTAACAAAATCCCTGCCTTCCTGGATGAACGATGGGATGCCTGTGATTACAGCAAGAAACATGCACCGTGGTAAAGAAACACTTGTAACAATGGAGATCTAGAGGTACCCATCATACATTGAAGGGCAGCATAAACCTGCTCAGTACCACAAAAGGCTGCCAGTGGAGAGGTGAGCTCTTGTGATATGGTCCCTTCTCTCCTAGAAATCATGCTAAGACTGAGAGAAAATCTCATATAGACCCTGAAATTAATCTCTGAAGTTCACTTAAAATAATTAATTACCTGTGTTAAATTAGGACACTTGAAACAGTATAGCATTATAATCCCCCCTCAACTTGAGAATAAATACTCATCTTTTCAAGATCTACAGATCACTTCTCCAAGGGTTCTATCCCCGTCTTTCATCTTAAATTGCTGCAGAACACAGAACATTTATTTTCTATTAAAAAAAAATACAGATTTTATGAAGGGAGACCTACAGGATAAATACTTTCTTCCTTAAATCTAAAATAAAACTCTCCTGGACTCAAGAAATCTTCTCCAGGCCTCATTTAATCGAAAACCTGGAGTTGGACAACCCTTATTAATTCCACAGTGGTAAGGGATATGTGATTATACCATCTTTATTTGAATATATTTGTTTGCTCTTCAGTGCCACAACACTTAGCCATTATACAAATAGACAGAGATAAGTTATAATTAGCGACTTCGGGAATGTTCTGAAGATCACTTATAATTGACAACAACAACAAAAAACCCTAATTCATTTAATTAGGCATGTGATGGACTTGTAAAATGTATCTAAGCTTATTGATAAGGAATAGTTATTAGAAGCAGCTTCTGTTTACTAAAGGAGTGGTAGCAGATACATTATAAACACAGTGTTAGATCTGCAAGTCTCTGATTAGGACGGGCATTGTCATTTTTGCTCTTCTATTCTGCTGTAGCACTTCAGAGGGTCTACAGCATGGCATTAAGGGTAACACAGTGTTTCTGCAAAGATTATGGGCTGCTCATACAAGCGGTGATGACAAATTAGCTTAAGATCATGTCCAAAAGTGCTATTTTCAGACCTCTGCCGCAGTAACACATACAACCTGGAGAGGTAAATTGATATTTGTAGGCCCTCAGAAGAGTGTTACTCCAAAATGCCAGGTATGATGACCTAAGCATTTCCATTTCAGGTTACTGAAGGGTATTAAGATATTATCATTTGCACGAGGTCTGGAAATTGGTCTCACACTGTGCTTTTAATGACAAGGGAATATCATGATTTGGAAATCTAAGCAACTCATCAGGAGGCTGGGCTCTTAAATGACGTTTAAATTGAATGGTGGGTAAGATGTTCTCCAGAGCATCCTCTATCAGCTTTATGTTTTGAGTTTTGCCAATCTCAGGCTAAAAACTATAATTAATTTCTCCTTTCGAACCTTTAAATTATAATTAAAGACAACATACATAATAAGAAAGTTTTCTCTTGATATTACATGCAATGTCGGAGTTAATTATTATAATTTTAGCTCAGGGTTTTATCAGTCAGAATGTTAATCTCTCTGTTACTCTGCGAGATTGAGGAAAACTGGACAAAAAATCTGTAACTGTTTTTCGCCCCCAAAATGCTTCTGTGCACAACTTGAATGTAGCATGCATCTAATTTTGACCGAAATATTTAATTGGCAATGACTGCAAAATAAACTTTGTTCTTGTTCTCAAGAGGTTTCCTCCCTGTAAGAAATATTTTTGGTAATTAAACAAAGGTGAAAGAATATCATATGCAAAATTGCCTATGCTCATTAACCAGGATGTTGTACAGATTCAGCTGGATACAGCTTTGCTGGATTTTAGCCTTAACGGTTCATCTCCACAAGCATTAATGCTCCCTCTGCAGCTTTGTACAAGGGAATAGTCCTGCCGAAGTCAGGGAGACTATGTGGGAGGCTTAAGTTAAACCAGTTTTCACGTTCTGCAGGATCAGGGCCGTGGCTTGTCTCTGGGAGCCACTAAATCAGTGTAATGCTGCACTGCACTTTCATTACCCGTGCTGTTTTCTATTGCTTTCAAAACTGTTTGGTGCAGTGTTGCTAGCATCCTGGCAGAGGCTGCCTTACCAATAAAATTATTGTGTTTATTGTTACGCTATCAAGCAGCTCAGGAGGGTTTATAGTGCCACTGCTTATTGTGGGACTGGATTGAAGGGCTTGGATTCAAACCTTGACTCTGTCATCAAGGCAATGCAAGGCCATAAACAAACTCCGGAATGTGAATTGCCCGGCCTGCTGCCCTCCCTTCTCCCCTCACTCTCAGAAGACAACCTGTATTTTGGTCCAGCACCGTCGGTGGGATGGTAGGATGCGTTAGTGCGTCTGCAGCAGCTCAGTCTGGCCAACCCAGGTAACAGCAGTGGCTCAAGAGGAGCAGCCCAGGCTTTGCCTTGTTAGCAACATGACCATGGGCCCCAAGCCCCTAAGGATTTTTAGTGCCTGCATTTTGTTCTGTGTTTCTGGAGAGGTGACGGACACAGCTGCAATGCTGATGGGGCTGGAAGGGAGATGAAACGGTGGCACTCCTTCTCTGCATTGAGAACTCAAATCCCAGACTGGGTGGGTGTGCAACAGCCTTTTTCTCCCCTGTAAGCCCATGCATCTTCCTGATTGACCTGAATTGGCTCTGCCTGCACTGGAGGAGCTGTGAGCATGCACTGACTCAGACTTGGCAGCGGGATAACACATCCCCACAGCTCTGGTCAGCTCCAGGCTGACAGAGTAAACTCCTGTGTGCCAGCAAAGAGCAGGCAGAGGTACTCCGTGCTGCCAGCTGTGCCAGGTAGTGCTCCTGAGCTTTTGTCAAGTCCAGTGGTGTTTAACAGAGGAAATTATGAAAGCACGGGATAGTCACAACCCGTCCTTGGAGCAACAGCTTGTTTCTCCATTGTCTTATACACATTGTCATTTACAAGCCAGGAAACCTGTCACCAAACCGGGAACAAATCCCATATGTGTGTTTTATTCTAGCACAGAATATTTTTCAGCATGGCTTATTTCCCTTCCAACATGAATATGCTTTTGCCAGGAAAAACACTGTTGCAGTATTTATGGTGTGAATGTCCACACTAACATGGATAGTGGGAAGGAAGTTATACCGCTGCACAACTTAGAGATCTATTTTTAAGGCCTTCACATGCAGAAAAAATAAAGCTTCTCCAGTGAGAGGGAGAAACTTTTGCTACCATCACACTGTCCAAAATACAAACAGCAAGGACTTAAATCTTCACACATACTCAAATTTCGCAGTCTCCTGGACGTGA
This sequence comes from Haliaeetus leucocephalus, assembly GCF_000737465.1. Taxonomy (NCBI): domain Eukaryota; kingdom Metazoa; phylum Chordata; class Aves; order Accipitriformes; family Accipitridae; genus Haliaeetus; species Haliaeetus leucocephalus. Next base: position 9,711,525 of record NW_010972798.1, on the reverse strand, counting down.
ACCTGAACCAAAAGGATGGATGTCAAGCTCTCATGTGAAGACCCAAGAGATAACATTTAGGAAAGAGAAAAATTGTTTGAAAAGTGAGCACTGAAATACTACCTTGAACACAAGAGAACAACAACTTGCAAATCAAATCAGTCTTGATTACTTTTTTTAGCACTGAACGTGAAATTGGCTTTGCAGCCCATAACGCTAAGTTGACTGACATGGTCTAGTGTTTGATGGACATAACCTAGACCAAGGTTCTCTTTTTTTAAAGCAGGTAACTATAAATCTACACAAATACACACACACACACGCATGGCTCTATTTCATCCTGTCCAAAAAATCTTTTCACTAGAGAAGGAAAAAAGGAGCACACGAGTTCACAGCTGCCATATATATTTACAACTTTGTTCCAGAAAAACTCCTGTCTGAACTTTATTGGGATTTGTGCAGAAAAACAGGTTCTCTTAGATTTTTGGACTGAGCATGTACTTAGAGGAAAACTTATTTATGGTCTTTGGCCACCTTCTGAGGCACCATCTAAACTACCTGTTAACCTGCCGTCACCACATCAAAACTGAGGCTGAGACACAGCAAACCTTAGTACATGACACAAGTTACTGAAAGATTTGCTGACAGGCTTTTTGGCTGTTGTTGGTCAAGCTGCTTCAGTGTTTGAGTCCTCTGCTGGCTGAATTATTTCAGCTGCAACAGGCTGCAAGAGTTAACCAAGACAGCAGAGATTAGCTGTGCCACAAAGCTAACTCCCACCCAAATTTTCTCCACTAATGGAGGAGTTCTCATTTCAGATTTTGCAGCATGGCTCCTGGCCATCACCCTCAAAAAGCTCAGAAATATCAGGACATAGGATTTGAGCCTTTCTCTATTTTAAGTCCTACAGGAGTACTTCCTACCTGACTTTCTTCTGCTTATGCCACAAACAGTTAGAGTGGCCCATCATTCAGCGCAACCGTGCATCCCACGGCAATGAATGGTCCACCAGAGGAGGGAAATACAGCACAGGTTTAGCAAACAGATTATGCCCTCCACGTGGAAGCACAGAACAGCCACCTCCCAGCCCCAGGCCAGCAAAGTGTGCCCCCCCGCCCTGACTCTGAAAATCCAAGTTTCCCTAAAACCAGAATTGCAGCCTTCCCTTCTAACCTGCTGAAGTAAACAAGCAGCTTCGGGGTCCTTCTCACCTCCTTCAGCTCCCAGGGTTACACAGCCCACTCTTGACTTAGTCTTTATTTAGTGTATCCCCTGGCATACATCCCTCTGAAGACAGAAATGACAACGTTTCAGACCACTACATGGTCACTTTAGGGGACAGTCCCTCTTTGTAGCACCCTGGAGTGCCTTGTCGTTCCCTGAACTGAGCTTTTCACCCCCACGCACAACATTTATGAAGCATCCTGGTTTACCCGTCAGAGAAATAATGTTTGATGCAGTGCCTCCGAACTGAGTGATTTGTCAAGGTAACTGCAACAGGAGGACGTAGCATCGCTAGAAGCTAATGTATTACTGTCCTGATAGATTCATGTTGTTGAATTGATGACTGACATTGCTGGACGTCTCATTGGAGAAACTGCCTGGGCCATCGAAAATGCCGTGTTAAAAATACTAGTATTTATCACTTACAGGGTGCTCTGTAGCCTTGGAAATATTTACAAAAATTAACCAGCAGATCTCCTCCAGTTTCCGTGATGGTTATTCTGCATAACTAACATTACTCTCATCTTACAGAAGGGGAAATTTGAAGACCTCATGAACTCAGTCTGGCTGAACACTGTAAGAGTAACAAGAAAAGTGCACCTGAGACGTAAGCCTATAAACACTGGGCTACAATGAAAAGATTGGTCACAAATTACATTAAATTCTATCTTCTCCCAAGGGAATATGGAAATAAGCCCTTTGTTTTTAGAGGTGTGATACCATATCTCTATATTAGGGACAAGGGAGGAATTCTGAATTGTCGAGGTTTCACCTGGTACCATAACCCAAATCCCATTTCTGATGTCCCACTGACCTCTCTGTTTATTAGTATCAGATGTCGCAGCAATTCAGTCAGCTTCCCAACAGAAAAAAACCCACAAACCAAGCAATGTAGTATCTGGGCATTATTTAAAGTTCCTTTGTTTTGTAATTTTTGTGTCAGTCCCAGAACTTTACAGCAGACCATGTGAAACAATTCCTTCCTCCAGAAACCTCCCCATCGACGTTTGCAAGTAGCAAGCCTATTTTGAGAGTAGCTTAAAAACAAACATCCTGGAAAAGCCCAACCTCCCTTAACTGCCCAGTGACTCCTTCTATGCAGAAAAATGAAAAATGAGTTCTCCTTTGTAGGCTATTAAAACACCAGCAGCACTGCAAGGCTGTTTGTAAGTGTTCCTCTCCAACACCTGATCGCAAAGCTGTGTTGTGCTCCTGGGAGCTCTCACACACCAATACGAGTGCTGTTTGTATTACTTAGAAAAATAACAAGGTAATTTCTCCTTCACCTTGTCCTTCCAGCTGTCACTACTGCATGCTCCTGACTGCAGAGGCCATTCCCTCCAGCCTCTGTGGTGTTCCTCGCTATTCACAGGTGCTACCAAAATAGCTCTGGGAGGTGACATTATCACTACCTGGCATTTTCCTCTGCTGTTTTGCATTTTCAAATTGCTATATTCCTAATAACAGTGAGACTTTTCAAGCAGGCAAAGGGGACACAGTACTACAGTCCAAGAGGTCTTTAAAATGGGAATTCAAAACCTAAAACTCCATCTGTGCTTTTGATAAACCTCTGCCCCCCAAATGAAGATGAGTAGTGCAGATTTTTGACGTCTGCAAAGCAAACTACTGAATGGCCCAACCTTCCCTACCTTTAATGTTAATACCGACTTCCCTTAATCCCCACTCTTGAAAAATGCATCAGGCATACGTCCCTGTTTGCAGAGGACAAAACCCAAACCAGTCAGCCCAGAATAGCTTTGATCTTATTTATTGAAGTTGTCTTTGTGAAATATGTTCCTTTTAAAAGTCAGTTATTAGAAGTTCAGAATAACGAGACCATTAAAATAACTTAGCACAGGCTGGGATCAATTAAAATAAATGGGTAGGAATAAGGACTTTAAGAACAAGTTGCTTCATCAGGGAATTCAACACTCAGCTGTGTCTACCTTGGCTTCAGTATATACTGCATGTATATTCATAGCGCCTTGACTCAGAGTTATATACAGCTGAATGCCATGGTTATTGAATCAAGCAAAATGTACTTTTTTTTTTTTTAAGGTAGAAAGACTGTATTTAAAAAACACAGTGTGCGCCAGTACACTGCCAATGAATCTTTAGTGGTGTCTTTTCTTTTACAGCCAGATGGAATTGCTGTACCAGCTCTCCAGGTATATAAGCCCATGCTTAAGTTTATTTTGATCCAGTAAATCAGGTATTTAAGGCTACACTATTCACAAGGCTGAATGACTTTCAGCAGAATTTGGGGAATTTAACCTCCCTTTGTTGAAAATTGCAGCCAAAGTACTTAAACTGAATAGGGATGAACAGGCTTAACTGAAGTTTTTTAGCTCACCAGATCTGCTGCTTTCTTCCTAAACTAGAACTAAATCTAAAGAAGGGGAAATGTTGCTGAATATACCTTGCATAAAGAGAAATTTTTCTGATGAGACATAGGCCTAGATATGAAAGCAGTTATCAGCATGAAGAAGGGATCCAGAAAAAAAATATAGCAGCAAGACAAAAAACCTTGTAACAGGAAATTAGGTGTACACTGTCTCTCATGGCTTGAAACTAGGTAGAAGTCCTTTCTTTCTTGTTTGCATTAGAAATAGAATAGTTTTGCAGGACTGCTTCAAGATCTGAATAATACTTTCACGTCTAAGACCCAGCATGTCTTTCCCATCTAGAAAAATGAAGTTAAAGCACCATACAGGGACTCAGGAGAGCCCAGTAAGGCTCAAACTCAGCCACTGATTTTCAGTGCAAGGGGTCAAACCACCAGTCTGTCCCCCAGGTTTTTTTATCCATTTCATGTGACCTTTTTGTCTGTCCTTTGCTACAATCCTCCTGTCCCATGGCTGCCTTTCCATGCAGTGATGATGTACGTTACGGAAGAATTAAATTTATTTCACTGTGTAGCTGGTGAAAGAAAAGAGGCAGGACTGGAAACAGATGTGCTGAGTTTTAGACACCAGTTTTCCCCCAGGTTGCCCACCCAGACCTGCAGAGTGAACAGCCGCTGGAGTGGGTCTGCCCGCAGGTGCTGGAGCCTGGGCTGGCACAGCCTCCCCGGGACAAGCCTTTCTGCTCGGGATACAGGTCCATAGTGGAGCTGGAGTCAGGCTTCAGCCATCCCAAAGAAAGGTAGCGAATGGGAGAATAAGAAAAGCCAGTTACTTTATCTTGATCCAAAGGAGAAAAGACAAGTGGGAGGGCAAGAGCTTCCAGGAGTAGGGGAAAACTGCAAAAATGATGGGACATGGCATTTTCCTGGGCATTTTTAAGAATGAACATTTGTTTTTAGTGTACTTCAGCTTAATCTTAGAAAGCCATTGCTTTCCACTAGTGTCCCATTGTCCATCTATACTAGGTTTAGTTGAAAGGGCTTCCAAGCTTATTAGTTTTCCTTCAGATAGTTTTCAGTAACTCTGCCTACACATGAACGTCACCTGAGCAGGAACTTTGCATCATGAGAAACTGCATCTCAACAAAAAGCTTTCAGCAAGCAGCAGTTCTCCAAGGCACAGAGTTATTAATGTATTTGAGTGTGCTAGTTAAGCAAGGTAATTAATATATCTCTGAACATTAGGTATGCATGGCCAACTCTGATAGCTGTCAGCAAAACATAATCTAGGTAATTTCTAGCATATAAATTGAATGGATTCTTGAAAACCAATTTCTAATTATGAAGACTAATTAATTTTGGGGAAAAGCTTGCTTTTGTTTAACTGGAACAATAAATTTAATTATGATAACAAACACCCAGTGGACAAACACTTCTGAAGAACATCATCTCTGTCCACAAATAATCAGTTTTCTTTTATTTAAAACCTGATCCTGTTATGTTACCAAGAAAAAAATAACTTCTTATTGCAAACATGAACATGATTTCCTGTGTTATATTTAGGGATATGTCTGGCATTAAGCACACTTGCAATGGTGCCAACTGAATATGCATATGCAGGTAGGTATCACAACCTGCCTGATGCTCAAAAGTGTGGGTGAGACATTCAATATCACAGGCAATTGATAAAAAACAAGTAGCTGGAACAGAACGTTGCTTGTTGTTTTTTGTTTTGGTTTTTTTTTTTTTAATCAGCTTCCGGCAGCCTGGGTAGTGAATAAAAATTAGTGGAACAAAACAGGGGGAAAAAGTTGAGCTGTGCCAGGCTTTCTCTTTTTCTCCTCAGGACAGCAGTCACCCTTAAAAACTAGCAAGGTGTGAATCGGACCCTATCCTTCTTTGTCTCCATTACTTTCAGTAATGCTCTGTTCAGATGCACCCTCTCGTGGCTGGTATTTCAGTATTCCCAGTGCCAGCCCCTTGAGCAGAAGTTGCTGGGGTCCCCATTTCAAATAAAGCTGAGAGTCTGTAATTGTCAGCCTCTCAGCTCTCCCAGCAATTCCCCATTTTGCCTGTTTTCTCCTCTTCCCTGAGCAAGGTGTGCGCTGTTCGCTGTAGATTCAGTCCTTCAACATCACAACACACAGGCTCGCAGACAGCAAATATTCCGCTGAGCATACAAAGGTTGGGCTGCGAAGGCTACGGGAAGGCTGATGGAGAAAAACCTGCTTCCATGTTTGGGGAACGAGCTACAAGAGCGTCGTGGTGTCATCAAACACCCCTTGGCAAAACAGAAGAAGCCCTGGCTCTGTGCAGGAAAGCAACGTGGGCACCCTCCGCTCCGACAGCTGCCCTGGAGCTGATGCTGCGTGGCTGTGCCATGCAGGACCATTGCCATCACAGGGAAGGGACCAGGCTCTCCCGTGCCTCCCGCCACCAGTCGTCAGGTACGGGAAGGTGGCAGCATTTTCACACCACCACCTCCATGCGGCTGGGTGTGCTGGCAGGGAAGGAAGATCCTACCAGCTGGGTCTTTTTTGCTCCTCTCTTTCCTCCTGTCTGGAAGGTGCTCGCCACATGACAGAGTTTTACTGCGATGGCCATGAGGCAGTTTTCAAAAAATATCCTTCTTTTGCCCGTGACAGATAGCTGTTTTTATTTATTCTGAAGTGTTACACTCTGCCCTAGTTCACATCGGACTTGAGATTAGAAAATGAAGTTCAAGCAGCCAGTTAAAATTGCTGAGATCTGGAAAGGGAGCAGCACAAGGAGCATGGATTCCCCCGAAGAAGGACAACAAGCCTTTGAAGTCTTTTTCCTTTGCTCAGCCATCTGACTCGTATGCAATTCATGGCCCCTGGGGTTAAGATTTGCATCCCAAAAGAAAGGCTTGAAAAGTAGTTGGTTTGAGTCACTCACTTAGAATCCAGAGACTTCACAAGCTTCATAGATAGCTGCATCACATTACTCCAAGGCCTCTATAACCTTGGTGCTAAGGAGTTACTCCTGTCAGAAACCCTTCATACAGCGCTGAGTCAGGTGAAACATCAGCAGGGAGGTGGCAAACTTGCTTACTCTTATTTTTCTTCATGATCATTGCTTTCCCTTGCTGAGTACCTGGCTTATCAGGGCAAGTTCTTCACAAAGGTATGCTTTAGCAATGAGACATGCACTCAGATGACATAGGAAAGGCCACAAAACTACTAAAATAAAATAAAGGGAAACAGAAGAGAGGACTTGGACTGCCTGAATCTCTGCTAAAGGCAGTTAGGAAGCATGTAGGGCCTTTAAAAAACTTGGCATGAAATGCAGCCTTGACTTTGAGTACTGTGTATGTGAGCTAAGGGTCATCCTGCTGGAAAGACAAATACATTCCTCTTCCTCCCTCAAAAACTCTTTCTTCTCAAGTTTGGTCTTTTATCTCCTACTACATTAACCTCAACACAGCTGGAAATTTTTGAGCTGTATTCCCAGGGATCACCACCTGTGAACTCAAGGAGAATTGCCTGGTTTGCCATCCTCATGCTCAGTTACAGGGATAAAGTAGGGATCGGCTTTAGGAAGTGCCCGTTACTTGTTCAGGCTCTCATTTGGTCTCAGGCAAGTCACCAGAGATGGTGGTGTGAAAATCTCCCAGAAACTTCAGAGTTTTTAACCCAGTTAAAATAAGAAGTGAAACAGAGCTGATCAAGCCAAGCAAAACTTGTTTGGTAAAAAAGAGAATGGGATCACTACATGACAAATCCAGCTGGGTAAGTTTGCTGCACCTCGGGGCTTCTGAAACAGTGACAAGTGAACCTGGGAGGACAGGCTGGGCAATTTAACAGATAGCTGAGAAAAGACACACGTTGTCATAGAGTAACCCTGTTGTCAGACAAATCAGAGCATAGATAATTGCAGTTTTAGGACATAATCTAACAGAGAAATGCATTTGGAAAGAACTGAGAGCAAATGGAAAGATAAAAAGAAAAATTCTGCAAACACTTAGCATAAAATATCATCATCTTGATACCACAAGTGAGAGCAACAGGAGTGAGCAAGATTTCCATCACTCTGCAGAATACAGTGCCCTACAGCTACCAGCATTTCTCATGGGAGAAGGGAATCCCTGCAGAGGCACGAATAGCAGCATCTGGCTCTGGGTTGAATTCCCAAGGTCACTTTTAAGCAGAGCAAGAATTTGGCTGCTGCTGAGACTCGAAATGCTGCACAAAGCACCACGCTGGGCTGGCAGACTCACACGGACTATGTCCATGCAGACCTCTGCTAGGGAGCGGCAGTTCGAGGGGGAGGCACAAGTACCCAAGTATATGCTGGGAGGTGGAAGCAGCTGAAGATTTTATCATTAAGACTGCAATTGCATTTAATTATTTCACATTATAACGAAAGCAACTGGCTTTCAGGTCATCTGCTCTGCAGAGGATCTGCTGTACAAGGAGTGCCAAGACTTGACTGCTTTTGATGAAAGGTCCCTGCAATTACAAGATTCCTGGAAAATGTCTGATTTCAAGAAAGCAGCATTTTCTGCTTGGAAGAACAGTGCAGGGCAATTCCAGCCAGCACTAAAGGTGATCCCCTTTCTGTAGAGCAGGGATCCAAGGCACAGGAGACAATTTTCACTAGAGAGTCTACAGCAAAGCAAACTGCAGAAGGAGAATCCTGACTGCAGTGTTTGCTTCAGGTACAGAAGGGCAATTCTCTTTAGCAAGAAAGTCATTATTTAACATAATCTTTATCTTCTCCTTGAAGAGAAAATTAGTATGTGACTGAAGGTTTTGTTTCCCCACCCATCAGCCTGGCCCCAAAGCCATCTTAAATTTTCTCATTAGCTTTCCTGCAGGAGTCTTCCACCACAGGATTTGGATGCTTCATAAAAAATAATGAATTAACTTTGCCAGCAGCATTATGATATCAGAAAGTATTACCCCCACTTCACATACTTCAGAGATGCAGACAACACTACAGACTTGTTTTGGATGCCCAATGTGAGACGTGTGAACCTCGTGGATTTCTAGGGTGCCTGATATTGTTATGCTCTGAGAGCATCTCCCAGAGAATTCTGTTCAAGACACGAACGTGAAACACTGGGAATACAGAAAAGGAAGATGTATATCCTCACCCTATCCAGCTTCAGGCACCTAACACAAGCTAAATTAGGCCTTTATTTGCTCTAACCATCCTCTATAGTATCTGAAGAGAAATAAAGCGACTTGCGTCCACCCAGCTCTGCAATACCTACCCTAGGGCTCCTCTCTCCATCTATCTTCCTCATGGGTGTGGCATGCATTTCCTCAAAAGTAATAAGTGTATTTCCGACAGATTTTGTGGTTCAGCTTCCTTTAGCTCAGCACTACTTTGTCACTCTTACAGAGTCAACAGTGCTTCCAAATGGACTGGCTGCAATGCAGAGGTCCCCGTTATTATTACGGTGCACTTGTATACCTTTGCTTTTGATACTGCACAAGCCTACAATAAAATGCCAGTTTGTGCTCCAACAGATTGATAATTATGAAGGACCTACTTATCCTCCTAATAAAAGAACTATGATTGAAAAGACTGGTATGTGATACCGTCCATTTTTCACAAAGATGTTAATTACATGTTGCTAAATCTTTGATGGTCTGGCTATTTGCAAACGACGGCTGTCACTGTTTCTAGCCATGAGTATAAGGTGTGGTCTCTAGCAAGGAGGAAGGAGTGCTTTTTTCCTGAATATGCATTTTTTTCAGCCACTAGATGTGCATATGCTGAGCCTTGGTTTGCAAAAGCACATGAGGGCAGCAAGTGCCTGTGTGACTGGAATCATTACCCAGGTTGCAGATGCAAGAAACTCAGCATGCAAAATAAATGCATTTAAGAGTCCCCCCTTCTTCACTGGAAAGGCAGGCCCAAGGAGCCGCTTGCAAAATACAGCCTTTCATCCTGAGCTGCTGCAGCTGCAGTCTGCAGATCGAGGTTTTCAAAATGCAATAAAAGTATCATTTGAACAGTAGAAAAAGAGTGTGATATGTGCTTTATAGCTAAATAATTAACAAAATGAATTGAAAAGACTGAAATATTCATAGCTTTAAATATTTATAAATTAATTTTAAAAGTCACTATATAGTATTGAATTATCTTCAAAAGTCTGCCAATCTAGGACCTCTCAGTTTCATTTCTGCTTGTTATTGCAGTTATTAATGCTCCAAAAATGACAGGTGTTTGGCAAGAGAGATGAAATGCAGCTTCCAAAACAGCAACGGCAGCTAATGCTTCTGCACTAGCGCAGGGTTAGCTACACTGCCTGGAATCACTGGAGGAAACCCAGGCTCCTTTATTTCTTTCCTGAGTGGATGTGTTCAGAGCTAGATGTACCATGTTGAGCTGTGCCAATCAACCCCCCAAAGCGCTGATTCCTGGCCCCACCAGCATTAGTGACAACTCTGTTGCTGACTGTCTGATAAAGGGGAAGGTGACAACGTCCCTCTGCCTGAGATCCTTGCTGGACAACTTAATGGGTATGGTGTGCCTCTGTAAAAGACTACCAGTGACAAGAAAGACCAGGTCAACAGACTGTCCATTGGCTGAGGCTGTATCTTATTCCTCCTTGTCTCCACAATAGTCTACACATTCTAGCAAGAATTTCACTTTTCTTTATCTGTCCTAAGAAAAATTAAAAATATTAATAATGTGGTTGGTGACATTCCACTCTGGCACCACGTTACTATGTAAGAGGAGACGCCTATCTGCTCTCCTACCATCAACACCTGAAAACATTCACCATGAAACACAGTAATTTTGCTGGATATGCAATTAGACGCATAGTTCCTTCATACTCACGAATGTCACAGACACCAGAGCATCTCACGTTGCTCTTGTGTGCACCCCTTGCAAACAAGAGGCAGCAACTGCATAAGAGCACTGATCCTTTTTCAATATCCCCACATTACGTAGCTCCTTCACCTCCCTTTGATACTTATTTCTGATAAATACTCTGTATTCATATAGCAGCAGGAGACCATTACCCTTTGACAAGAGTCTGTTTTCTTTGACGTTATCTCTAAATTATTCTCATTTGATGGGACTCAGATGGGTTACACTTAGAGGCTTACATGGCAGTGCTTAGAACAACAGAAGTTGTCAGACTACTTTTTTTTTATATCAGCAAAGGAAATCAAATAATTAGTTTTTTTTTTTTTTAAAAAAAAAAAGAATTTCTGTATTGTGTGTGACTAGTTGGAGCTTAAATCTTTCCAGAAGAACAAGAATTAAAGGTCAGTTTATAACTTAGAGAAGAAATAGTTTAATCTAATTTTCTTAGAAGGCTTAACAGTTTCATCCAGAGCATTGCTTTAATCATGGTTTAGGACCGTACCTCAAATAGAGCTGAATACTATAGTAGAATGGATAATCATGTATGTGAACAGAGCACTTCTGAAATGGGACAGAATGAGGTATAACCAGTGAACAGGATAGCTCTGTAAAGGTACTTCTCAAGCCAAGGGATCATTCCTCTGATTAGCCATCATATTTTTAATGGGTTTGTTTTGTGTTCTGTGTGGAAGGTCTTGTGCTCTTGTTGCGCCTGCTCCTGAGCAGTTCTGGTCCATCACAGCCCGCACCAAGGCGAGCTAAGCACTTAAGAGATGCAGATCACCGTCTGTCTGGTGATGTAGATTACCTGAACTTCTTTGCTTTTCACTCACACTTTCTGGCAATTTCCTGTCTTGACTTAATCTTTAAAAATGAACTAATTTAAATAATGATATTTCCCTGACAGTCAATTGCTTTCTCCAAGTGAGCTGATGTAAATTGAGTAGGTGGCTTGTCATCATACCACAGAAACATCAGAGAGATGCAGCAAACTTCAGCAGGCTGCAATTAGTATTTTCAGAGCAATTTATGTGGTTCATTTGCTAGTGCCTCTACTGGTTGCTCCTACAAAGTGAGGATTTCTCTTCATGATTATAGATGTTACTCAAAACAGTTTTAATACTTTTTCTTCCTTTAGAATCACTCTCTTTATGGGATTATTTATTACATGTATGGGCAACTGAATAAAGCAGAAATAATTTAGAAGGCAAAATGTACCCTTTTCCAGTTCAGAAAGTGCCTGTGTACAGAATACCATTCTCTCAGACATGCTATATGAAATTATTTGTTGACTTATTTCTAAGAATAAAGACAGCCTTGCAGCTTGTTAGCGAGAAGCCTGTAGCAAGGACTTCGTATTTGAAGTCTGACCTTTGAATGGGAAACAACAGCTGGAGCAGTTATTTCTTGTCTTTGAATAAATTAAAGTAATCCTTAGAGCTCAAGAGCCCAAAAAGGCCTTTACGCAAGTCTCCTCTTAAAGTTTTTACCGTGGCAAACACTGGTCGAATAATTGCCTGTGGTTATTTTTTAATGTTCATTGCAACAGAGTGGAACCAGAAAATGGGGCAGAGGCTTTGTGGCAGACAGGCTCTATAACAAGCTGATATAGCTGACAGCCTCGGGAAGGCAGAGCAGCAGGACAGACACCCTCCCGGTCCCAGCCAGCTCATCAGCAGCCGCACTGACAGCAAACACCTGGCTGGGGCTCCCAGCATGAGGGCCCAGCAAGCATCCTTGCCTCTCTTCCCCTCAAAGGCATCTCTGGGAGGATGATTTCTTCCCAGATTATGGCTGAGGAGGTTTTGATGCAAGAAGCAATCAAAGGAGATAGTTTCGATGTTGGGAGGATAATCCTCATCTATCTGCTTTAAAAGGGAAGTAAATAAAGATGCTCTCTTTAAATCACAGAGGCATATGGGTTTATTTGGCTAAAAAGCACCAAGGCACTCGCTCCTTGATCTGAAGGCAGAGGGAAATGGCAGTAGTAACCTGGAGGGGTAGTAGCTACCATGAGGACTGATGACATTAAAAACTGCAGTGCCAGCATTCTTCTACTGCACAGCAAGCCTACACTTTAGATCCCCTGCCTTTCCTTTACACTGTTCCTAAATACTTCTACAGGTGGCTACTTTTATGCTGAGGTTGGAGGACCACTGACCAATGTTTCAACGGTGAATGTTTTACAGAGTAGAAGCTGCTCATCAGGATCACTCACTAAGGAGTATCTCATAAAATAGTCACCTAACAGTATATATTAGCAAGGGAAATGTGACCATGGGCTATTTAATTTTACTGAATATTCAAGCTGGATTTGGGGTGAGACACCCAACTGCATGATCAGAAGTCAAAGAAATAATAAGATCCAGTTGCTGTCACTGAAGAAAGAAAAATTCAGACTGAAATGAGATGGAGACATTTAAGAGTTCAGGTAAATAACCATGGGAACAGAGCATCTGAGGAGTCTGCAAGTGGGAACTGCATAGCTTTATAAAAAACACAAGCTAGTTCGAACAAAAGTTTAGTTTAAAAAAAAAAAAAGTTATGAGCTCGAGGAAGGTAAAAATAATTATAAAGTGTCTCCTGCCTTTGTTTTGCAGGTTGGACCACATGGTAAATATGGTGGTTCCTTTCTTTGATATCAATGATAGGAACAACCATTTTTACCATCTAGTCTGACCTTGGATTTCTTCGATAATGACAAAATCCTTGGTTGGGATAAAATGTTAGAGAAGTCCTGTATTTTTAGTGTGTTAGAGACGTCTCAGAGGATATGACCTCTGCCTCGTCTGTGGCTCTGCCCATCTCAGCGCTGGACTGGAGGCTGCTGGAGAGGCTCAAGATCACACACCTGCAGCCCTGCTCCAAAAGCCTCTGCAATGAAGGAAGCAACCTGTCCACGTTCCTGGTGCTCAGTGTGAACCAGTGCACACCAGGGGCCTGATGGGACTTTGTGCTCAATGGTATTAAAGGCTGCAAAGACACCAGCATCCAGCAAGCGTCTTCCATCCACCAGTGCCTCAAAGCACATCCAGAGCAGATACTGCTGCAGATCAAGGACACCTGAGGCCACAAGGGCCTGGATTTGCCACCACACTAAACCTCGTTTGACATTTTCACCTATGCAAAATATTATGCATAAAATCCTGACTTTCTGGTTACCTAACGCTGCACAGAAGTGCGATACTTTCTCTAGATGACAAGGAGACAACAAGGGAATGTCCTTCTAAACCAAGACACTGAAAGTGAGAAATTCAGACCCTCCCACCAGCAAATCCATTGAAGACGAGGCCCTCAAATCTTCCTCTCTTTTCTCTGGGGAGAAGGAGGATCCAAAGAGTTTCATCTTTGTGAGCATCTTTACATGTGCCACTGGATTTCAGAAGTTTAGAGAGCCACTTTCTTACTGTTTTGCAGAACACTAAGACAAAGCCTTCAAATGACCCAGGACATTCCTAACTCCCAAAGTTTTACTCATGCTCTAAATAAATTCTTAGGAAAGTTTTGCATCCAATGTCCATTCTGCCCTGATGAAAAGCAGATACAATACTTATTTACTTATGTAAGATTGTCTCCTCTGGGCACTGGGCCCAAGTATAACGATCACCCTCTATTGAGAAGATGGCTTTGAACCAAGCCATCTTGATGAAGTATTTCTCATAGTCTCATTTACAGCTGTGTATCAGCCAAACAACCAAGCTACAGACAGAAACTCCAGCAGGAATTGCTTAAGAACCCTGGTACTTTGGAATCAAGGTTTGGCAGAAGAATAAAACATGAAGAGATATCCTTTGTGCTGTAATTTCAAGCCATGTAACACACACGATTAGCTATTGATAATGCAGACAAGTCAAATTAAACAAGCTAACTAATATTAGAAACAAAGGCATCCATGGCTGGATTTCTTGTTACCCCAGCCATCTAGACTGAACATCTAATTCAAGCCAGAGCTGGTGAAGGAATCAGTATTATTGTTATTATTTATTTATTTTTAACTCTTATAGCAAAGTTCTTATTAGAATGAGACAGAGACGCATTTTCTAGAGTTTTTTGTCGGCATTAGTCATAGAATTTATTTGAATAAGAAGCCCCCCATTTTCTTCAAGAATATTTTAGGTTTTTAAATGAAGCAAAAATATCTTTAAAAACACTATCTTTTTTTATTTTTCTTCCAAAATGGAAATTTTCTCACATTTCTGTTTTAGTGAGCAGACACTGACAAAACTTCAGGCATTCTTTTAGCTGGTTGTGGCTCTTTAGCTGCACTGCTTGGCAGACTCCTTGGGAACCTCATACCACACAGCCTGCTGAGACCCAACAAGCATGCCTGAAATCTGGGACACAGGACTGCTTTCCACCTTGCTGTATTCCACCTTCTGCCAAGCACACATCATTCCTCGTGTCAGATGTGGGGTTTTATGGAAGGAAACCAGAGCCCACAGGCAGTATTACACAGACCTGGCAAGGTACCCGATTTGGACTGACAGGAGGCCAGCACCTTATCCCTGCAGAATACCTCTTTGACAGCTCAGATGTAACCTAAAAGCCACCTGTAACTCACAATAGCACACACCTCCTCTAATGCTAAGCATTTCCAGAAAGAAGCCTTAGAAGCAAAGAAAAGGAGGAATTTTGGTGAGGGTAAAGGCGAAAGGCTAAGAGCAAGATCATGGAGAAGAAACCTTGTGTGGGTGCTGGGTCCCAAAGCTCCAGCTCCTCTGGCAGATGCTGCGCTCGTGCTTCCCCAGCTGTGCCTTGCTCCCGCTCAGCCCCCTGCTCTCCTTGATCAGACTCTCTTCTCTGGGAGCTGAAAGCAGGATCAGAGCAGCGTCAGATGGTGCCCTTTTCCAGCCCCCTTTGCTGGAGCAGCCCTGCCTGGCCACAGCATGGTGGGGAAGAGGGAGTGGGCTGCTGCCCACCACCTCACTCCGCCAAAATCCCTCTTGGTTTTTTTAGCAGCACATAGCATTGGCGGTGTCATCCATGATGAGAATAGATGTTACTCATCAAGCACTGGTGCCTGAGCTGATACAAACGGCTCTGGGTTTCTGTGAAATGCAGAGAGGAGAGCTTTTAAATTGCCTTATACCTCAAGGACACTGGTCCACACTCAAAGGTCAGGAGCATTGAAAAGCAACACATTCCTGATGCAACCAGCTTGAAAAGATGCAGAAAGGATTAAGCCACGGTGCCTGGCACTGACAGGCAGGGGAGGGGCAGGGTTGGGTAAATGTTTGCTGAGATGTGGCAAATGCAAAATTGATTTTCTTCTTCATTTAACACGTTTTTCAGTCTCTTCCCCCCTTCTCCTCCCCTTTATGATTAGATTTAAAAACAACAGTGACTTCAAGATGCAAACACTCTTAAAAGTTTAGAGGAGAGGCATGAAGAGAGGGCTTCGAGAGAGGAAAAAGCTGCATATCCAGCACTGTGAGAGAAACTCCTGACTTAGGAAAGCTGCAGCAATGCAGAAATGGTATGAAAAAGGATTCCCTGGGGAAAGAGGAAGGGCATGGTCTTGGTTTCAGCACACTCCATAGGATGTGAGCTCCTGACTCCTCTGAGAGAAGGATGACATGAACACAGCAGGAGGGACCATGTTCATGGTTTAGTTTAACTTGCACAGGCCTTTCTCATGTTCACTTTGCTTCAGATATAACAAACAGAGATGAATTAGACATTTTCTGGAAGAGGAAAAATGCACCATGGATTTTAAATTGCCTTTAACAGACTTTTCAACTCTCTTTCACCTGGCAAAAGGCTGGAAGCGTTTTGAAGATCTGTAACACTACCCTCATTTATTGCACAGCAGGAATGTCCTTGGGGGGTGAAATGGGATAGGAATATTTTAAATTGCAGCTATAAAAGTGTTTCTTCAAACATCACAAAGCACTTTCCAACTTTCTTAATTCAACCATCCAGAGCTTGTCGGGCTTGCAAACCAGAATGACAACAAACAGGGTGGACTTCAAGGTTTTAGCTTAATTTTTAATTTTTTAAATTACTTACACCATTACTGATCAAAACATCTGGAGAAAAGAAGAGGCTGGAAAGCCACATTCAGCAGCAAGCCTGCAAAGGAGAAACACCTTTTTTCTTTACATTCAACTATTGCACTACTAGGAACAATATCTTTTTAAAGCTTTCCTTAAACTCATATTTCCACTCCCTTTGCCTCCTTTGCAGCAGTTTTGCAATCTCAATTCCACCAAAGCTTTTTGTCTGGAGTAGTTCTGGACACCCTCGTTCTTGTGGCATGTAAGCCCATCGTGTTCGGCCTGTGCCATCAGTGTTTATCTGTGTTTCTTTCCACACTTGGCACCCCTAGAGATGCTCGGTTTAATCCAGTGCAGGTTTTTCCCAGCCATCCAAATTAGCCCGTAGTAGACAACTTATGTGGTGCTTATTAGTTATCTGAATGCACACGCACACTGCTAGTGCCAGGATGAAAATCTCACCTATAATGATGGCAAGAAACAATTTACAGGCAAAGGGAGGTGACCCGAACTGTCATTCAGACTGAACGGCTTGTTGCAGATCAGTTCTGACTGGCCAGGCGTGCAGCAGTCCCTTAGACTCAGCTTAACACAGGTCTACCATTAGTATGTCCTCAGATAATGACTACTTATTTTAAATCATGCTGGCTGGGGTAGAGTCCCCTGTTGGTTTTGGCTCTGCAAATCTAACAACTGAACATTATGGCAGGGTTTTCTATGGGACTAGCAAAGCAGAGGTGATTATTAGAAAAGCCCCAGTTCCCGCACATTTAGCACAGCACTGCCTGGTTTTCAACTGCAGCATAACACACAAACCCTCAAAACTCTCATTTCCTTTGTTCAGCTACAGCTCAGAAACAGTATTTCCAAAGGGTCCTGCACCATATAAATCACGCATGAAAACTTACAGAAAGCAGAGTGCTACTGGACATGCATGTGCTCCTGGGCGCCCCAGGACACAGCATCATGTCAACCACAGCAGTCTTGGTGGCTCTGTTCCTCCCCATGGTCCTCCCTCCTTTTTTCTTGTCACAAGTATTTGAAATCACCTGCAACCTGGCAATGGGAAAATGATGTACTCAACTATTTCTGCGTAGCATCATTCCACGCTTAACATCTCGTAATGTCTTGTGTGAGAACCAAAGTAAGGTCAACTTCCAAGCCTTTCTTACCCCGTGGGACCTAAAAGTGAAATTACGTAAGTGAAAATCCAGATATCCAAGAATCACTGCATACAACGTACTCCACTGAGCCTGGTGGGGATTACGAAGCTAATCGTGTGCTGCATCCAATCCAGATAAAGCTGAAGAAGTTTCCTGTCAGTAGATGTATAGTCTAAACTGGAACTGTCCATCTCACAGGCCTGTAGTGGACTAAGCTGCACTCGATTTTCCAAGTTCCATTTTAAAAAATACTGCATGTCATAAAGCTTCCTGAGAAAAAGTGTTTTCCGCACTGCAGAAATCGTGGCAGTGCAGTTGCAAAGTTCAAACTCTACTCCAGTCCTCCAGCCTGAATTTATGAACAAAGATGAGCTCAGAGCTTATCCTTAGGCTTGGCTCTGCCTCAGGATCTTCCTTCGGGACTGCTCTGCCCATATGCTTCCTCCTCTTTTCCCTTGAAAGCTGGGGGTACACAGGAGACAGCAACCTGCTCCAGTGAGCCAGCAAAATCCAAATCCAGCAAAAGGGTGGGATGTTTCTGGCAAAGAAGAGCTGTGCCAAAGCACCCTCCGATATCTCCCTGCCAGAAAAGAATTTTGGTACCCCTCACCTTGCTCCGTGCTGATTTATTTCTGCAGCAAGGGGAGTTTTCCGTGTGCTTATTAACTATCTCCAGGAGGCCTTTGGCAAATTATGTTGCCACCTTTCTCCTTGAATCCATCACACTGAAATCTGTATTCTTGTCACCTGCCCCCACCTCTCTCAGTGGCAGGTACTCTCTTCAGCTGTTCTTCCACTTTGCATTCCTATTAGACTAGTGATATCTGCATAATATCTTTGGGGGAAAAAAGCTTTTGAAATACAGCTTTTGTTTTAATGACAGAACAGCATATGCTGTCACTCCTCCAAGCATTTTCTAAGTGGTGATAATGCTCTCAACTTATTTAAGTACAGTATTTTTCCACCAAGGCTCTTTGTGTAATGATGCTCCCACCTCATTATCTTTCAGTAGCGGTGCTGGCAAACAAGGCCCATGGAAGCCAAAACGATACAGATTGCAACTTCAGACAGACAAAAACTAGTAAGGCATGGTAACAGGCCCACAAAGCTGGACCTGAAAGTAAACCAGGACAGTGTGATGTTAGGACTCTTTGGAACCGTTACAAAGACAAACACAGCCTGGACTCACTGTCTTTTTGCATTTTGTGCACAAGAAATGCCTTGGTTAAAGGACGTTGTTTGCAGTAAACCACTGAAACTGCACGACCGTCTTTTGTGCCATGTGGTGGCTGGACGTGAAAGTGCCTTCAGATAATGGGCAGGCTCCCATTGCCAGCTTGCCATATGCTCCCTGTCCAGCCCACAATCAAACCGAGATGCTCTGATCCGCAAACCCGCACGTGGCTCTCTGCCCAGGGGCTGCCTGCCTCTGCTGCCAGCACATGGAATTACTTCCAAAAGTCAAGCAGTAGAGGTGTCCACGGGTGAAGTTAAAGGCTGTGACATCTACCCTGCTGGTTGTCCATACAAGAAGACAGACCTGTGCTTAGGCTTGTGGAGCACCGTCACCTCCTGCCAGCATGCTTGTCACACGCATCCAGGCAGCGACCGGTGCCTGTGACCTGGAGCAAGGCATGTGGAGCACAGAGAGCAAAGGGCAGAGGGTTGGTCGCAAGGTGGAAAAGCTAAGAAGCCACCTCCACACTGCTGCCCGAAGACCTTCCCATGGCTTACTTGTGCACCTCTCCTGTTTGACAGCATCTTTCTGCCTCTTCTGGCTGTGAGAGCACCTGTGATTCCAGATGGTATCTGCTCCCATGCGAGTCCCACTCAGCGTGCTCGCACACATGTTTTGACTTGTTTTGTTTAGATTTGCAATCTCATCCCTGGCTGGACAAATGCAAAGTGACTCATTGGCAAAGATTTTTTTTGAATTATTGAATTATTTACTTACTTTAACACAGATAGGAACCTGCTCATTAGCTTTAATTACGTGTGACCATGGTTGATTTAAATCAAACTTGCCCTTCGAATTCAAAACACAAACAGAAATGACAGCAACAACAAAGCTGCCAACACTGTTTGTCAGTTCTAGGCCTGATGAAAGGAGCACAGGGCATGAACGAGCTTTTCTGCAGAGGAAGAGGGGTTGCTTGGAGCTTTCCCTTCCTATGTAGACAGTAGATGTTTGTTTGTTTCCCCACTGATTCCAGAAGCAAACAGGTAGAGCATGTGCAACAGCTCTAGAAAATCCCATTATAGTACACACACAAAAATACTAGGCATCAGGGAGACGGATATTTCTGCATTCCCTTAAGATAAAGCCAAGGAATCCCCATAACCTACCACGCATACCTGCATTCCCAGATTTGTTTCTAAATGAAGGTGGATGGCAACAGTTCCAACAAACTACAAATCCTCCAGCTCTGCTCCAGTGTGCAGGTGACACCCCCTCTCAGACATGCAGCTGGCTCTAGGGCTTTCATGTATTTCAGAAAATAGTTGAAGTCTGAAAGTGAAGACAGAGGCTGGAGTTGTTCCAAAGGCCTCAAAACGGCACTCTTGTTATTAAAGCAAAAACAGAGTATGTAGGGAGCTGGCTGAGAAAAGGACAAAAGTTTTTTATGAAAGAATAATTTTTTATGAAAGAATCAAATTGCTTTTGCCTTCAGCTTTGTTGACAGTTCCACTAATAAAATGTGAGGAGCATGCTGGACGTGCCTGAAGCAAACCTGCCTGTTGGGGACATGGGATTTCCTCCAGCTGATATCCTGGTACGGAAATTTTCCCACCCAACGGTTGCTTTTGGATATGCTGCCCACATCAAAGAGGAAGATGTGGAGTCACTGGAGGTGGTGCTGGGATTGCCACCTCCAAGTCTCTCCTTTGCAGGCAGCTGTAGGCTGATGAGGAAGAAACAGCCACATCCATCCCCACAGAGGTGATCAGAGAAGCAGATCCTCAGCTTAGAGGAACACCCAGCTTGGATCTGACAGCCAGAAGTAGCAGTCTGTAACACTAGAAAACAATCCACGCTCTGGAAAGGATTTGGCTCAGACTGGTACTGGCAGAGCTGCAAGACCCAGGGAGGGAGCAGACAGACAGTGCAGGGAAGCTGGCTGAAGGCAGGAAAAGATGCTCCAAGTATGTGCTCAAATGGGGTCGCTCAGAGTTAACTTTTCCCATTTGCTCTGCACATGCCCTTCTAGGGTTTGTCTCCCTCAAGGAGTTCCCAGACAGATACCAGAGGAAGGTGTAAGCTTTGCAAAGTCTGACCTCTTGTCCAGACCATCCTAAAAAAGATGCTTGATTTTTTCTTATTTATCCACAGTACACCACCCCCCAGGTGGGAACTCTCCCCAGATAAATAACACTCAGGCAGGACTCAGAGGTGGAGTAGATGGGCTCCTTTCCTCTCCTACAAGCTCCCTCAGCCAACAGCGACACCGACTCCCTGTGTGGGAGGTGCAGCATCAGCAGGTCCTGGAGATGCCCCAAGTCTGCATTGGCTCACTTCAGGGTTTTACAGCACAGAATTAAACAAAATAAGTAAACTATGCTACGATTGAAGCTAAAGCTTCCTAAAGGCAGATGGAGTTTGGCTTTAATCTGATGGCAACGCCTGCGGGTGCAGTCCACCAAACACACACTGAATTGCCCCTTTCCATCTAGCCCTGCCAGGAGAGAGCTTCCACTGAACAACTCCCAGCGATACAAAGACTATTTCTCCTATTCTTCCAGCAATGCTCCTGGGCAAATCCCAGATCTGAAAACCCTCCCAACAGCCAGACACCCCTAAGGCCAACCTCTGCATAGGTAGTTGGTACCTCATATGAAGCTGGCCCTTACATACATCCACAGTCCAGGCCACCACACGACACCCTGAGAAAGATTATGAACACTTGATCTATATAATTCATGTCTTGCTGCAGACCTGTTCAAGATCTATCGTCACAAGCAATATCCAAGCAGAAGGAGAGGGGTGCCAGAACACCTGCCAGTTTCCAAAATCAATTTTAAAATCCTATAAGTAAGTTTTAAAATGCATCTAAAACAGACCTGCACATAAAATACTCTTGTTCCCTTAAACCTGTCCCAAACTAGACTCAGTGACAGTGTCCTGGATAGTATATGTAAATTATGACTCATCACTGTAACACTCAAATGCAGCAGTTTCAATTTAGGATTGCACAGTCTGTCTGGACAGTTGAAACCAGCACAAGATGGTTCAGTGGCTCTGACCAGCTGCTCCGGCATACACTTAAAGATGTACCTGTCGGGAAGACTGTGGTCTTCGCCTACCTGTGCACATGCATCAATTCCTTCCTTCTTAACCGACAAGCTGAATTGTTTGTATGGGAGATGCTTTCGTGGTTGTAGCCATGAGAGAAAATTCAACGCTCCTTTTTCAGATATTGGAAAGCGACCCTTGTTTTCCCAACACAGAGATCTGTGGCTCTGGGACTGTACCTCTTGGGTTCTTCCTCCCTAAGCACACGTTGAAGCTGCGAGCAAGCTGCATGGTGGGCAAGCTCATGTGCTGCTCTGCTCCGGAGGGAGCAGACCTGCAGGAGCAGCTCCTCGCCGGCGTCGGGCAGTAGGAGGCTGGCAGGTCCCCGAGCTCCGCGCTACTAAGCGGCACAAACTCATGTTGCGCTTGGGTTGATTCTGTGACAGAGGGAGAACAGGTTTATGCGAGGCACTTACATTGAGAACAAGTCACCTTTGTCCGCTCAGCCCCTGGGAAATTGTCGCCCGGGCGGGCGGCTCTCTTGTACCGAGCAGGCAGCAGACGAGGGCCTCTTGTTAACGCCTTCCCATGCCCTCCTTCAAGTGGTCCAGCAAGGTTCAGAACAAAAGCAGCTGAACAAGCAGCCGCACATCTCTGCCCGAAAGGCAAAAAGATAAATGCCTCTCAACTCGATTTCATCTCGCTTTCTCAGTAGGCAAGAGCAGCAATTCCATGTGCAATCGCAATGTGACATTGTGAAGGGTATCAGGGGAGATCCTTTTGTTTTTAAAGTGAAAAAACA
This sequence comes from Haliaeetus leucocephalus, assembly GCF_000737465.1. Classification (NCBI taxonomy): domain Eukaryota; kingdom Metazoa; phylum Chordata; class Aves; order Accipitriformes; family Accipitridae; genus Haliaeetus; species Haliaeetus leucocephalus. The sequence goes on along the minus strand of NW_010972798.1, from coordinate 9,688,934 downwards.
AATGCCAGACCTTAACGGCAGCTTATCCTTCTGCACAGACAGGCAAATGAGGCAGAGCCTGAGCGGATCAGAGAAGCTCACAGCCAGTCCCACGCCATGAGTAGATGAAACTCCCCCGCCTTGCTGGGACTCCCCTGCATGCACTGGGTCTCGTTTCCCAGCTCCTGCAGTGGAGACTGATTGCCCTGCATCACCCCCATCTTGCAACGGGAAACTGAGGCATGAAAAGACCAACTTTTTTTGTTATCCCGACAAGTCTGAAGGAAGAGCTGGGTTCTGCACCAGGACTCAATTTTCACACCTATCTCCTAGCCCTGCCACATCCTCCTGCCAAACATCTCCTCAGACCATCCCCATCCGTGGGGAGTCAGGAACTGGACTTCGCACTCCAAACAACTTTCCTGGGGACATGGGTGGGATAAAAGTTTTAAAAGGTGAATTAGCCACCTTCCTGAATCACACCAATCTCCTTTTCCTATGGAAGGCATCTGAGCCATTTTCCAGCCCTTTCTTTTTCTCCCTCTTGCAACTTCCGAAAAAACCAGGACATTTATTCAGACAGACAATTGGAGGAACAGCAAGTCCCCGCTAGGTTATGTGACAATTTGCCAGGGTCCCAAGGCCCCCAGGAAATGGTGCAGGGATGATGGATGAAGGTGTGAAACAGAATTGTCACTCCACAGCTGAGGCATTAATCAACTGTCAGGATGGCTGAAGAATGTGGCAGGCAAGCCTGGAAAACGGGGCACCACACTGCAAGCGAGGCCCCCGCTTCTGGCACCTCCTGCAGAAGGAAAACACTCTGGGAGCAACTTCAGCTATGCACAAGAAGCAAATGGTCCTGACAATTCCCTGGGCACTTAGTCCTAGAGAAAGCACTCATTCTTGCATTTTTAGAAAAATTTGTTCGCAAGCCCTGCTGTGCGTCCCAGAGTCCATTACCAGCTGTGGCAAGTGACCCCAGCACTGTCAGTGGGAGAGCTCACAAGCAAGCCCAGCATTCAATCCACCCCCCTTCTTTTTGTTAAATGTTTTTATTTCTGGTCTGCTTTAAATTGCATTTTGAAGTTAATAAATTCCTTTTGAAATTTTTCTTTTTTTTTTTAATTTAGGTAATTTTTAAAATTAAAAAAAACCATGTTGCAGCATAAATGGTCTTTTTCCTCTTTAAAAATAGAAATGAAATGTTTTGTCACTTGAAAAAAAACTCCTTGTATTTTGTAGTGAAATTATTCAGCAAGAGCTAATTTCACAAAGAGTTTTGTTCCTTTGAAAACTCAACTGTTAGTCGAGATCTCTACATCTCAAAAATATTAGCACATATAGAACAAAACCTGTAGAAGGCAAGCTCAAGACAACTTCTGTGGCCAAGGAGGTGCCATCCCAGACCACTACTAAGCTGCTCTTTTCTGTTTCTGCCTCACTCCTCCCTACCATTCATTTCCATCTTTTCCCCAAGCTCATACATCTGTAGCTGTCCTCAGAGAAGTGGATGTAGCATTCCCACTAGCCTGTAGACTTAGGTCTGTGGTACACTAAAATAACATGGGTATAATATTTGAAAAAAATTTTAAGACAGATTCACATTCAAAATTCCCCTTTGAAGAACGGGAGGGACAAAACCTCAGAACATGTCAACATCAAATTCCAGCTTCTGTTTGGAGAATTTAACCCAGTTAATATCCACTGCCGCAGGCTCAACCCTGCTCCCTTGATGTTAACAGGACTTCACTGTGTGATTTCAGCAGGACCATAAGAACAGATGTCTCCTGCATATTTTTATAACATTAAGCAGTCCTTTTTGCACATACATTAATAACAAGAAATTGCCAGATCAAACGCTGGGAGTCATATTGCTGAAGTTCTGAGTTTCACGGCACATGTGATATCTCTGAGCTAGGAGAACAAGCTTGACATCCCCTCATCCACAGATATTAAATTTTCCTGCCAGGCCTCGAAAGAGATTTGAAGCATCAGATCACCACAGCTGACAGGTTTAAGTCATAAACATCTGCTGAGCACAGCCCAGAAGGGATAGTGTCAAAAGAGAGAGATTAGCAGCACCTCCTGCTCTCTGGCCTGGAGTGGTTCTTATTTGGTGCAGAAATGCTCTGGTCTCAGACACACTCTGAGGGCTACATTTTCTCTTTCTCCTGACTGTGTTTCGGAAGAGATCTGCAGCCCAGTAAATGAGTTTCAATAGCCTGATGAGAGCGAGGAAGGGCAGCCCCGGCAGACACAAGCGTGCAGTCTGCTCCTCATTTGTACTGTGCTGGTCAGACAAGCCTGAACTCCTGGGTACTCTGGAAAATTTTAAAAGGCCTTTAAGTGGCAGCTTTTGCAGTGTCAGTGTCCAGACAAACTTAAAGCCCAGCCTGAGTGAAAATGCTGCGAGGAAGGCACAGAAGGTGGAAATCCTCCCCCAGAGGTTCAACATGGTCTCATGAAAGTATCCCAAGGCAAAAGTGACGTGATTAACGATGTGGGTCATGACAAATAGAGCAAAATCATGGAACTTGCAGACCACAGTGGGAGACAGCTTCCAGTTCAGTGCTCAACAAATTCCCCCAATAAGAAACTTCAACTTTATGCCTGCTTTTACCACCTTACCACTCCCCACCAAACAAAACACTACGGTTCGCATTTTGCCTTCATCACATGGCTGTGAAGGAGGTAGATCAGGGTTTACATTTTGCATATATAATGCAGCCTACCAGGAATAGTTCCGACAGTCCTGGTTCAGTTGTCCGCAGCCCTGTCAATGGAAGCCTGCAATGCTGCTGAAGCGTATAAGCTTCACAGTGTCAGGCTTATTTGGTAACTAGATGAGAGATAGAAAAAATGGAAAACCCATGTGCCAAATAAATGGATTGCATAGGCTTGAGCCAGTCTGGAATAGCTGGAAAGTAAAGGAGGGACAGTGGATATTATAAAGCTGCCAGCAATGTTTTCTGTGAGATATGTAAAATCAAAGATAAAAATGTGGAGCTGAGAAGAGAGAGGAGCTCCAAGATTTCCATGTGGTACAAAAAAATGGATAGGTATGACCAGTTCTTCCCACCTCCATCTTCAGCAATTACTTGCATACTATTCAGCATAGAGGTCTGCTCCTTCTCTCTTCTTTGCTCCCAGTCTTGCTATTAAATACAATTCTTAAGCTCCAGGATAAGGAGCAGCTGCAACAGAAGTTTCCCTTGCTAAAGCATCTTTCCACACCACACAGAGACAAAGGAAGTGTCTGTCTGAAGGAATTATCACAGCAAGCAAAAGACTAATGGGGCCATTCATTATCTTTAATTATATTCATCATCTTCTGGTGATTAGAACACAGTCCTAAATTAAGATACATTTAAATCTGGTACATTTGAATGAACTGGATATCCTTTGAATATCTTATGGGAAGTGAATTTGTTAGGAGTAACGATGCTGTCACCTTGACAAGGCAGAAAGGATACTTTAGTGTGCCAGGGAGCTCAGAGGGCCTTGCAGTACAATAACAGCAGAACTAGAAGAGGAAGGGATCAGCCTTTGCTTTAGACCTTTGCTTTGGTTTCTCATGTTTGAAGCTTCTGAGAGCTCAACTCCCAGTTTTCAGCAATGTCTCGAGTACTGAAACAAAGACCACAGCGCTTTGTACTTCTGGAATATCTTGATTTTTACTGTTGTCAACACAGGGGGTGGAGGATGGGACTCTGTCCATGGAAGTAGCTCCTTTTGTGTCCACAGGATGATGAGTTCATACATAGATGTATACTCGCATAATGGGTGCAGACTTGGAGCCATTAATACACTAAACTCACATGCCCTAGGAATGGGAATCTGCATTAAGGCCCAGCCTTTCTAAATCCCTCACATCTTAAGGGTTGCACCATAAATTAATCCAGTGGAAGGATTAAGGGTTTGTGGCTTGAGCTGGACCTTCCCGGGGGATGAATGGATGAAAGGGCACATGCTTCCCCAGCTTTTACTCCACTTTTACACACCTTTAGGTCTTCAGAGAAAACTTAAGGCAAGCTACCTTCCAGAAAGGAAACTACAGGCCCAACAGTTGTGCTTCTCCCACATTCTGACAGTCCTCCAGTCATTAACTAGCAGAGCTCAGATAAGACAAGGAGAGACCTATGGTGTCTCCTGCAACCTCACCCAGGGTGTCAGAGCACCATGCCTATGCTGACCACTTTTGTATGTGGCTCAGACACAAACTAATACACCTGCACCTTGGGATGCTCCATTTCACTCTCCGGCATCTTAGTGAAAACCCGCAGGGATTGTAAAAGATGACCCCACTTGCCATTAGAGAGGGGAGGTCTACAACATTATCAGCTGTGCATTGCATCTAGAACTGGCCAAGTGTAAATATTGCCAGTTTTAATGTGGATTAAGGCACACAGATAAAGTATGTCAGCTTAACAAAACACTCTGGTATCAGCTGATCGTCAGCGGTACCAGCGTGCCCGGTTGTACCTCTCATGCGTCATGTTACCCTGCATTTGCTGTGGACAAAGAACTTGTGGCCAGCCCTGTGGCTTGCTCAGTCTTGTTTTGTGGAAAAGGGACCTGCTTCTGTCACACAGGCTGTCCCAACCAAAAACAAAAGGCCATGTGGGTAATCAAAAGCTCTACCATTATTTGTTCCTGCATACAATTTTTGTTGCTCAACCCCAGGAGCACCACAGTGCTTTGCACCATAACAAGAGTGTACATCAACATATCATACTCTGTACATCAACAGCCAAACAAACCATTGCTGTTAAACGATCCGCCTCTGCCAACACAAACACCTCATCATTGGCAGCAAAGAAACACCCTCTTTCCAGATTTGGATTTAGCTACACGCCAGAATTTGTCCATGATCAAATTATTCTGAGCTGCTTTAACTGTGTTTCCATTTTCATTGGAAAAAAAAATAGATAGGAAAAGCTTAGCCAGTTTAAAAAAAACTACATGAAAAGTGATAGCCGGTACATTACTTCAGAGAGATAAAATGTTCGATCTGACTGGAACTTTTATCTGTGAATGCATCTGCAGGGCCAAGATTACTTTGAAACAGGAGGATTTTTCAGAGCAGCAGCAGTGGTCGGTCTTAGCAGCTTCTAAGATATTGTTGAGTGCCTTTAAAATCTCCTTTATTCCCACCACTGTCAAGATAAGTCCAGTGCACGTTACACACATAAAAGCTCATAATGCAATAAACAGAAGCTGAATAACAGCATTGAATCTGAATCTAAATTATTTCAAACAATTACAATGAAAAACAGAGAAGAATAAACCAAGCCAGTCTGAAGCAGAGGTAAAAAAACAAATAAATAAATAAACTCAATAGAGGTCATTCTCACTTGTTACTCAATAAAATAAAATGCACTAAAAAAAAGAAAAACAAAGTAATATTAAGATCATATTCTTCTGCTTGTATAAGAAAATGACTCCAACACATTTCCTAATAAAAGTATTTGCAATCAATAAATTCCTTCAGAGCAAACACATAGTGCTTTCCGTGGTGATTTACGTGGTGCACATCTGGCTTTATCTGATATCTCACACTGGGGTCCCAGAGTTTCACTGCCAACCTAAGTGATGCAAGACAGAAAAAGAGATTCCAGGCTGTTGTAGATAATGGGAAAAACATTAAGCCAAGGCGATGCATTAGTCCTTCAAAAGCCCCAAACAAGGCTGTACACTTGGCACCCTGCAGTAGACTGTCCTGTGCTTAACATTGGGTCTGGGTAATAAAGAATGCATTTGGTTTTAATTCTTCCTAGTTACATTTTTTCTATATATTTTAGGTTTGTTTCTTTAGACTGATGTTTTCTGAAAGGACCATTTAACAGCTTCTAATGAACAATAAAAGTAAATTTTAAACACATACTAACTTGCTCCTAGAGGAGGCTCTTTCTTTGTAAATCTATGTGCTTTTCTTTACCCTAAGTCACAGGGTGGTGTCCAATCCACATACATTTTTAAGTTCAGGCTACAGAACAGAAGAAACAACAGCTTCTGGAGGGAGGAATGACATCCATTACCTGAATAAGGTACCAGATCTAAATTCCTACCACCAACATTCAAATAGCAGCACCTTTCATTTATCAGAAACCCTTGACTACTTGTAGCAAGGGAGGTCAAGTAGCCGTAGTAAAATATCATGACAGCATGCTGTAAAATTCCCCCTTCTCCCCCCTCCCCCCCCCCAAATCTCCCACAGAGAGTGATTACACTGCTGTCTAGCCTATGAGTATGCTGGATTGTTTTTTGTAACTAAACATGCCCAAGAAATTTTGAAAAGCTATTGATTATTGAGCAGCTGTAGGTAATGACTCTCTTCACACCCACAACTAGAAAACACCACTTTATTTTCAATTCTGTAAGTAATCAAACCATAACTATGACCCAGCGATACCTGAAGATGAAACCATTCAGATGATCAAGGCAAAAACTTCCTCCATCTTTGTTAAGGGTGAAAGCACGCCTCTATATCTTTGTTCTTAGCTATTTGAATAGTTTGGGGCTGTAGTTTGGATCTGAATGTGCACTTTGAGCTTAACAATGCATTTATACTTCTTATTACACATCCTATGTGCATTTAGCCTCTGAACATGATGGCATCCTTAATTTTCTCTGTTACGTCTTATTGTTAGGCTGTTTAAATTCATTTGAAAAAGTCATTAGCTTTACATTAAGGATCGCAGTGGCATCTGGCAGATGATCTATAGAGGGAAATTGTGTTCATATGGAGCCCCATCATCAGTGCTCATAGACTGAGAAACATTATTTAAAAGAAGGACTGAACTGATGGTATTTGACACATAAATACACGTCCATGATTATCAATGAATCACACAGTGCATTATCAATGCTAACGTTCATAAGACCCCCATGGAGTAGGTAAGTAGGAATGCTGAGACTGCCGAGATGGGGAAATGAGGCATAGATACTGTAGGGAAGAAATTAGGTTACAAATAAGTAATACATGTAGACACACAAACAAAAAAGGAAATTAACTCAAGTCTCTGTTTCTCATCTACTGCTTGAAACACAAACCCATCCTGCTCCTCCACCCGATATCTGAAGTGCCTGAACTGACATGGAGGGGGCAAAATTTTACATTTCTCTCAGCTCTAAGGTTTTAGCTTCATGTAGGCACCCAACCAGCAAGGCAGTTCAACAGAGAAGAGTAACAGCCACCCTCGTCAAGGCTGAGGCTGGCAGAGCTGATTTCCCTCCTCTCCCCTGGCAGTAAGTCAGGAGCTAAGTCTGAAGAAAAAGTGCTGCTGACAAGGAGGCTATCAGCAGCACTGGACTGATGAGCCTTGTCATCTCCATCCATTACAGCTTTGATCAGGAAACGAAATCTGCATCCTGCAAGTCCACAGACATACAGTGAGAAGACACAGATGAAGGTTGGCAAGAAAACATACACTTTTGCATTATGGGCTTTTTTATGCCTATTTCTCTATTTTTATGAGCACTAGGGAGATAATACCTGACTACTTCATTCATCCACACTTCTGTTTGTTACAAATATTTTATTAAGTCAGCAGAGCAAAGTTTATAGGGGAAAAAGAGACAGTTTAAATGCTCCATATTACAGAGAACAATAAAAAAAATGTTTTAAGTTTCCTGGTTTTATAAAACACAATGGACCATGTCCGCTCCTGAGAACAGCTTAAGCACATAGCACCCTATAAGATGTTTTACTTAATCACCCGTATTAAAAGTCCTATTGGTATGATAAGGTTTGCAGAAACGTTTTGCATTAATGATTGATTTTACCTTCAGTTTGGGAAAGACACAAGAGTCTCTTCGAACTAGTAATACTTGTGCTAGTGGCTGTCACTGTCCCATATTTCCAGCATAGCTGAAACAGGTATTCCTCTTTGGAAATACTGCTTAGCTTTGTCCCAAAAGTTTGTTGCCCAATCCACTTCTAAGGATGGGTCACCCACTTTCAGCAATGAATAATCTCCAGGTTGTCACTAACACAGAGTTACCTGTACATCTTTTTCCACTGGGACAGGATTTTCCCAGCAAGAAAGCCAGCAGGATACAAGAACCTGGAGCAAAAACCAGATCATGTGTATGCAAACTCTGCCACGATGTAGAAGATTCTTTCTCCAGTAAAACTTCTCTCGATTTATTCCACCATCCAGGTTTAAGAATTAACATTAGCTTCCAAAAAATGTCAATTCTTGATAGAAACCTTCTGCAGATGAACTGTATTTGTTCACCAAATAAACAAGTGATAACACCACCCCTCTGGACTTTCACCAATGGTTTCTGCAAAGGAAACCAAACCTCCTCCTTTTCACCAGTGAATAATATGGGCAACGAGCTCCTCACCCACTAAAACTTCAGCTCACTGGGTTTGCAAATATTATCAACGTCACCTCATGTGTCTGAAGGCAGAGGATAGCTCTGCGTCTCTTCAGGGCCCAGTCACCAAGTCAGTCTGCTTGAAATATTGCAGAGTGCTATGGCTTAGTCTGGAAGCCATGAGCTCAGCAGACCATTCTGGAAAGCTTGTGTTGCTCTAAACCTAGCTTGACATTGGTAGAAGAGACTTGGAAAAGAAGTCAAGGCGACAGCAGTTAGGTGGTCAGACAGCATTCGCCACTCTTGAAAAGAGACAGGATTGAGAGTGATTGCTCATCAGCATTTAGATGTGGCAGGCAGAGCCATGTCACACAGGTCACGCAAAATCCCATTTGCATTCAGTCCAACAGCATGGGAGCTTAGGCCATACCTGCATAAAACAGAAAGCCAGGGAAGCCCACCCAGGATTAATATTCCTTCTTGACTAATGAGGAGGCATAAAAGAAACAAGACCTGATGGAAAGCCATTGATAGCCTGAGGCCTTCTCTTTCCTAAAGGAGTCAAACATGACAACGCAAACCCTGGCATTGCATCACTGTCAAATTAGACAAAACAAAATGGGGAGGGTGACCGAGCTCCCAGGTTAGGAACGGCATTTGGAGGAGGGCAATTCGAGTTAAACAAGCAATAAGCGATGCTATAAAAATGCAGACACTGTCTTGGTATCAGGGTAAACAAAACCATAGAGAGCTAGAAAGGAGCAGAGGCAGTGAAGGCTTTTCAATTAGTGGCTGAGGGACACAGTTTATTAGCCTGGCAATAAACCTTATTTGTTGCCCATTTGTTGATGAGATTCAAATTCAAACACACAGATAGTATACAGTGCATACTGCTGCTGCTTAGCGTAACACTGCAGCATGTTGCATTAACCCTATCTTTACTTGCTGCATAGCCTACAAACAACTTTTACCACTAATTACAATACTTGATTGAACATTTGAATCCAAATTTTGGATGCACAAAATCCAAGCTGCCCAAGCAAGCAGTTACTTACAGCTAGAAAGCAGGGAGCAGATTTTTGACTTTTTCCTTTAGACCAATGTTTTTATTGTATGCACTGTGATCATGTTCACATCATCCTTACCTCCAAAGAGCTTTATGCAAGACTAACAAGCACCAGTTTCACGCTGAAAATACCGTGCTAGGTGAGACTCTGTGGGGTATGCTGCCTAAAGGGGTAGCAAGGACCCTCCTTTTAACTACTGCTTTTGCAGGGATTTTGAGGTACGTGTGCTGCCTGCCTCACCGTGGGAAGGAAAGTGCTTGCTCCAGTGACAACAGATATTCTGCTGGTGTTCTGGGTCCAGGGGGAAGCAGAGATCAAGAAACACAAGAACAGATACCCACCATTGCATCCTTTCAACATTGTAATATAGAAGAATATCACTCTGAGTTTTCATCCTTCCACCCTGGCTCCTCTGCCTTCTCTCAGACATGAAACTAGAGCCAAGTCTTGCAGAGCGAAGACCTCACAGAGTGCCTCCAGTATAACAACACAGCAGATTATAGGAGAGGCAGACAAAGGTTGGACAAGGCTGGTTTATGAGTGAATTAAGGGGTTTCTGGCAAGGGTAATTTCTGCCAAAGTTACTTGTATAATTCACTAGTGCAAAAGACAAGCAAAAATTCAAGTTCCTGGAGGTCCAAGAGGTCTTTTATTCTTTAACCTGTTTAATTTTCTTTAATTTTTATTTTTTTATTTTTTATCACCAAGGGAGGGGAAAGAGGGTGTTTCAGCCCTGAACTATAAGGCTGACTTACAGCTGGTGGCTCGGTAATTGGTATTTATGGCTCAGAACGCATCACTAACACACAGGTTGGAGACTGATATTTTCATCACTACTCACTTTGCTCGCAGCTTTGCAGCGATTTCATGCACTCTGAGTTTGTCAATTACCTTCCCGAGCTGGGATGGTGTGATTTGTATTTAATGCACATACAGCGAGTTTTAATAGCCTGTTTTATTTTTTGCATTTGCAATTTCATGGGGACAGATTCAGGGACAAATACACAGGGAAGACCAAGAGGACACATAGGCTTGGTAGCACCACAAAGACTTCTTGGAGCTTCATCTCACCCCAGTCTGTAAAGTATCCATTCCCAAACTGGCTCCTAAAACCCTAGCTAGCACTGCTCCCTTTGGTCTGTGGCCTTTGTGCTTCTGGTGTCCATTAATCTATTATACAGTTTCTCAGGCTATGAGCTTTGCCCTTCTGGGGAGTGGAAATGATGCTGGGGGGTGGTGAAAATACATTGCAATGCTGACACCTGAAAACTATAGGTTGGATGGAAGAAAATATTACTGAAAGAGTTCACAGGATGAGTGTGCAAAGTCAATCCAGAAAAAGATGTCTCGACAGAACCCTATGAACATAGGATGAGATCCCAGTATGAACCAGGAGGTGCGAGGGCAGCTCTCATGAGACACATGCTGCTAATTTTGTAGTCTGCAGCCCTAGATTTAGGATTTGTGAGGAAGTCAAATAGCATCTCATCTATAATTCAATCTTCCTTCACTTTGTTCTGGATTCCTAGAGTCCCAATTTCCCCAAAAGATATAATATGTCCTGCCTGAGGGCATAGGTACTAATAAATTGAAAAGCTCACCATTTTGTCATATTTGTCACTTTTGGCAGCAGCATACTCAGAATAGGAAAAGGAAATGAAAGCATCAAGTGCACAACCAGGCAGAGCCCATAGTGTGCACAGAGGCTGGTTGGGATGATGCACACCTCCGGGTGAAATACCAATTCCAAAAGTCATTAAAACTAGTCAGAGTCAGATAGCACAGATAAACTTTTAAATACACAATAAAATGTAAAAGACAGGCCCTGTATGGATTTAATTACTATGCCAGAAGTAGAGAAGAGGTACTGGAAAGCCAGATCAATCTGCATTCCTGGCACTTCTTGGTGTTAAAGACAGAAAAGGGAAGGCCCTAGTAGGGGAAAGATAGAAAATGAAATATTTCAGCAAATACACACAAACTTTCCTGTAAATGGGCTGCTGGAATAACCCCGGCAGAATAAGCTTCAGTTTCAACTGAAGCATGAAAGTCAATAATGTTCTCTGTAACCTTTCTAAACTCCTTGCTTCTCTATCACATATACTGAGGCTGAAGGGAGTTAATCTATTCAAGGTATGTGTGTGTCTATACTCATTATATACACCACAGTACTCCTTCAAAGAGAACTAGTTACTCAGCAGTCTGTCTCATGCTCAGCAGTAGTAATATTTAAGGAAAGTGTCATTTATGTTATTGAGAATTTTACCAAAAGCAGGAAAGACGCAGTTGCCCTTCTTAAGAAAATGAGGGGTTGAAGGGTGAATGATGGTCCCAATTACTTTTTACCTATCAATTATTTGTCTAAGGACTCTTAAAAATGGATTTCTCATATAGGTATTGCAATTTCATAAACCATTTTATAGCTATATACACTGTATATTAAAAATGAAATTGGGAATATTTCTTCCTGAAAGCTATTTCTATAGATAACAAATTCACCCATGCTGCCTTTGTCCTTTAAGTTTCTTCACAAGTGAAAAAGTGCCTGAGCAGAGCAGATCATCTCATTCTCAGAGGGCTGTGCCTAGTTTTGAGTTGTGTAATTACTTTGGGCAAGTTGTTTTATCCCTGATGAAGGAGTCTCTTGCAGTCCATGGAAGGTGCCTTTCCATATGGGCATCAATTAATAGATACTCCAGGCTAAGACTTGCAGCTTCAGGACTGCTCTAATTTTTACTTGACAGTAATGAGACTGTCAGAATAATTCTTACCTCAGTAGAAATAATCTCTCTCAATCAGTGCTACACAAAAGGTAAGATTGTCACTCACTGAGCAGCTCTCATACAAGGGCCAAACTGTTAATGATAGGATCTAATAGAAAAAGTCATTAAGGGCAGGCAGACTTGCCCCTATCAATGGAGAGCTTGCTCTTAATAAATGGTGTCCAGACTGTTATTCATTCTTTTAGCTACCCATGACACAGGCATTTCTAGCTCTTCCTTAGAAAGGCTACTTCAGATGGGAATTTTCCAGGGAGCTAGCAGGTCTGTCATATTCTCTTTCTGTCTCAGTAAGTTAGTACTCTGCTATATAAGACATTCAGGTTGATCTTACAAAGGCAGAGTGATGGTATGCTCTGATTTATTCCAAAACAGAAGTGCCCAGCTTAAGATCCATATAGAAAAAAAGCAAAACAAGCAAAATTTATAGCCAGAGAGAATATCAGAACAAAACCCAAATCTCCTGGCTTTCTGGATGAAGAAATTATGAAATTGGGTTTTAACTACAGAACAGGGATGCTTCCATCCTCTCTAGAATACTGTGCAGATAAATTCCTCACCTGTGGGAAATGCTCAGATGTTGTGGCAATAGGGTCTACATAAAATGGGCTAGCGCATCTTGAGCTTATCAAATTTATTGTGAATTATTAATTTTAAAGAAAGTAGATTTATGATAACCAATGACAGAAGTAGGAAAAGATCTCTCTTGCAGTACAGCACATGCACCCACAAACAAGCTACATCAGCAATAAAAGGGAGGAGAAACTCCCCTCTGACTAGATCTCACCTGGGAAGGCATTTATTTATGGTTGGGCACTAGACTATTTAAAACTACTGATGCAACGCACCTACAACATGTATCAACAGTGTTCACTGGCTAAGCTACCATTTCTTCTACCATGAGGACAGACATTCCAAATTATAAAAAAGTTCACGCATATGTCTGGTAATATATGAAATCAATTATTTCAGGACTTTGGGGCAGGAAGAGGGTAGAAAGGGAGGGGATAAGTTGACTGCTATTGAAAAATTCTTTGCACAAGATGCAGTGATGGCAAATAGCCCAGTTTCAGTGGGCTAAGCTGTGATCTATAGATAAATACAGATTAAAAATGCAACTGCACATACCATCAGATTTACGAAATAACAAAATTGAACTTATAAATGACAAAGTGTCCATTTTCTTTCTTTGTTGACAAGTACAAAAATGCTGTGCACAACCACATTCTTTGAGCCAGTGCTTTTTAAACATTGATACTACATAGGAAACAAACAGAAAAAGTAGGGCTTCCCCCCACGCCCACAGGAATCCACATTTTCCACTGATAACCCAGAATAAAATATACATAAATGCATACAGTAGATGATATCACATGTGACATACTGACCTAGAAGTCCATTACCCTAACTACCTCATTATACATCTCTGCAGTGCAGCTAAAAGAGGCAGGGGAGAAGCATGCTCCTAAAATACAAAACCAGCCCAGAAATATGCAATTGCCTCTTGTCTAATGTGCAAAACCACAGCATGTAAGCTCCACAGCCAGAGCGCTGCTGGCCTGGATCTAGCTCCTTTTCCCCCACCTCACCTCCGAAATTTACGTATAAAGGTTTTTTGACATTTAGAGCCTGATCCAAAGCTAGTTGAACTTGGTAGGGGCCCCGTAGCAACTGCAGCCAGGTTTGGGATAGACTGCAGAGGGAAGCATTTCTGTGCCCAGTGCCATGCACTCCAAACCGGGACAGGTCCCCAGTGCTGCCAGCATGTACACAGCACATGCAGAGGGAAGATTGCTTGTGTAGTGTCTACACCCAATTCTCTGCTCTGTAACACCTATGTAATTGCCAGTGCAATACCTGTCTGACACCGCAGACAGTCAGAGCCCTCAAAGTAGCAAATAAACTTGTAAGTGATAACTCTGTCACACAGCTTAAACTGCTCAACCACTATTTTTCTGCTTACTGGTAAATTGCTCATCAGGCTGTTCTTGCTGGGGTTTTGCCTGACTCAGTTTCCCCCAGTAAGGAGACAAATTAAAACAAGGAGAAACTGAAAATAATAGAAAACACTTCCCCTAGTTTCCCATCTGATGACTTTCACCCTGGTTTACCAAGTACATTATAGACGATGACATATTAATTGCTCTGCATGCAGGACAGCACAAAGCAATTAACACTTCTCATGTGCTTCATGGCTGCTCTCTGTGCTGTTTCCAGGGGGAGTTATGACGTGAAATCTCATGACTTTCATGAAACCAACTGTAGTCATCACTGAATTTATATTTTTCCACGTCTGCCTAACACCCCGTTCAGTGCCTCCTGGGCTTTCTCTTATAGGCAATCTGTCAGCCTGAAACAGCAGACCTAATTTCTACAGACGTGGCATAAGACCAAAGTTACCCAAATTTTGGCAGAACTGGGTATTTAGAGGAAACCAGAAAATCTTCAGTAACCTACCAAAACAAGGGGGAAGGAAGGAAGAGTTCTAGTCCTAGTTCCTGGCTTCGGACAACTCATTTCATCTCCCCCAAACCAGGAATAGCCATGCATCCATCTCCTATGCTGTCTCCAACCCTTTAGTTCTCTGGCCTCAGCGCCCTTTGATTATAGGGTCCATTTCCATATGCACCATGCATCCAGCCTGCCCCCTACCAGTTGCTAAACTGCCCGTGTCACTGCTGTGTCTCTGTAAAACTAGCTAGAAGTACATGCAGCATCTAACACAGCAGTACCCGAGCTTCATTTAGGACTGCAGCTTTACTGGAGTGCAAATAATACAATGGCATTCTTAGGATGAAAGATGTATTTGTGAGTTAAAGCACAAAAACCACAGGGAGGGCTGAGCTTTTCTCAGGTCTCCAAATCTGGAGCTCTCAGCATTACTAACAATTTGATTTTATTAAAAGCAATAAATAGGGGCATTAAATCACAGCTTTTGTCTGTAACTTGCCATTAGCTTTCAGCAGAATCCCCCGCTGGAATTGCTTCAAAACTGCAAGAATGACCTTGCTCCTATAATCAATCCTAGCATTGTTAATGTTTGGTTTTAGGCATTGCAGCTCTTCCCCCAGGTCTACTTTCACCCTGTTGCTCTTTGCTACCTCCTACTCCTCCCTAACAGGCTGGCACCAGGACTGAAGGGTCCAGCCACAGGCAAAGGTGATGTCAATTAACTGGCTGATGGGTTCATTTCCTTCCTTGCACCAAGGCCCACGGTCACCGCGCTCTGCTTTTAACTGTGAAGAGTGCCTGTGTGGTGCTAACCAAACTCCTTCCAACTACACTGAACTATTTGTTGCAGATGCTTATTCTCAGCTTGGGAGGTGGGAAGGATGAAGACAGCTGCATACATTAGTCTGTCACTTTGCTTAGTATCATTTAGGCACTACCAAAGTCCTGGCTAATCCCAATGAAAGTGAAATGAAACTCCATTCAAGTTTGACAGAGGATTTAAGCAAACATAGGCATTATTTCCAACCTCACCACGTGGCTTTTAGCAAGCCAGGGACCTGCAGATAACTCAGGATGTTTAAAAAAGCTTTTACAGAACCTTCCTAATATGCAGCCCTCAGGCTGCAGTCCAGGATGACTGCGAGGTGGTGAACTTCCTCAGGAGGGACAGACATGCAGCCAATCTGGCCTGCCACACATGCCTAAATCAGTAAGGATTTCATCATCGCTTGTGTAGGTGTATCCTTTACTTAGCATCCTAAATCTGTAGAAAACAAGTTACCTTGGCACTGGGATTCTGATTGGCAAGATTTGCAAAAGGACCAAACTCTTGGGGTCCTTCCCTTCCAAGATGTATTTCAGTTCTAGAAGCTGCAAAGTGTTAAAAGCGAGACCCAGAAATGTATCTTTTTGTCTCTGGTTTTGATGCTCTGCTTTGCTCGAAGTTAATTGGCAAAATCCTTTTATTTGCATATCTCAGCTGGGCTTTTATAATTTTCTACACAAAATTTGATTTAGAAAGGAAAGCCTGAGAGCCTTTTAAGCTGTGCAGTTGGCAGATGCATAGGACTGTATATAATGTATGCCTATACCATAAAGACATATATCAGAAGTGGGTGGACTGTATATCTCCCTGTGCACTTATTTCTATTTTATGGTATTTTAAAATAAGAAATACCATTTAAAGGAGCTGATTGCCTCAGGCTGGCAAAAATTTACAAGGCTCACTTGAAATGTTTTTGCTTAACAGCAAAAAAAAAAAAAAAAAAATCATGCATTTGAAAGTGAAAATTTCAATCATCCCAATCCTGGTGACCTCTTCTGGGTATTAAGATGCTATTGGCAGACAGCTCTCTTCAAAAGATAAATCTTGGCTTTCCACAGCAGCAGAGTGGCATTTGTTTTCATGTCAGGAGTAATGGCATTTCTGAGGGACATATTGATTTCATACAGATTTTTAGAGAAAATAACAGCTGGCCACACACATCAGTGATGCCAGAACACCCAAGTACAAGTGCCCTGAAGGGGAGGGAAGCAAGTGTGTTAGTCTCAGGGCTATGTCTTAGATCTGGGGACAAAAGGCATCCTGGGCCTGGGCCAGAGAGCAGTGAGCTGCAGCCATACCGAGATGTTGCAGGACATATTTTGCCTAGTCTTTGAGGGTTGTCCGTGTTCTGACACATGGCACTCACAGTGGGGCTACAAGGTGGAAACTGATCATCTGCATCCCTACCCCCAGCCAGGCAGGTCCTTTATTTTATAAGGATGGGAGAGGCAAGTTTTACCTCTGGGAACATTCATCAAAGAGGTATTTTCTCAGAGGCGGACAAACAGTTCTAGGAATGCAAAGTCAACCAGCTAGGAGGACAGAGACTGAAATCCTCCTATCTGTTCTCCCGAGACCAGGGCTGGCTTTGAGAGTCTTTAAGAATGACGAAATATAGAAATCATATCTCCAGGCCACAGAGTGGGTCACTATGAAGCCACAGAGAGAGAGGAGGAAAAAAACCCACCATCCATTAAACTGAGATTTGAACAGCGCCCTGAGCTCCAATTCATGAACATCTCCAAATTCTTTCTTAAAACAATCCTCACTAGGAGCCTCCAGAGCCCCCTGTTTTCCCTTCTGAGTCAAGGCCACATAACCCCCAGTCCCAGCGCTGGTAAAGCCAGGTCTCCAGGTATCACCCTACCTCAGCAGAGCAGCTTGCGTACTGACCAGTAGCTGCTGTGGCAGAAGGATGAGCAAAGGCTCTCTGGTGGCCAACGCAAGATGCTCATGGGAGAGCAGCTGGTCGCAGCTCCTGTTCTGCAGTCCTGAATTTATATACCGGCTGGTTTGGGGATATTAAAACAGATGGGTTTTCCAAGCATGACTGCTTCTTTTGGGGATAATAATGCCATTAATAGCATCCAGGAAGGAGGCACAGCTCACCAGCACTGAGGGGTCCACGTCAAGATGAAACAGGCTTCATACAGAAACAACCCCAAACCTATCTGTAACATCTCCCCGGTTTTGGCACCATCCCCTTCCCAATCTAATTTTATTAACAAATATAATGACTGGGCAAATATTGAAATCAGTTTGCCAGCTGGTTTGAGTATCTATTTCTGAAAACATCTTAATCTTCTAGAAAAGCTTATAATTTTTAATGCAGTTGGTGACACAGTCTTTTAGAAATTGGTACAAACACAGGCTTAAGGGTTTTTTAATACTATTCTTCTCTTTCATTTCAGATCAGAGAGCTAGAATTACTGAGGTTTTTAAACATGACATGTATTTGCTTTTGAAGAATGAAACTAAACCAGGACAAAACCCCCTAAATACTTATTAATGTTTTTTTGTTTTTGTTTTTTTTTTTTTTTTTTACAGATTGCAAATGGTGCAGTCATGACAAAACATCCAGGACTTTGCTGCATTCCAGATGAAGTCGTTAGCTGGGAGCCCTATGTCATGCCTCCAAAGTATTTTTACTGGTAAAAGGTTTTCTTCAAGTTTGCAAATCTCGGACCAGAAAATAAACGTTTGTAGTGTACCTTGGTGAGAGCACTTTACTGATAACTTCATTCATACCACATTCTCATTCACACTGTTTTACCAAATCTATCAAATTCCACAGCTTCACTACTGCTGAAATGAGCCCTTAATTTTAAGGAAGAGCAGTTACAGTAGTTGTTTGGGCCCTTGACTGTAGGAGTGTTTTATTAAGCTCAGGTAGGAGTAGCCCAAGGGAGAAGAACATCCCAGAGTTTTGTCATCAACCTGAAGCACACACTGCACAGGTTTGAAAGTGTTTTCAAAGCCGCAGAAATTCCCAAGGACTTTCTCCAGGACAAAAAGAGCAAGCACTTTTCAGCTACTCAGTATAGAAGCCACCATCTCCACATATCCCAACCATTGGTCTTAAACTGGTACCAGTTCCCTTCACTCAAGTGAATTTAACTCCTATTGTCAGGGTCAAGAGGATAGTTCAGTGTCTCATTTACTGATATTAATGCAATTTCCAGTTAAGACCTCACCAAGCTTGTTTGGCAGCTTTAGCTGTGCATGCTTAGGACTGATTTAATATCAGTGCAATCTCAAAATAAACACACTGCTGGCCTTTCAGCTCTTGATCTCCTGCAGGACAGAGTTGGCATAAGGAAAGCAATTGCTATGACCCATACTTCCCTCAATTTTCTTATCTCATGCACTTGAAACATATCTCCTAGTGACAGAGGAAAGAACAGAGCTGCCTCAAAATGTTGCTGTTTTTAAAGCAGGGGGGAAAAAAAGCAACAACAACAACAAAGAATGTCAATTTTTCTGTCATTTGTTAAAAAGAAAATGTCCAAAAAATCTTTAATGCAAGAATCAGATTTTTTGAAGCAAAACCAGAAAACAAACTTCCAAAGAAGTCTGTAAGAGCAAATGTGATAGTTTCATAAAAAAAATAATTTTCTCAGAGAGCTTGCGCTCTATGTTCAGCCTTGGACAAACCACACAGTCCAGGGCTCCTGGCACCCCAGAGAAAGCTCCCCAGCTTCATGTCAAGCCTCAGTGATAGCCGAAGGGCCCCCAGATCAGAATATTTCTTCCATCTTATTTTCATGGAAACTAAAAGCAAGGCAAGTCCCATTGAAATAAAGCATGCTTTAGGGAGATCAATGAAGACAACCCTGAGGGTTCATCCCTCTTTGCATCATGTGCAGCCTAGGAGAGACTTCAGAGTTCTGTTCCAGGGCTTGGATGCTCTGGTATTACTGCCAGTCAGGATTGTAGCATTGCCTCTATTTATGTCAGAGCATAAAAAAGGCCATGTAGAGGAACTGATTTAGGATGAGAATTAATATAATTTGGCTTCAAGGCACGAAACCAAGATGTTCTTCAGTCATCACCAAACAGCAAAAAGTGTTTTCAGCTTCTGAAATAGCCCAGGGCTGCTGATCTACAGATTACACTGCAAGGCCCAACTTTTTGCATGTGGTGACTGAAAAAGGTGAGGAACCACTTGGTTACACACAAGAGAGCTGTGTCTGTAGTGGTAGGGTTAGGTGAGACTGGCTGGCACTTTGCAGTGAAGGGAGGATGATGCCTGGGGCAAGGAGCTGCAATTCACTTCTGCTTTTCTGAATTACTGTTAGTAGCACTGAGATTGGACCCAGGAGCCTGACTGTTAGTCAGGACTTCACCATGCTTAGCAGTGTGCAAACACAAACTAAAATCGCATTCTCTGAAGAGTCATTTTCATGCTTTTAAATAAAGTCACTAAAGTCATAGCTGAATTCCTTTGAATCTCATTTATAAATCAAAATAATTATGTTAGCAAGCGATGACAGATAAGTGGCAGTGTCTCTTGTCTTCTTCACTGCAAGATGAACCACTCTCCCTGGATTACAGGACGATTTCCCTATTACTCCATCCCACATTCACTCTCCCCTCTCACTCTAAAGATGCACTGCTCTTCCTCCCTCCTCCTGCATCCAGCACTGGGAACACCAGCTGAGTACTGGACAAAAGAACTCACGAAGGCAAGGATTATGTTAGCTACAGAGCAGTGAAGAGTTTCCTCACTGTCTGTACACCAGTTAAAAAAAAAAAAAAAAAAATCTAATTTGCTGCAGCTCACGGCTTCAGCCTTTACAGATATGGGCTAAGTATCTGCCTGCACGCACCTCACAGCAAGGCATCCCACCAGCCAAATACAGAATCCTTGCATTTAAAACCACCCACGGAGGAGGCAACTATTGAATCATTTTGGGGCCTGGCACAGGAGATCTGCATCTTACTGGTTTCATTACCTTGAATAATAGCACAACAGATTTGTAAGTCACATTTAAATCGATTTTAAATGAATCCAAACCCTAGATGTAAACATAACCAAAATGTTGGACGAGAGTCTGTTTTAACTCATTTTTAGATCACCTGTGTTTCTGGGATAGCAAGGACTGAAAGCACAGATCTCGGATGAAGGTGGGCTTCAGCATCTGAGCCACCAGCATGGTCTGAATTAGAGAGATGGTCCAGTCCTGGGAAGAGAGAGGACGCAAAATCCTGGGTACAAACATCCAGGTGTGGAGGACAGACCTTCTTTGGTATTTAAACCCAGACTGTATTTTAGGACTCTTTAGCACAACTTTATATATACACACCCCCCACCAACTGACCCACAGTCTACTAAAGCTATGTTAATATAGGGACTGTTCGCTGGCAGATGTCAGAATAAGGTACCCTGGTGGTGTGTGTTTTCAAAATTTAAATAATATGTAACACTATTCTTTCCTTGTTCCTGCCTCTTATATACCAGAGGGACATAAAATGCAACATATTTCTGTCTGTCACAGAGAGAGAAACAAGGTTCAGATTAATCTCAGTGTCCAAGAAATGATGACACTGGTTGCAAGAGCTCTTCAAAGGGGCTGTGGTGGGGTATAGGATGGCTCAGAGTTAAAAACATTTTTCCAAGGAGACTAGAGCTGAATTTGACCAATATTCCTAACATTAAGTATTGAGCTACAGTTGACTTTCTGAAAGTTTTACACGTATAAAATTAAAAAAAAAAAAATAACAGTAAATAAATATTTTGTAAAGAGTTCTTCAACAGTCCTCCATGACATTGATACCAGCTGATAGAAGCAATGAGGAATGTCTAACCATCAGGCTCTTCCCAAACAATCTTTGCGAACCATTCAGGATTTTTTCTAGCCAAGCAATTATTTTCCCTCCTTCCAAGACCAAACTCCTATGTGAAAAGGCAGAGAAAACAGGTACAAGGCGTGAGCTGGAAAAGGCACTTTTCCAGGTGGAGTGAAGGCTCATATTCCTGAGAAATCCAAATTTCCACAGCTCTAATTCTCAGCTGATCCCACCCCTCCGCCCTGACTCTGAGCACGGCAGCCACCAACAGATGGTACCCGAGGAGTTCCTCCCCTGCTGCCCGCACCCAGAAAGCAGGCATGGGAGGGGAATTTCCTCAAAATACATTTAAAATCTTTAGTGCTACAGCTGACACCACACTTGAAAGACACGTTCTCCACGTCACTCTGGAGCTACTTATTTCCAGGAAAGCACTGGACTGTCTCACCGCAGATGCTTGCTTGTGCTGCTGGCTGTTGCCTGCACCACAAAATAACACTGATTTTTAAAAAACAAGAGAGAGAGAGAAAAGCAGGTTTCTGCTGGTTCTGTACTGGTCTGGAAGAGAAAGAGTTACCCTAAGGAACTCGGGGGGCCATCCTGCGCAAACCCAGACATCCCTCCTCCAGACTGTCTCCCCTTTCGCAGGGGAAGCCAGTTACAATTCTTTGTGATAACTAGAGGTTGGGTATTTCTCCAACTTGTGGGGTTCCCCTCTGTGCGAGGCAAAAGCAAAGCAAAAAGCAAAAAAAAAAAAAAAATTTTCAGGAGGAGATCTCCGCAGCTCCGGCGGATCATTCCAAAGATTAAATCAGTGCTCAGCCATCAGCTGAGCTTAGCATAGCTCAGCCCGCGCAGTCATTTAACCCTGTGGCTGCCAGAGCCCGAGCACTGGGATGACAGGCACTTCCCAAAAAGCCACGTCCCGGCCTTCCCCAACAGCGTAGCCCTTCGGAGAGCACCCACCCTGCGTTGCTCCCAACGCTGTCTGCAGCACCGAGCAAACGCCAGGATGGTCCCTCTCCCTCTTGCAGGCAATTCTGCCCAAGGTGCAGCACCTCAGAGAGGTAGGGGAGACTTAGGGAGGAGCAAGGGTAACCCAGGGCCGGGCTGGCAATGGGGCATCGAGTAAATGCAAGTGCTGGAGGTGTTGCAGGACTGGCAATGGGGGTGCCCGTGCAGGAAAAAAACAGGGAGAGATCCTGCCTGCTGCTGCAGAACTGCGGGTAGACCCCGGAGCCTGCCCGCTTACACCAGCGCCAAGCAACACCCACCCAGAAAGATGCAAGCAGCGAACTGGGTTGGGGAGATATTGCGGGTGTCGCAAAGTGCAGCCGTGGGGAGAAGCCACTGCAGTTTAACAGTGCTAATTCACCATCACAGGACTAACGCTCACCAGTTTTAAACATTATTGTGCTATGAAAGCAGAGTTCAAATCTCTTCCCTTTAGCTGGATTTGGGACCACATGTTTTCATACTTTCAGCAACAAAATCTGTGGTGTATGGGCTTTTTACATGATTTTTTTTTTCCTTTTGCTTTGAAATCCCTGAGTAGCTGAAGGTGTGTGCAAAACCTCCTGTAGGCTGTCCTCTTACTGGTGCACCCTCAGGCTTGGATGTTTAGGCAAGAATTTTCTTATTTTCTTGCAAGTTTGGGAAGTCAGTTAGTTCTGTTGAGTTTTGAGTGGGTTATGTTTTGTTGGGGTTTTTTTTCCTTGATTCAAAAAATTATTGTAGCAGTCATGGCAATTTTTCATGTATATTCCTTCTCCACATGCACAAACAAGCCTTTATATAAGATGCTGTACTACTTTATGCCTCATTTCCTTTACTTCACAAGAAGAAAGGTACTTTACAATAAAGTTTTCCCCTCATTGTCTCCAAAGGAGAGTTTTTAAATAAGTATAAGCTCATTTATTTCTTTTAATGGTAGCTACTTATTTCTTCAAGACAGGGCCATCCACAGAAATTGCACTTTCTACCAAGATTGTAAATACATTTAGGTAGAGAAGCAAGATAGCTCTCTCTGGAAAATAATAATAATAATAATAATAATATTATAATAATAAAATATCTGTCCAAGCAAGAGCAATAGACTGCCAACTGACTTGGAGCAGCACTGGTTGTAAAATCCAAGAAAGAAGCATGAAAGAAAGGATAGGAATAAAATGCTGGACTGGCCCAGGAGCTGAAGATTATTGCTCCATCTCTGTGTTAACATAGGCTTGTTCAACCTTTGGGAAGCCTCCCATGTTGGCAGCACCTGTCTCCCTTATTGGACACAAGAAAAATAAGAAAGGCTGCAATATATCCTTAATCTGGAGGATTTAAAACACAGACAAATATTTCCATGGGAGAGCTTAAATATCCTTGATCTTGCCTTCATGGCAGAAAAACTGATGAGATGGAGGTGGGTGGGGGGGGTTACCATGAAATATGTCCCGTTACTCTGTAGCTGAGAACTATTAGCAGTTCTGCCTTGACTTCAGATCAGTGGGTGAAAGTATGACACACAATTTTGAGAAGTAAAAGCAATTACAAAATTTATATAGGTAATGATATAAGCGACTGAAGTAAGCCAAAAGACTACTTGCTTAGATGAACAATAAAATAATCTCTGGACCAAATCAAATTTAAACGATCCCTCATACAAATGCACTACTATATTTAAGGGGAGAAGAATTTCCCTTGGATACTCGTCTTGTTCCTGTGCCAGCCTTGAGCCTGTGGTTCTGCAAACTAAGAGGGCCAGAAGGCAGGACGAGATGGGTCACTGGTCTAAAGTGGCCTGGCAGCTCGTGGTTCCTTCTCATCCTGGCACCGCTGCAGTTTTTAGCCCGGCATGCGTGCAGGCAGACTGCCAAGCAGCTTTCCGTAGCATCGCACAAGCTGGAGAGGGGCAAAACCTATGAGACTTTTCTAGACTTTCTAGCTGCCAGTGCAGGGACAGGCACATCTCCGTGCACGAGGGCTTTCGCATCCGTGAGACACATTGTGCTCCGTGTCACAACTGGGAACACCGAGAGAGTCACTTGTCCTCCACCAACAAGGAGCTCCAGACCTGGCACGTGGCATATCTTCAGGGCAATTAACTTCATCTCTTCACTGGGCTGTGTGGCCTCTCTCATTCACTCAAGCAAATGGCTGAACTGAGCAGTAGCTTAGTATCAGCACAGAAAAAATATGGCTGTCTGGAAACCACCACTTAGACTCATTTTATTATATGGATAAAGCAGAGATCTCCGTTTGGTAATAAGTCTGTTAAAATATTCTGAAAAAACAAATGCATCAGTCTTCGGAGGGTGTTTGTTCTACTGGATGAGGTGCTAGTCTTGGACTGAGGAGATGGATCCTTCCCCCAGCTGCTACTGGGGTCCTGGGCAGCCTTGCCTAGGTAAGGTCATACCTCTACAGCTTCTCTCCCCTGCCTCCTCCATTCAGACTGCAGGAGCCTACAGGGAAAAACTCTGTAGGGAAGCATTTCTATGCTTCATTAGGAGTTTATTCAGAGTTTAAATGAAACCTGTTGTTCCAAAGATAACAATAGCTTCTGACGTACTCCAAACTGAGCCAGCCTAAGCAATATTGGGTTAAAAATTTCTGAGTGTTTTATTCTGATCTCATACCTGGTTCTTCCCAAGACATTTCTTGTGTCAATTGAATTACTCCTGATTTACACCAGGGAAAACATACTGAAATGTGGCAATGCACAATTCTCATCAACCTGTGGAAGACAACCTGATTTTGCTGAGAGAAAGCTAAGACATGGGCATGCTATCAAGAAAGCCTTTCACTTCAACAGATGCTGAGAACAGTGGGCTCAAGGCCAACATTGCATTTTTGAGATTAGGTGTTCACTGTCTCCCCCCCCCCTTCTCACTAGAAAGATTTTATTTCAGATCAATACTTACAATACATTTACCACTACAGAGAGTTCCTATTTCAAACACGAAAATAATAAATAGAAAGACCTCATACAACTTTCCTGCTGGAGTTTAAAGCTGCCTGGAAGAAATGCAAGCAGATGACACCTTTCCATTACCAGATGACTGCCTGAATACCTGCTGGACTTGCAGCACATGCACATGCTGTGTTTGTGGGCACAGCCCAATATTGTTTAAGAAAAAAAAAAAAAAATCCTTGAGGCCTCTCTCCTAAAGATCAGCTAGGTCCTGATAAGATGAATGAACACTCACAGCATTTCTTGAGCTCCAGCTATGGAAACAAATCCTACATGCTGGAGATGAATCACCCCACTTCACTCAGTGAAAGTTTTCTTAGCACAGAACACAGGGAAAAGTACAAGAAGTGAAATAGCTGTCAAAGAGTGATTAAAAGCAATCTCCAATCTCTCTGAAGAGTTAGTAAATGAAGTATGGTGTTACTTGGCTTCTGTCATTTCATTGTTTCTTTCTTAAAATAAACAAGCACTGCTGCTTATTCCCATCCTTTCTATCATCCCCTCTCTTCATAATGCAAATCTCACCCTGGCCTCAGGGCAGAGATCAGCCCTGAGCTCCTGCATCAGTGAGCACACAGCATCAGCTCCCAGGTCCTGCTGCTGTACGAAGTCCCTCAGTTCTCTTATTTGAAGAGAGCAGTAAGGCTTTAGATAGAGATGACAAATGTTGGAGCATCTAATATGGCTTTAGGTGAACTATTCTAAGACTTGACTCATTAACAATCTATACTTTATTTCTAGCTTAGATTTAACTGCCAGCTTCCAGTCTTTTGACTAAAGACTCTAGTTAGGTCTGCTACCAATCTTGCATTCTCATCTACGCAGCAGTTTGTAAACTATGACTCACCCTTAAGTTGCTCTTGAACAAAGAAAAAACAGAGTTTCTTAAATCACTTTTTGGAAACTCTTCAGCTTAAGATCACCTGAGTAGCACATTTCCAGATGTTTTCCAGCTTCTCAGGATGCTTTGGAAACACAGACACCAGAACCAGAACCAACAACGGTCTTACAGTGCCCTGCAGGGACAATTTTGCTCAGCATTCCGAAGACCACACATCCACAACCTCACACCAGGAGAATAATCTTACTCAATACCTAATCGTAACTTTAAGAGATTTTTTTTCTTCCCCCCCCCGGTGTCACCATTTTTGAAGGCAGTCTCCCACTTAGCAAACATGACCTACATACCCTTTTCCCCCAAATATTTGGCCTTCCTTTTGGCAACTCTCAGGTATGCTATTTAGATGACCACACTTTGCCAAGAAGGAAAAAACCCTGTCTCTGTCTAGTCTGTCAGGTCATTTTACCCCATTCTTCCAGAACTCTCTTAAGACAGTTTTGCTGGTCACCCTTCCCTTATTTTATTCCTCATACTTCACTGAGGTTTTCTTTACACACAAAACCTAACCCCACAGCAAACAATCCTGTCAGCCACCACTGATCCACAGCTGAACAGATCTGGAGCACTCAAGAGGATAAAGCAGGGTAGCACCAATTAACTGGCCATAGCTATTTTCTTCCAGGGATTTAGGGCTGCTTTGACAACGATTTCATCCACTCACAATGTGCAGTAAGGGAAGTCACAAAGTCCTTTATTCTGTTGGTTCCCTGGAAGACTAAAAAGTTTTGCTTAGTTTCTACCCTGGAGACTAACAAATAATCAGGAGGCGATGCACTCATCTGCCACATCCCTTGGTTCACATGCAGATTAGGTATCGGCAGGAACAGCAGGCTTCCCCAGAACATATGTGCAAATATTCAAGAATAGCTAACAAGGATAAACACAGTTGGACCAAACAGCTTTGCTGAATAGAAACGAATGTTTGCAAATGCTGCTTTGCAGTATTTGACCTGCACTAATGGGCCCTCTGTATTCAATAACTTGGTCTTCCATGCAAAGAAACCTTTCTGATGAAGAACATGCACCTCTAGCTTCCCCGTGGGGCTTAAAAAGGGGTTCTGAATGAGCATCTCAGAGGCAACACCAGGTTATTTTATGTATGTATATTGCATATAATTCCCCAAAGCAACCAGCTTAAACATGTATCCTTGATGAGAACTCATAGTTACTAATTATCATCATTCATCATATGAATCCACTGAGCCTTAATGCTGTGTTAGCATTAGAATTTGACATTGAACTATATGTTTTTTAACTTTCATAATTTGAGCCTGGTCTGACTAATATATATTAATAATGTGTCCCTAACATGATCCACTGGAATCTATGTCAATTGAAGAATGCTAGTAATTTTGAGGGGGACACTTCCATATTTTCCAGGACTAAGCAAGAAAATTGAATATTAAGATTCTGCAAAAAATCCCTACAGCCAGCACTAGAAATTTACCTTCAGTGAAAGAATAATAATATTTATCTGGAGAAGCAGTGGCTCAGAACAGATGCTGCCAAGATGAATGATTAATGCACATTAATTGTGGTAAGGAGTTTTCAATTTCAAGTGTTTTCAAATGAAAAAATAGGAGATTTGATAAAAATAAAAAACCCTACTCTCTTCATTCAAGTGGCTTTTAAATCTTTTTTTTTGCCTTCCGAAAAACAAAAGAATTTGCATCTAAGTGACATTTTTAGTAAAACACATGGTTCACTGAGCTGGAGTCAATTTCTGACTTTTCAATTGCCAATTTATCCCCCTCCAAAAAAAAAGAAAAAAAGTCAAGGAAAGGGAAATGGGAAGGATACAGCCTGGGAAGAAAGCAGCTTCTAGCCAGCTCTAGCATATTAATAAACAGATGAAGCAACCCGGAAAGACCTTCCTCTTTGGTAATACTGGTTTGAGCAACATCAACAACAGTTGCCAAGGAATGAAAGCAACATCTGGTACAGGAAGCTTGGAACTGGGTTTCATTCATTTTCAGCTTTCAGAAATAAAAGACTAATGCTGGTCAGAAAAATGTTTTAGTTTGCATTTTCTTTTATCTGCACGTAGATCTGCAATTGGGGAAGGGAATTTTTTAGTACAGAAAATAAGAGCTGAATACCGAAAACCAGCCATTCTCCTCATACAGATTCACACAGAATACAAACACAAGCTCGAGTCCCTGCGTGCCCTGCCAGCTGTTGTACAGCCATAACCAACACCGTCACCGAGTACTGCTGCCTACCTGGAGGAACGATCTGGGACTTGCGTGTTGCTGGTTTGCGTGCAAGGCACATCGTTTCCAGAACCGTGTCGAGCACAAGTAACATCACACTCATGCTGCTAACCACCCAGCTCTCCCTGGAAGAGGCCATTCACCTGGGCAGCGCTCAGACACACAGGAAAAAACCCAAAACGAAACCCCCACTAAAAACCAGGAGGCATCCTCATTTTCTGCCTTTCAAGAATCCTCTCTAAACTCAGACATGAGAAAGCTACCTCATTTATCCATGAGAGCACTGAAATTTTTACCTCAGCCTCTCCTTTGATTTTATTTCAACAAAAGTCTCCTTTCTATCAAGTGCTTCATCAGACAGTCACACAAAATGCCGCATAAAAACAACCTAAATGCATCTTAGAGCTCCTTCAATTTATCAGCCTCCGTTTTTGTTCTAGCTGTTGTTTCTTAACACCCTGCTGAGATGCAGCTTGCTTGCTCAAGCAGGGAATTCCTCAATTTCACCTGGCTGACACTGTTTCTTCCCTTGGGACAAGCAAATGCCTCCTGACAGAGAATAAAATAGAACAAGAAGTTTTGGGGGAAGCTAGCTGGTGACATCCTTTTCCCTCTGCAAACTGAGCACAAGGTCAGAGAAGACATTTCTCTTTTGATTTAGGCATCAGCCCCTTCGCTGTGAAGGTGTTAGGAGATTTTTTTTTTTTGCAGGTGATTGATGCACAAATTCACCCCAGGAATCTGAAGACAAGATCTTACCATTATAACCAACTAATCCAAACCCCCAGTTCAACAGGGAGTGGGGAACATTGGTGTGTGATGTTACCAGCTCCACTCAAAATACATAATGAGGAGGCCTAAGCAGGTTGGCACACTTTGCTTCCACAGACCAAACTTTGGTGGGGAGGAAGGCTGACTCTGTTGTCAGAGGAACCCAGATTTGTTTCATGCCCAACGCATTGCCCGTCATTTCCTTAGTAAAGGGAACATTGCATTACTAAGGCTTTTACACCGACTCTGTCTGTAAGCTTTTTCTATTCATTCATTCACAAGGCAATGGATGAGAATCAAACTGCCTGTAGAGAAAGCAGTAAAGCCTCAGACAAAGGAAGAGTCACAATTACAAGTATCAATCTCCATGAAAGATGCCAGGTGTCAGCATCAACGAGAACATCTCAACAGCCTTGCTAGGACCACAGGAAGACAGTGTCCCCATTCTCAATGCTAAATTTAATCAAGATACAATGTACCATGCAAAGCCTGGCCAAAGATTATATACAGCTGAATCTGCCAAGTTACCTGGTATGAATTGTGAACAATTAAATGAAGAAAACTTGAATTTACTTTGATATCAGTAGCAAGTGTTCCCTGTGTAAGGTACAAAAGCTGAAATTGCCCCAGATTTCATATATTTTGTTTCCATAGAGACTCTTCATAGCTCTGCACAAACCACAATGCTACTTCCTCAGCACAGCCTATGAAGCAAACTGTTGATCAACATAAAGGAAGATAGGGCCCTGTTTAATCAGCTGAAGTCAGGGGAGCTCCCACTGATAATTGAACTATATGGTCCCCAGGCCTGAATTTTAGATCTGGGGCAAAAAGAAAGAAAAAAAAAAAAAGAAGAAAAGAAAAAGGGTTCTATCACAGAGCACACAGCATCAGGAGTTTCCCGTGCCTGAGTAACCCTTCCAAAACACTGCAGGGAAAAAGTGTACCAGAAGGAGCAGAGAGGTGGTTCTGGGAAAATGAGGCGATGCCTATGTAGAAGGCAAAGAAGCAGCAGGTCAAAATGAAAGGGGATGGTTGAAGCAGGAGGATAAGGTTAATACAAAGCTTAGCTCCAGTATGCACTATTTCCAGCTTGCCTAAATTTATCTCTTACTACTCAGTATTTCTCCATCATTATATGGCTAGATATAAGGCCTGCTGAAAACAGACAAGCCTGAAATCAGGGATCTAAATATCTACTAATTCAGAGCAGGGAACAGTGTATTACTCAGTTAAGCGCAACATGAAATCTTCTTCCAGGGTGAAAACAAATGGGCACAGCTGAAAAAAAAACTAATCAAGTTGGGAAGTGAACCCTATTTCACATTTGGATCAAGGAACATATTTGAGCAAACAATCTTTTCTGTCATTATTTTCCTTAGTTGTTTCCTTTCTATAAGAGCAACCAAATAATAAAGGGGACTAAGAGTATGTTACGTACAACAAGCAGCATTCCTTATGGAGCAGCAGCAGATCTGGGAAGATAACGTCATCAATCAGAGAGGAAACAAACATGTTTTGTCCAAAGTGTCAGCACTGGACCTCGTTTGATTTTTCAAAATGAGTATTTTCAAATTAAATCTTCAAAGAATGCAGGCAGAATATTTATTGCAAACGTTACTCAAAGTCTACTGTTTCTTGAAAACAGATTTAATTAAATGGAGAGCAATAAACAGATCAAGTAAATATTTTTTTCACTAGAAAGACAGAACCAGAAATCAGAGAAAAATGAACCTAAAAGACTTGGGGAAAATGCCTTAAACTTCATTTTCATAACCATCTCTTATTTTCAAAGCGTTGTAACTTTCTTCAGAAAGAGATGATCATTCTTTGGAACCATCTCTACAGGAGCACACCCCATAAACCTGCCACAGACCTTAAAACACATGGTCTGTCTAGGGACCATTTTCTAGTTCTAAGGAGACCAGGACCAATTCTCTCACCGTCCCCTGAGTTAGACCGTGCCCACAGAGGAACGTCTTGAAGGGTTGTACCAATATGGTTGTATGTTGGTTACCTCTGTCTATCCTAAAGACTGCATTCCCGGTATGTTGTAAGAGTTTCATTAAAATTTTCCTCCCATGTCTTAGCTAACACATTGGCTTAAAGTCACAGCTTTACCAGCCCTAAATGGTATCACTGGGAAAGAATAAAGTAAAAGATGAGTAAAGAGAAG
Source organism: Haliaeetus leucocephalus (assembly GCF_000737465.1). Lineage (NCBI taxonomy): Eukaryota > Metazoa > Chordata > Aves > Accipitriformes > Accipitridae > Haliaeetus > Haliaeetus leucocephalus. Next base: position 9,657,691 of record NW_010972798.1, on the reverse strand, counting down.
AGCCAATAACTCCTCTTTATGCACTACAGCCGAGCTAGTGCTAGAGGTGCATTAAATGTGGAAGATTAAACTGATAAAAAAAAATTCCCTTTAGTGGAACATAGGTGAATAATTTGTGATATCCTTAAAGTCTTAGGACCCTGAGTTAAGCCTGGAGTTTTAAAGCTCTCTGAGCAAGAGAAATCAATACTCAATTTCACAAAGATTTCAGTCTCCCCAGGCTCTCCTCTTCCAAACCCCCAGGGCATTGCGCTTCACCCAAGCACGTCAATAATCCCACTCGCGCCAACGTATGGATTTCAGGCCTGAGTCGCAACAGCATGTCACTGTCAGCCCCCAGGCATGGCTGAACCCTGGAGTTACAGGAGTCACCCTGCATGGGTTGGCCCTGCAGGGATGACGCGCAGCAGGACCAGGCCGTACCACTTTTCCATGCACCTTGGCACACCAGTGTTAAAGGAGGAGCCACTGGGTGCATTTAGGGTGCCAGCTGCCTTGCACCAGGCAAGAGATACACAGTGGTTCTGGTGTTACCAACTTGCCTTCATGAAGGGAACAGATCAGATTCAGAAGGCTAGGTGAAAGCAGATACATGTTTTCATACGCTTCCCTCAAGCAAGAGATCTTCAATGCAGAGCAGCCGGCCATTCGGTGAAGTCTTTCTGACCTTCTGCATATGGGACTATTCAATTTCAGTTCTCATTTATATATAAAGCCTCCTTAACAGAAAAGACTGCTAAGTCCAGAAAATTTTTAACTGGATTTCACCCTGGACAGAATAAGGCAGTTAAAATGATGTTGATTCATTTATGCTCAGAGCACACAGGTTATGACCTGAAGAGATTAGAAAAACATCCTCTCAGAAATACACTTTGCTTTGGATGAGTCTTACTTTGATGTCTTTTTTTAAAGGTGTGAATAAAAGAATTATTCTTAATAAAAGCTTTATTATTCAAATTAAAGGTTTTTAACCTATACATGGTTGGATACCAAGGAGAAAAGAATATTGCAAACACAGCCTGACCATGCAAAGCACGTGAAAAGTGTAATGGGTGACAGAAGGGGTGCAATGAAATTACCACAGCTGAAATGGTTGTAAAAAAATATAATCTTAATATTCCAGTACCATACGACAGCCATCCCTCCTGAAAACAGTGGCAGAAAAAGATGCAGATCTTGTAACAGCTTTCAATATTTCCTGAGTTTGCAGACATAACCTTGTAAATGTAGAAAAGCAACTATATTTAAGAAACTAAGAGGAAAACCACACTAATCTATGTGGCAAGAGATCTGTAAGTCTAACTTCAACAGCCTTCAGGTCTTTAGAACAGGTTTTGAAGCAAAGTATATTGTGAGTGAATGGAGACCAGACTGAAACACAACATGTGTTAACTACAGGGAGTTTGAATTTGACTGACCCAACATCCTTCGCTGTCAGGAGAGGCAAAGGAGATCTGGGCACTATAACATCTACCAAAGCAGTAAGCTGCATTTACAACGATTACTTCCCAACCTAACTTCACAATTGCTTCATAACAATGAGAACAGTTGTACATAGATGACATTTGCAAACGACACCAACTTTGTTGGCTTTCACAGGACAGCAGAGGACTGCAGTATCACACGGGTATGGATGACATTGACATTCAATTAACAGAAGTGGTATTTAAATTTAAAACCAGTACAAAAATAGATACATTTTGGGATAAAAACTGAATTTCCATTATAAGCTACATGCTTGTAGTTGGAAATGTTTGAGGAGGAAGAGATGTGGATCCTATGACAACTCAATTACCATAATGAATCCACAAAAAAGGTCACTGCGATCCCAGAACGCTTCAGAGGAGATCCAGCCCTTGGAAGTGTGGTAACACTAGATACCCCGTACAAAGCACCTGTGAGGTATTTATCCAAAAAGATGTATGTAGTTCAAGCACAATTTAGAAAAGACGAAATCATTCCAGAAGAGGGTAGGAGGAGGACTCTTAGCCTGGTTTAAGTAATGGAAAGACTGCTTTATGAGAACTAAGTGATCTGGGTTGATTTAGCCTGTCAAAATGAAGGTTAAGAGGGGGTGCAATCCCTTTGCTTCAGGATTAAACAGTAAGAAGAGAAGAACTATTGGAGCTAAAAGCCAATGCTGTATGAAACAGCCACTGAATGCACTTGGGCTGGAAGTCAGAAGGCAGGTTTTAGCTCTCAGAGAAACAGGGCTCAGGAGTAACTATTTCCTAATAGGACAACTGAGGAAGGAAAATTCAATGTGCCTGACGACACAGCTTGCTCGCTTGGCAAAAGGGCTTGTACCACTTGCCTGTGCTGGTAGGGAAACCTGCTCACAGGCCTCAGTCCCCGAAACCTCTTAAGAAAGAAAATATTTGGAGAGTGCACTAAACTTTTTAAGAGGGCTACAGGATAGTTACTGGATTCCCCAGACAGCAATCTGCATCACAGTCCTGCAGCCAGCATGGGCAGCCTTAGAAGTAAATTTTTTTTTTTTCCAGCTTGCCTGAACATCCCATAAAAAGAGGAATTACTACAGTGAAAGAGAAAAATTATGCAGATAGTACTGTCAAATGCAGGAGGAAAACAAACTAGAAAAAATAGAGCAGAATAAATTGTTTCTGCAATCTCAGTGAGTTACATTAAAAAAAACCAAAACAAAAAACCCCCCCAAACCAGGAGATAAAAAGCAAGAGAAGGGCAAGGTAGTTTTGGTTGTTTTTTTTAAAGTTTCCACTGTCTTTTTATACCAAAAGACACACTTATATGATTGTATTTTCTTTTCCTGCACAAACAGGAATATCCTGGGAAACCATAGGCGAATTACCCAAACAAAAAGAAAGCTGGAAAGACTGTTTAGATGAAGAACCAATCAATAAAACTGCTCAGAAGCAACACTTACCTGCATCCTGTTTGAGATTGACATGGGAGGTATTAATATTGTATGTGCTTGTCTAGTGGATAAGATAATCGAGCACCATCAAAATGCAAAGCAGCTCCTGCAACTTCTCCAGCAGTAAAAACCTACTTTTCCATCCGAATTCCCTTTCTCCTGCAATGCCATCTAGAGGAAAGCAGGCAGATAAAAGGGAGGGCAGAGACAAAGGGATGATGAGAAGGCGGCGGGGACTGGGTGAAGCCGAAGCTTCCCCCAGACCTAGCTAATGAAATGAATTAAGCTTTCCAATTTATGAAGCCATTAGAGGAAGAGCAAGCCTTGGCTCCGACGCCTCGCTTGTACTTGCATAACAAATCGCATTTGAACGGCGGATGACTCAGCAAGAGGATTTCCCACGACACCTTTCTAAGAAAGGCGCCGGCTCTGTACTACGGGTCTCTGGCTGCTGAAGAAATCCTCATTAATTGCATCCCTTCTTCTACAATTTAAATCTGAAAAGCTATGAAAGAAAAATCCTTAAATATCCCAGATTTGACGGGGGGAATAAAGGAAAAAGAAAAATCAGGATCTAATATTTGCAGCGAGTCACAGGTACCTCCAGGCAAACCAGAACAGTGACAGGCAATCAGTTAGGGAAAAGTTTAGACCCCAGTTTGCACCCTCATCCATACAGTCTCCTTGCTGGGACCTTGGGTGCTCACTTAAACTCTCTGTACTTCAGCTCCCTAATAATTTCTTCTCAGAGGGGTTGTAAGCGTTTGTGAAAGACTAAGACTTTGAGACACTCGGAAGACAGGCACTTCTGCACACAGTGTTATGTTTTTCACCATCAGCTTCAGCCTTTTGTACAGCAGCAGGGACCGCAGTCACCAGCTCGTAATTCCACAAGGACTAACACTATCAAGCAGTATTAAAACTTCACAGTAGATTTGCCACATGCAATACAGAGTACTGTTGGAAATGCATCACTCTTACCCTACATAGAATTTAAACTGTTCTCTCGGATCACAGCTCCCAAATACCGCTAATGTAGATGTTTCTATCTGAGAGCTCAAGCTTTCTCCTCAGAGTTCCCCTGGCCTTTAAAAATTAATCACAGTCAAACTGGAGGAGAGGAAAGGAAAAAAAAAAACCCAACAAAAACCAAACCAGAAAAACCTTCAAAGGTTTTACAGAATATTTTGGTTTTGACAACCACTGTCTGTAGTTTTTTTTTTTTCCTGAAAATTTAAAGGACATTTTTAAGCCATAAGTTTGATGAAACTAGCAATAAATAAGGCCATGCTAAGAAGTCTTGATGCTTTTATTAAAAGGTCTGAGCAAAAGAAAAAAAGAAATGTTATTTGGGTCTGGACACTGCCTGATTTTTTCACAGGCATAACAACTTTAAAGGACTTTTTAAGTAGCACACATTTTAAGTGAATTTGCTTTTTTAGCAAAAAGTTAAAGAAAAGACAACTTCCTCTGGTAAAGGGAACGGAAGAGAGCAAGAACTCTGAATGCACTGCTCAAACACAGATTCTTGTGACTGACAGAAATCTCAATTCTGTATGAAATCTATTGTTCGAGGCTGGGCTTGCAGACAGCTTAAAAGCAGGAAAGTTTTACCTTATGTTCAAGGGCAAGCATTACCCAGATATCAAGAACTGAGGGAATGAACAGCCCTGGTACAACACATCCAGAGTACAGAAGGCTGCCAGGGTCTGTGGACGGGTATCAATTTTAGGAAGATTTGTTACATCCATTTTTACAAGTATTTTCAGCACTTTTACAAAAATAATTCATGCTTTCCGCCAGTTAATATATTTTACAGATTTTTTTTTTTTGTGTGGAACGCCTCAGTTGCCTACAAGAAAGCCGCTCTTCCTAAGGTCTACCCCATAACCACACCTAAGCAAGACTCCATCATGGAGGTAGTAGGATGAATGGGGTATTAAAACTGAGATGTAGTTATAAAAATATCATCTTTATAAACAAGATGTTAAACAGCCTGTTGGGAAGCCTTGGTCTCTGCCAAAGGTGTGACAACCCAATTCCCAAGGCTCTACTTCATAAAGACTGGTTTGTATTTTAGAAGGTAAATGGAAAGTCTGAGTCATCCTGAGTTGGCCCTACTTTTCAAGAACAGTATCCCGATCAGTATTTTTTAGTAACAATCACCAAAATAACAGTCCCTTGTTTCTTCTCTTCCAGGTGAAACTCGAACAGTTCAATTTATCAGTGCTGAAGAGGACTTCTGTACCTGCTGATTAGGAGCACAAATACTATTTCCAGATCTTTCTTACAACAATCTCCAGAAAGCTTTCCCTCTCCTAACATGGAATTTCTGCAGTTCTTACAGAAACAACTATCAGGAATTTGAAAAATATATGAAGTGAGAAAGACTAGTCAACACCCTAAACTCATAGAGCAGTTCCTGGTTCACTTCCAGTTCCCCCCCAAGCACACAAGAGGAACTCTCTGATGCCTCTCCCTCATCCTTCAGCATTCAGCCTTTATCAACCAAGCTGCAGTCAGGAGATGTCCACGTACCAGCCACGTGCCAGCCCCATCAACTTCCAGCGAGAGGAACCCCATTGCGGGCTGGATGCAGCAGCAGCGACGATGGTGCAGCGGCCGTGCACCGACACAGCACACCAGACCCTGCTTAAGAGCACACATTCCCTCCTCCTGCAGGGCTAATTGTGCCATATTTCTTTTCTCATCCAGGCATCTCTATCTCCTCTTATTTATTTATCTCAATGTATTAGTGGAAAAAAACCCCAAGGAATTCAAAGAGACTTCTCAGGCATCAGCTGCTTTGGTAACCCTTACTAGTTTGCAGGATGGTTGTTCCCCCTGCTCTCAGCTCGGCAACATCCTTCCTTGTCCCTTACCTTCCCATCAAAAAAGCCTAGTCCTTTCACTGTCTGCCTTGAAGCCAATTTGAACCAGTGGCACAGAAATGGGCACCAGGACATCTCTAAGTGCAGTATAAAGACAGATAAATCTTCTTTCATGAAGCAGCTACTCTGCCGCACAGACCAGACTGTGAGCTCTCCCAGCAAAGCCACCCCTACATGGAAGAAATTGTCTCCTCAGCTTGCTACCCCAGGGACAGCAAAGGCTAGTTTCTATAGTTACGCTCTGAAACTCACAAATGACTTTTTTTCTTTTAAAGCACAAAACAGGTAATCAATTTACAAAGAGAAATTGATGATGCCTCATCCCTAAATAGCCTGAGCTCTCCCAAGCTCATAGAGGAAAACAGCATATTTGCTGCCCACACATGAGTGACTCTGACCTGCAGCTGCACACAGGTTAGGGGATTTTAAATCTACCGGGACCTGATCGTGTAGCTGCAGTTCATTCAAGTATGCACTACAAACTAGTGCTGACAGCACCGGGGAGCCCTAAATATTTAGTAACACTAGTACATCGTAGTGCACCATTCTCGGAATGAGCTGAGATGCTGTTTTAATTTGTTCTGTCACAAAACAAGGGAAGTGAAAATCCAAAATGACTGCAACGAGAACACACCAGAGCCGCTGCTTAAAGTGGGTAAAATTGGGTCTGATATTTACCCTTTGTAGAGTGGTTGTCAATCAGAGAATTTCAGATTTTAGACTATACATGCCATGGTTTAAAAATCTGTTCTAGAAACTTTTCTATAAATACAGGAGAGTTTCAGCAAAATACAACAGTTGGGTCGATGAAAGAGTGGCAACTGCTGCAGAGCAGTGATTATCTCCAAAGGATTGCAGAGAGGTTAATTTGCCAAAGAGCTTTATCAGAGGAAACTCCAGCTGCTAAGCCAGGGAAGGGCGGGTTCTGTGAGCACTGAGGCTTTGAGGCAGATTCAAAAGAAACGGGTTCTCCAGAAAGAGAAAGCAGAGGTTCAGCTGCAAGGGCTGGGAGCAGGTTTGCAGCTCGATCTCAGTCAGGTGGGCACAGGCACCAGGGGCGAGAAGCACAGCCACCCTGGCAGGCACCCACCTCCTCCTGGGTGGGAAAAGATTGGAGATGTCTCGACTCTGGAGACACCATACTTTTTTTTGGTAATCCTTTATCAACTAGAAAAAGAGAAAGTTGTATTCCTTCACTGGGAGCAAGAGGGACAGCAAAGAAATGTGAGATAAATCATACCTGACACTATTCGTAATACATTCCTCTAAAAATATACTTAGACCAAAAGATGTCCATGTACTAACCTTGATTGAGAGGTTATTTGTGCCCAATAGACTAAAAAGATTCAAGAACAGATCATCCTTAAAAAAAATATTACTTTTGTTAGGCTGCCAACATCAGAGCACGCTTTGGCTTTTGGCTAAGCCAGGACAGAGGCAAGAAGGCAGTTTAAGCAATTCAGAGCAAAACTTGTTTTGGAAAGTTACTTTTGAAACCAAAGGTCACAGTATTGTCCTAAGAAAAACGTTTCTTGTAACTTGTGCTCCATTTTTATTCCATGAACCTTTAGGCATGAGATTACTCTGGTGGTTTAGGCTAGTCTCAGTACCTCTCCAAGCTTTCTAAACAATTCCCAAAGTAAATTGGGGGAAAAATTAACTTTGAAGGATGTTGGCACCCAGCTTTCAATAACTGCTGGAAAAAAGGTACTTTGCAGGGCACAAGTCTCTCTGCAAATCTTTGCCTAGGCAATCCTTGATGGAGAAAAATATTGAATGAGACTTTGCAAAGTGACTATAAAAGAGGATAGGGTATCAAAAGTCACGGGCTTAGGGATGTCTTGCCTGGTATTAGCACTCTGTTGTAAGGTGCCCTGGGGAAATCTCAGCATGTTTTGCAAGCTTTTCTATTTCATCTTGAAAATGCTTTCCACTCCCTACACTATGTTAGGCTAAAAAAACCAAAATAAAATAAAAAAAAATGAGAGAGAGAGAAAGAGAGACTTGCATTTTAGCACTGGAGAAAACGGAGCCAAGTGAGAAGAGCCACGTATTTAAGAGCTGCCTTAAAAAAAAAAAAAAAAAAATCTAGGCAGTTTTCTCTTGAAGGATGATGGCTCAGCAACACTGTCCTGGGTGGATATCACTGTAAATCTTCCTCAGGGCTACTCTTTATATCAGTCCATATCCTAGTACCAAGGAACAGCAGCTGATGTAGCTGTACTATTAAATTACTGGGGTTTACAGTGATGTGACTGGGTGGTAGCAGTGGCAAAGGAAGTCCTGGTTTGGTCACCTCAGTGCACAGGGCTTTGTGCCTATGCTTAGGGAATAGGAGTCGGCACAAGTATACCAACTCACAGTCACCAGCTACTTCAGAAAAGCCATAGGGCACACAGCTAAGGTAGGGTGCTGGGGAATTTCTTAGATCATTTGTTGGTATATACCCCCCCCCCCCCCAAAAAAAAAACCCAACAAAAAAAACAAAAAAAAGCAACCTACCAGCACTGAAGAATGAGGTTCAGTGCAATGCCAGCTTCTCCAGTCCAGTATCAACCCAGGAGCAGTAGCCCAGATCCAACACTCATAAGTTTGGGGTTTTTTTAAGAGTATATTAAAAACACAAAAACCAAGACAGGGTGTTTGTATTCCATGGGTGTGAAATTCAAATGCAAGTAGCTAGAAAAATGTCACAGACTGTAATGCCTTTGCAAACAGCCCCCAAGGCTGATTTGTCACATATTGCTGGTCTAAAAGCAAGCTCTATTCAGAAAAGCTATTCCTTCGGGATTGTAATAAAATTTTTTAGCCATCTCTGATTCAGCGTGCTTTTAATCCCATAGGAATGGCTGTCATTTCAGGAACATGTCATGGATGAGAGGAGAGCCTATGCCCCACCCTTACAGGGGAAGAAAAACCCCCACCAAAACCCAGGACTGTAATTCAGTCAAGATGGTTTATACTTTAACATTCTACTTCACTGCACTTCATTATCATTGAGAAGAAGGTTTTGAACATTTCCCTCAAACACCTCCTTCTAATAGTGATTGTTATGGACACAAAATACATTTTCTTGTGGTTGTAACATAGCAAACTGTTTCACCTCCAGTCCCTCAAAGCTCCCAATCCATCCTGGCCATTCAGTTGTGAGGAAGGGCAGTGTGTCCTTGAGCACAAAGAATAGGCAGCATGCAAATAAATAAAGCAGATGCAATATAGCTCCTATTCCAGGTTAAAAGGTAGCAGCTGGTCATGTACACAGGGGACTCTTCTTTTGGGGCTGCCTGAAACATTTCAAGACATGATTGATGATTCTCCATTAGTGTTTTAGTTCAGAGAAGGGGTATGCTTTAGAAGCAAATCTCCCACCCATCCTCCCTTACCACACTTAGGTCTGTATCACAGACCAGTCTTTAAGTGCAAGAACTGGTTTCCTTCCAAATTAAACCAGACTGCAAGATGCTCTCCAGGTATGCACCAGTGCGCTTCACCTGCTTATGGGTGTTCAGTCCCTGGGACCAGGTCAGAGCTAACACAGAGCAACTGTTGCACACATGCTACAAAATGCATATGGTGTAGACATCAGCTCCTCAGCATCATGTTGCTCTACAGACCTGCTCCCATTGAAATGCCTACTAGACAGAGGGCAAAGAATAATTGTGATTAAGCTGCGCTCCTGTGAGGTTGGGTACTGCTCCCACTAGCAAGTGGCTGAAACCCCACCTATGTGTAATCACTTTGAGATCAGTGGAGATTATTCCCCCAAGCAATCTGTTCAGAGTCAAATTCCATTCAAGATTATTCTTAAATACTTGGGATAAAAAAAAAATGCACTTGTATCATACACATGCATCAGGATCCTGTGAAACAAAAGTCTAGCAGGTTCAGAGATCATGCCAGTAACTTTAAAAACTTTCAGTCCATGTCTGTCTGGTAGCTGCATATTGGGGTGTGTTTCAGTAAGAAAGTAGCTTTATAAACAAAGGAATGAGAGCTAATGTCTTCTAACTAGAGGCAACAGGACAAAACCCTCAAAATTACTGTTTATTATCAGCACTCTGCGTTATCAGAGCAAATTGCCTATTGAAAGAGTCACACATACACAGAGTTTTATCACTTACTAATGTTAGTCTGAGGCTGTAGGGTTTTGGTTTTGCCCTTATTAATGGGATATAAAGGAGCTTTAGGGCACGTCCTGCTGTTCAAACAAAAGAATTAGCAGCTCTCAATAACCTCCCGTTACGAGAAGCCGTAGTCTTTCTCTGCAGGACATCTCTCAATGAGGCTGTATCTAGACTGAGGCTGAGAACCTTCCCGTGGGATAAGTGATCTTAAACCTGCTGACTCCAGGCAAAGCTGAGGACATTCAGTGTCCCCAGGTGTCTCGCCTTTGCCACTTTCCAAGATGACTTCCCTTGTCCGATGGGTGTGATTGTGCTGAAAGTTCCCTGGCTGGATTCTCCGTGCAAACCCTTTCACAAAAAAAAACCCTGGCCGTTTCCTGCCAGATCAAAAAATGCATCAGCAACAGATTCACCAACAGAACAGGCAGGGATGTGGGGGAAGAGGACACAACACAGCACCAATGCTCAGGGAAGGACATACTGTATCTTTCACCACAAGAGCAGAAGCAGCCTGACTCCCTGGGGCAGACAACTGCAAGATCCATGCACTACTGCCAGCTCCCAGCTCTCGACCATTTCACAGGGACTTGGCATCTAAGTCAAAATACTCAAGATGCCACAACCTAAAAGTTCAAAAGGAATAAAACACTCTTTCTTGTATTTGCCTATGCAATGATAGTCTCTTGGTTTGCTTGACTCAGGAAAGGACATTATCTCTGAAGCATTCAGAAAAAATGAGTGGAGTACAAAAAGCTCAAGTAACCACCCTCAGCTGAGCTATGAAAGTGGCAATTTAGCTCAGCCTAAGGGTAGCATATATAATAAAACGCAGACTTTTTCCTGTGATATAATTCAGATAGCCTTAATGGATTTTTTCCCCCTTTTTTACTTTTAAACAGCTGCAGCAAAGTAACTTACAATTATCATATCTTCAATTAAACACACTGTGGGGCTTTTGGGGGATCTAGCATGAAAATGTTGTCTGGAAAAAAAAATTACAAGCTGCTAAAAGTTAGTGGTAAGTTAATTAAGTGAAGATTGCCAGATTGCCACAAAATGGCATGGGATTCCTAGATCCAGTTCTCTAGATAAAGTTCTCTAACTGAAGATGAAGGTAACATAAAGGAGAAAGAATCAAAAGCTGGTGTACCTGGAGACCTCATGTCATATCAGGAGCACTGTCAAATGAGCCAGTGCTCTTGATCTCGTTACATTTAGTAACATTATGCCCTGAACAAACAGCATGTGTTTTAAGAGAAAGCAAAAAGGAAGAATTTTGTGCAATCAAAAAATAATTCCTGACCTATTCCTGCCCCCACAGAGTGAGACTGGTGTCAATACTTAAGCAGACAGAAATTTCTTTAATGATCAGTATCTACAAGATCCTCTTTCTATAAACCACTTCAGCTTGGCTAATCCAAAGAAAATGGTTGAATACATTACAGTGGACTGCACTAGGTGATCACACCCTTTCAAGCCACAGCTGTGTCCCGAAGGCAGCAGTTTGTGAATAAATAAAGCATCAAAGTGCTCATGAAAACTGCACATAAAGAAACCCTCCTGCTTAAGACTGGGCTATTCCCATATCAGTTATAACCCCTGACACTCCAAATATGAAGAATCCCAGCTCTGCCATCTCTTAGGTTCCCAGTTTTCACTTTTTCTTCCCTCCTCATACTCAATCAATTAAAAAGTATGTTCTTTTAATTTAATTCAGTTGTGGGTTCCTTGCTATGCTCATGAGCTTGCAAGGCAGGGCCTCCCTGTATGTCCTGTATGGACAAGTCCCCTCTACCCTGGGCACTAGGGACAAGGTGGAAAAATGGCTCCAGCGCCTCCTCCTCTTCCCAGAGCTACCTGCAGGGTGTTCACACAGCAGGAAGGGTTCCTATTTAACACTTGCTACACACGGAGGTTATGTAGTCTACCTTATATCTTTGGGCAAGCCCACCCCTTTAGAGGATGTGTGGGGACAGGTTTTATGCCAATGAAAACCAGTCCCCAGGGCAGTGCCCCACCTCCCCATTCCCCTTGAAAACTCTGAGATTTCTTGAACACTGTGCAGTTTCTCAGCAAAAGTGTTTGGCTTTAATGAAAAACTAAGGGGAAAAAAGGTATAAACCTGTCAAACAAACAAACTAGCTATCAAAGGGATCTAGCCAAAAGGAACAAGCCTATTAAAGGAATCGTTTTCTGCACCAATATGTCACTGCACTATACTCTGTGCATAATTATTACTTAAATCCAGCCATCCCATGCATTATTAATAGGACCAGCCAACCTCAAGTCCCTGTGCAGCCTTAAAGCAGATATATTAAATATTCCCAACAGGAAACAGGCAACCATCCATCATCAGCAATAGACTACACAGCTAAGTCAATACCTCTTTCAAGCAGGTTTTGTTTTGGTGTGATCAGCAAGGCTGCTCTCCCTCATCCTCCAAACTGCCTTTACTGTCAGATCTGAGCAACATTTCCTCATTTCTCCATAAGGTATGCAAGTTTACCCTTTATTGGGAGCAACAAAATCTTGTGTAGATGCTAAAATGCTCTGGGAACAGAGAGCAACCTAAGCAAACTGACAACAGAAAAACAAGAAGTAGTGAGGAGTCAAGGCTAAAGGATTAAGGATGGGAGAAGGGGGAGGAAGAACAATGCTCTTATTGCTGCTGAGGGCAATGGAGACATTTGCCCACATTCATGTTCATCTACCATGGCTATAAACCTGTTATTAAATACAGGCAAATGCCAATCTACCAGCTTATAATTCAGTATTACTCAGATCTGGGCAACCACGATCTTTGCCCCTCCTAAATTTTGCTCTATACACCTCTAGTCATTATTTCTAACTGCTTGTGCTCAGTTGTAGAGTAGTGGTTTTGTACAAGGCCACACCACTAGCAAAATCCGTAAGTGAAATGCTGTTTTTCCACAAGTGAGGTGGTCCTTTCTCATGCAGGGGCATGGACCAGAGCTAACATGCTCCAATTGTGTGGGAGGGAATTTCTTCCTCGAAAGAGGCTCTGGATCCAAACCCTCTCCTCAGAAAACACGCAGGTTTTACATAACCACATGGCAGGAGATAGGGCAAATTGTAGTGCTTCTTGCATACTCCTGTGCCATGTCCTCCTTACCATGTATAGTGAAGTGATTCAGTAGCATCCCATGCAAGGTGTGATTATGGAGTGATTCAAAGTAGCAGGCCTGGAAGTTTAAATGCTTCAGCAGCAGGTCAAGCAAATGCCCACAAATTATATGTTAGGAGAGTATTTGCTACAAAACATTTGGCTAGAGATTTACAGGGGCAAGTAGTAGTAGAAATGTGAATACAACTTGCTAAAAAAAAAAAAAAGTGAGGAAAGGGGGGAAAGTCTAAATAGTAGTGCCATGGTATTTAAAAATGTATTCTTTTCACTGTAGAATACAAAGAGCAGAGAGAACAAGAAACACAGAAGAGACACCTGTGCCTGAGAGCACTGGGAAGTTTACAGCCTCGCTCCATTGACTGCTGTCAGAGGAGCAGTACGGTACGTTAGATGTGTGCTATGGTTTTTGTGTAATGGATACAACACGCCTGAAAGACAAAGATATCAAGCCAGCTGGTTGTGAAGGTAGCCCCTTGGGCTCCTGTTTGTTGCTGGGAAGCCTAGAGTATTTGACATTTCTTATCAGTAAAAATGAGCCGGAAAGGTTTCCTGCTCACAGGGGGAGGCATGGCAAGTGGATGAGTAGATTCTCCGAGAGATGCTCTGTAACATATGGTTTGTTGGAGGAGTGAGACGCTTAATGTAATAGTTATCAATACCTGCATGTGTACTTAAAATAAGATAAAAGTTAATTAGTTCCAACTTCAGTCCTTCCTTTCTGTTGATAATCACTCATTTTTTTAATCAGTCTGTAAATGACAGGCAAAAATCCAGCCCCCATATCAGGCTGTTTGAGAACTTAAAGTAATTCCCCCTGTGGCACCCTCCACAAAGCAGCTATCCTGAACTTCTACTATCACATTCTTAATTTACAGCATGAAATATAGTTTTCAGAATTCCTCTCCCACAGCATGACAAACGGCCCATTGCAATATTATTGGGGGGGGG
>NW_010972798.1:9537415-9643677 GCF_000737465.1 Haliaeetus leucocephalus | reverse complement strand
GGGGGGGGGAGACATGCAGAGGAGAGGGGAGGAAGTGATTCTAAACAGGCTGTTTTCAGTATCAACAATCTAAAGATGCTATTAGCAGATTACCTGAACAATATATTACTGCTGAACCAAGTTGCATTAGAAAACACTGAGTCATGCCAGTGAATTAATGAAATTAGTTTGAAATTATAGATTTTCCAACTAAGCACCAGCGCAGTTTGGGTTCTTTGTCAGCTGCTGTAATCTTCCATACCCACAGCCCGCATTACTCATCTTGTTCCTTGCACAAACGAGGGGTAAAACCTGAAAGCTGGGGGTCACAGAAGCTGTTTTAGAAAAATAAAAGTGCAAGTATCACAGTAACATTAAAAGCCACATGCTTTCCTCACTCAAGATGATTCCTGTTCAAAGATCTGCTTTTGGGGGTTTTAGTTCAAATTGTCACTGACGGCAGGGGCTTAACCTGCAGAGGGTTTAGAAGGTTGCTTGCTAGGATGTATAGTAAAATGAGCAAAATGAAACATCTCAAGGGAAGAGCTACTTGTATGACTGAAATGAGCCAGTTTACAAGCATCTTGAAGTTTACTGCATGGATCCGAGAGTTAACCTTACTTTTCAAAGTGTATTTTTAAGCCCAAGAATGTTAGACAAAAGAGAGAAAAAACCAGGCTGTTTTGGTTCTGCTTTTATTTCTGTGGTTTGTTAGACACCGTAGGAGTGTAGAGAGATAAGATAAGCCAGTCTCAAAGCCTCCTCTTTCTTATGTTTGTATCCAGCCAGACCTGCTGCTTATCACTCCGCCATTTAACTCCCTCTCTATTAAGTAAGAAGAGAAGATGAGGGAAGAATTAGTCTGGCTGACCCCCAAACTCCTTTCTGAGAGGGATGTGGTGCAGACAGCAAAAAGGGGTGTTTGAGGGAGCACTGCTGGCTGAGCTACTTATCTAGGGCAGCCAAACCTTTGGAGGCTGAGGAGCAGGGCTGGTTATCACAAGAGCGCAGCCTGCCTACCTTTGTTTCTTTGTCTCCCTTTAGCTTAGCTCCTGTTTTAGAGCTCAGAGCCCCTGGCAATACTCGAAGGATGGGATGGTATACATTTTTGTTTTGATGGTTACGATGATCCTGCTGTCTCAACATGAGGAAAAGGCATTTGGATCTCTGCATCTCTCTAGGTTGTCTTGTATTTTGGTCCAGGAGTGACATCTAGAAAACACAGGATGTCCCTGCCTGTGTATAGAAGAAACCACTCCTCTGGGAATCTTTCGCTGTGTTTTGATGTCCCAACAACCTCTTGGCTGAATCTCAGAAATTTTGGGAGAGATAGAGAAGCTTTGGCACAAAGGCAGAGGCTGTTCTAGGAACAGCTTTGTCCTGAAACACATCAACCTCTTCCAGTACAGCTCAGTCCTTGCATGGTGAATTAAAGTCTGTCTCACCCTCCTGTCCCTACTCAAACAGAAAGGGAGATGACCTTAACAGGACAAAAGTGTGGTGTCTGACCTGAAGCTATATTTAACATCTCAGCCATGCTGTAAAAAAGGGTAACAAGCCACAGGGAAGCTGGTGGGCTGGATACAGGAGGTGGGAAAGACTGACCAGGTACTTTGGCGAGTCCCAGTCAGGAATTCTGTTTCTAAGAGAAAGATTTAAGATAAAGGTCCTGTTCAGTTGTCATGAGCGCTGCAGAAATATACAAAAATTAAACTCAGTGGACAGAGCGTAAGTGCAGAGAACCGAGTGGAAATTGGGCAGATAAGGTAATAACCACTACCCTTGGTCCCCTGGGATTATTGTCCATTAGCTCTGCAATGCACTACCTGCTGCTCCCAGCATTTGAGGATGGGCACAAATGAGGGAACAGGTTAGGGCTACTCTTTGGCTCAGGTGCAAAGAATGTATTTTTTGCAACACACATCATCATTCTTAAAGAATTCATGACATCCCCAGAAGCAGCAGCTTGCTGCAAACATACTCTAGAGCTCCACATCTGATCCAGAGCCACACGCTGGGGTGCAGAAGTTATGTTGCAGACTCGATTCCCATTTTCTCAAATGGACAGATTAATGAAGCCATCCTTTTTGGGCACTGACACCAGCTGTATCTCTAGTACACCTGCTGGAATTTGCCAGCATTTCTTCTTTCCCTGCTTGAGATTTTTATTCCTCCCACAGTTCTTTGGCTTCTGCATGAACCAAATCCCTGCTGGCAATGCTGTGTTAGACTGCACCCCTTTCAGGGAAAGGCTAGCATGGTGGACTGCATGTCTTGAAAAAGGGAGTTCTGGTAGTCCAGGGTCATTGCAACCAACTACACCATCCAATTCTTCACTGATCCTGCCCTTGACATTGAAATAGTGACTGGTTTCATCCTCCTACACAGTCTCTCTATTCCACTTGTTTTTTCAGAGGCAAGAATGCATACAGCATCCCTGTATTATAAAAGTCTTTTTCATGCTGTGCACACTGAGCTGTTCTAAGTTATTGTGGGTTTCCACCTAATCCAAATTACTGACGCACAGGCTGGGAAATGGTAAATGAGGCTGACAAAAAATTAAGAAAAATGCTGTCCAGGGGAAACATTGGCTCCAGCTTAACATTTCTAATTTCTCTTTTCATCTAAATGGGAGCAGTGGGAAAGAGGAGGTTCTCGTTTCCCACACCCTCTGCAATTATAATCTTTTTCACACGGCACCTGAAGAAGTCTCAGGCTGCACTATTAGAAAAATCAAGCAAGGATGAGTACAACAGTTCCTGAAGTAGTTATCTCAGGTGAAGTTTGGTATTGTAACAGCAGACAATAAAGCAACAGAGGAGAAGACATTTTAACCAGAGTGTTCAAGCACATTCTTTCTTGTTAAATAACTGTCCAGAAATCACAAATGCCAACTGAAGAAAGCTCAGGACAACTGTCCACAGGCATGAAAACACATGGTAAACCCTGGCCGTGTCACAGGAGGAGAAAGCATTAAGTCAACCATGCCAGGACATACAGGCTGGGACCAGGGGCTGCAAAGATTTCAGCCTGAAGGCTTCAACCCCTACATCTGCTTCTGGAGTACGCTCTGACTCCTCCCCTGCCCTCACTCTTTTCATAGCACTGGAGAAGATGGCCTGTGTCAACAAGCCAAGCAACTCATGGCTCTTGTACACTGCAAACAGCCTCTCAGGTTCAGAGAGAGGAAATATTTAACTCTGAGGCATATTAAGAGGAAGGAAAAGAACCAGCAGCAGGATATACCTTCGAGCATCTGACTGAGCTTTCTGCCCTTCTCAAGGAACCTCTTTAGATTTCTCTTGACTGGCAGTCAGCCCGTCTGCCTTACTTAGTCTGGTTCAAACAGCTTGTCACAGATTTTTACTTGGAGGACAGCTTGAGGTAGAAGCATTTGGCATCTACTACACCTGCTGAGTGGGGCTGGTCATGGGCTATTTCTACTACACACCTCCAAGTGCAAGGCAGCGCATAGCCACATGCCCTACCTGTCCTGGCATTAAAGTTTATTCATCTTCCATGCAGAAACCTCCCTGCAATTCCCAGCTTAAACATATTCACAGTTTTATACTACACTGTCCCTCAGTGCAAAACCCTGTTTTTTTCCCCTTCCTCAGCATTTCCCCCACCAAATACAATCGCCATCTCTTTTACCCTTTTGCTTTTGACAGTCTACCTCCCAGACTTCTTCATCCTTCTGCGTCCCACTCCCTTTCGAACAACTGGCAGGAGGAAAAGGAGGTTGGTTGGGTTTTTTGCACACAACATCCTAGAGCACCTCTGAGGATTGCCTCTTACCTTCAGGTTGACTCGGTTCAGCTACAGAGCTCTCAGCTGCCCAGAGACACGGCTATGCTGGATAGGGGACAACAAATCCTGCCAGTGGAGTTGCAGCATGTTGAGCAGATCTCAGCAAAACAACCCCACCAACCAAGTTCAAAAATATAGAAGAAAGGCAGAGCAGCACAATTACCTTTTGTACAAGGAAAGCAAGCTGCCTCTGAGGGCTTTAAGACTCCCAGCACTGCAAATGTGATTGAAAACAGCTGAGGAGGCACAGCCAGGTGCATGAACAACCCCACACTCAACTCTAAAAGGGATATGATTCTACATTTCTTTTCTTAAGAGAGCCCCTGGACTTTCAATGAATGTTTTCAATAAAATGAAGCATTTGCATAAGTTTCAATTTGCAGATCTGCTGGATTGTATTGGTTAGAAAGGTCTGAAAGCACAGTAAGGATGGTACAGGTTGCAGCCAGTTTTCTAGATTGTATTGTGTGGGGTTAACATAGGGCAAAGCAGAGAGGTCAGCATGCAAGTATTTATGGAGAAGAAAGCATGCAAACTTGTTTAGCAGCTACATTGATTCTTGACACTAACGTGTCTATTTACCTTCAAATTAAGGAAGTCAGCAATCTGTGCTTACTGTCACTGCAGACAGATGAATGGGGGGTTCCTAATTCTTTTAGGAACAACTTCAAGTAGTTCTAAGTTTGTTTTAAAAGCAGAATAGGAAAGCCAGAGGTGAGAAATAAGGGGAGTCTAGAAGAGCTTGAAATTCAATACCTTAACCTCTTCTATTTTCAAAAAGTTTTGACTACTACACCCATGGCACTCAACCAGCCCATGCACTCTTTTCCCAGAAAAGCTGCATTTTAGTCCCTCTTCTGATCTTGTCTTTTAAACATCAGGTCATATTTCTAGCTATTCAGCACTAACCTCAGGCTGAGCCCCCAGCCTCACCTGAAATAAAGGCCAGCACATTAGCATTGGTACAGTGCCCCAGGTGCCTGCTGTTTAATCACGTGCACCTGGAACGCTCCATCCCCTGGCCAGCACAAATTCCCTACACTACAGTCAGCATTAAAGTTAACCTACTGATTTATTTTTTTTGATTCACTGAATCACATGACAGATTTTCTAAAGAGATTTAAACATTTTTATTTTGAAAAGTATTTACAGAAAGGTAGCTCTTTTCCTCTCCCGCAGTTTACCAGATCAGCTCCTAACATTACAGGTATCTCACACAGCTGTTCCCCTGTACCAGGATTTTTAATTCAGTTGTCCTTCTGCCTCTCTTTCTCTATACCTTTTTCTATAATACAAGAAATTTTAGGTGATTTTCCCTCCACAATACAGAAGTACTGTTGTGAAGGAACTCTGCAGTGGAGTTGTTCTGGGTTTACACCACTGGGAAGCAGGATCTGTCCCACTGATACTGAGGAGCAAATACCACCCATTATCATTAAAATGGGGCAGAGTAGAGTGAACCAAGTAGGGTATATTATGGGTTAATAAAGCATTTTAACAAGATCTCCTTATCTGTAAGGCCAGAAAGAATGAAAAAACATGTACCTAGGCTGAATTTGCAAATAATCCTTTCCCATTGATGTACAGTTACTGGAATTTGTTTGTTTAATTGATAAATTACCTTCCTGTTAGGATTTTGTGAGTGATTTAGGCGTAAAATAAACATCTGGCAATGACTTAAGAGTTGGTAATGTTCAGCTGACATGAAGGAAAAAAGTGCCACCTGAAAAAAAAGATTACAGTCATCATCATTATAGACTATATATCCTCATAAAGAAATTGGAGGACACTCTACAAACCTCATCCAAATTAGTATCCATGCCAACACAGGGTGAATTTGTATGTGTTGCACAGGCCCTTTTGCTTACTCTAGCTGGCTAGATACTCACTGTTGTACCATTTTGATTTTATGCTCTACATCTTAATAGAAAAGGAGAGAAGTTTTCAGTTGCTGGGATGATGCTCAGGCATTTATTACACAGGCAGCATCAGGAAGGAAAACAGTTTCAGATTTAGTGGGAGAGAAGCGAACAATGATCTTAAACAGAATGCAGCTGTGCTTGTGATGCCATGGCCTCAGCATTTCACTGTGCAGCACGGCAGTGCCCTGGGAGTGCTCTGCAGTCAGGGCTTGAACTGCTCCCAAATATTGCTCTGCTGACATACCCACACCTGGGTGAGGATGGGAATGCTTTTTCTTTTGGACTCCGTAGTCCCAGGTTCAAAAGATAAACCTCTTTTTCTACAATTTTGCCCCTGTGTAGTCTACGTGAACAGTCCCACAGATGTGTTATGCTGCAGATACAACCGCCGTGACTGGTTCCCCACCCGCGCTGCTCATCGCTGTCGGCACTCCCATCAGCACGGGTCTGCATGGACCTGGGCCAAGCAGAAATCTCCCAGCCCTGGACCTACAAACTAGGGGGACCGTTTTGCCCCATCCTCACTAGTGGATGTCAGAGCATCCTTCGGAGTCCATTGGGAAGCATAACAGCCTGAGGGAGGCTGGTTTCCAGACCCGCTCCAGAGGTTACTTTCCAAAATGCAGCTTCTGCTGATTCATCCCTACCGACACTGCTGACTGCCTGTAAACGCTTGACCCAGGACCATAAATTACCGTTAAGGCTGACAAGGATATACCCTCCACGACAATAACTCACACAGTTGCTGTTTCCTAGCAGGAAAGAACATCCCTTTTGCTTTGGCACAGTGAGTACATCATTTGGGATTATTAATGCGAGCATCTCTCGCTGACATTAATGAGGCTGGTGCACTCTTGACATAGGAGGACAGCCGTACTCACACCATGGGGCTCAGACACAGCGCAGTGACCATCATTCTCCGGGGGAAGAGTGATTTGTTGCAAAGGACTCATTTCTTAATGTCTTCATTCTCGGCACAAACCTCTAAATGGCATTACTCATCCCTCATGATACACGAGATATCCTAGAAAAAGGCCACTACTGCGAGGCAGGATGGAAATTATAAGGGCTATCAAATCAGTCCCAAGGCTTCAGGGCCGGAGCTGATCACCAGGTAGAAGCAGGAAGGAATCTCTCCTCAGCAACAGCGTTGCTGCAGAAAGGTATGGATTGAAATGATCACGGAGCGGGGAAGGCAGGAGGGGAAATTGGTTTTCAAACATGCAGTGGGGCCATGGCTAAAAAGGAGCAACTGCACTGAACGGTTACAGGATCCCCTTTGAAGACAAGCAAAGTGCGGGGTCTTCACCCTTCCTAGAGTAAATTTCCATAATGCTCCACCTATCATAAAGCAATCATATAATTCAAGGTTAATGCTTCAAGACTCTTAAAGGTACAAACTTGCTACAATGTGCACTACGTTAATTACAGCTAAAATTATTCCCAGCATTTTTACTTTGGTGCTGAAACATCTGTTTGCATCTGCAATGAGCCTCTCTTATCCCACAGCAAATTGCATAATGTTTTCATTAGCACCATCTAGCAAATGACAAGACAATATTCCAGTGATGTTTCTCCCACTAACAGATGTGATCTTGTTGAAATCTCTCCCTTTGGTTCCCTTTACCTTCTTGCTCCCCTGGAATGAGAGGATGTAGAAAGAAGGAGAATAAAATAAAGGGGAAGTTAAGCAACCTCATTACAAACAACCTAGAGCAGCAAATGATTTGAGGTTTGGAGAAAGGGAGTTTGCATGTTATTCGCACTTGTTCTTGTAGATGTAATGACCAACAATGTGCCTCAACCCCAAAACTTTATTTTAAATGAGGTAAAGGTAGCTGTCACTTTTAAGTGAGATGACTGGCCGCTTTATGAAGCTGTTCGCTGTGTAGACTCAATCACATCTTGCCAAGTACATTTCTTCTTTCAGTCTGATTTCTAGATTGAGGAGGGGATCTCACAAGTTTCTGTCTCAACCCAGTCTTTGGTTGAACTGTTTAAGCCTTTGGTACCTCACCACAATCTGCATCCAAACATGTCACTCTGCTGTCTCTGGATGCGGTGGGAGTGCTGCCCAGAAAGCTCTTACAAACTCCAAGTATTTCAGGGCAAAAGAGATCCAACAACAAGCATATAGAATACTAACACACTTTGTTCACTGGATATCAAAAGATTTCTCAGTAGGAGTCCTGACACAACCAAGCTCCTCATGGTCTTCTAAGGTCTGCTGTACAGCCCATGTTTCCCCACACAGACCGTTTCTGAACCTTGCTTGTTTTGGGAGAGTCTCCTTAAAACCTTCTTAATTTTTTTGATATTGCTGCCACCCCAGGAGTTGTCATGCTACTTTGTGACCCAGCTGTCACTTGAGCCTGAACTCTACCAACCTCCTCTGAAGTTTCTGTGATGGCCCAGCATCCTGGCTCAGGTTTGGAGCCAGATGTCTAGCTCGCAGGTAGGGAAATGTGAACATGGGTGGAAGACACTGGTTCAACCTGTACCTCGTCCCTAAGGGCAGCATGATTGTCCTGATCACTATCCTGCCCAAATATGCCTCACCCAAAGTATTCATCCTCCGAGACTATCTCAGAGAGCCTGGTGAACTCAACCTTGCTCCCACGTCCTCTTGTCCAGTTCCCATGCCGCCCAGCCCCGATGGCCTTTCATAAAAATGCTGCGTGTAGCAAAGGCACTTCAGGGGAGATGCAAGAGTGGATGAAAGGTAGGGAATGAAGGTGAACCCAAGCTTGTCTCTGCTTGTGCATCATGGAGATGTAACTGGAGTAAACCACAGATGAACTAAGACAGTACAGCTAGAAGTGCCTGAGGGTTGGGGCTGGGGCTGGCACTCTCAGTGTAAGAACACGCAGGAGCTGCTGTCAAAAGCAGTAGGAAAATATTTCTTCAGACCAAGTCACTTTCTTACATGGTTTGTAGCCCATTATCTGTTAGTACCCAGAGTTGTTGGAATAAATCTTGTAACCTGTTTTCAATAGACTTATGTTTGGTGTCTGGATCATTTCTGTTGCTCTCTTCCCCTCTCCCTTATTAAGCAAAGGCAATTCATCTGCACAAGGAACTCTGATGACAGATGCAGTAAAGAATAACTTTATGCCACCGATCAAACACTTATTGCATTCCTAAAGTTACAGCATAGCAGTTCTATAGCTGTGAGAAATCCTTTTTTATTCTTCTCACTTAGCCTGGAGGACATCAGGACTTCATTTTCTAAAATCAATAAGTGAGAAGAAAGTCAGACTTAGCACATCAAAGCAGCAATGAAGTGTTAGTCCCTCTTACTCTCCTCTTCCTATGTCTCGGTGTTGTCCTTCAGGGATCACTCCTAAAGGATTTACCATCCCATCCTCAGTTTCTGATCGGAGTCTCAGCAAGGTTTCTTGGGTGAGTTGATGGTCCTGGTGAAGCCACTAATGGTCCACAGATTGCTGGACTAAGGCTGAAGTGAACTTTTGTACTACAAAGATTTACTTCAGCTCTTGCAAAGGTTGTCTACCCCAAAATACCCAAATGTATGTTTTAGTGTACCTCAAGCTGGCTTGAAAAATTGTGAAACTGTCACAATGTAAACTTGTAGTTAATTTTAATCTTTTCCTGGCTTTTTAGCCTTTAGAACGCTCTTTTAAAAACTTCTGTCCCCAATCCTGAAGGCTACAAAATAAACAAAAGCTTACATTCTCTCTTAGTCAAGTGGGAAATTAAAGAAAAATTACTCTTGCAATGAGCGGCAATACTATATTCTCACACACCATCAATAGCCATCTAGTAAACAACTCAGATCTCCAACCAAAATTCTTCTTCCTTGCTTATGTTTATTTCTGGAAATTCCTTAAGTAAATAAAAATCAGCTTGGGTTACCCACCCTGCCTGTGCTGTTCTGCTCTATGGATGTGTCCTTGCCGCAGACCTCATTTAGAAGATGTTGCTATGACTCCTCACTCCCTGATTGCTTGATTGGAGCAACCTACTCAGCATCTTCCTTTGTAAACCAGATTCCTCCAGCCTCATGGGTCATGCAATGTATTATAACTATGTTTCTACCGGACACACTGCTAAACTTCTAGCTGCTTTGCCTCATTGCAAAATTAGCCAGAAAACAACAGATTTGTGCCAGGCTTTGTATAAAGCTGTTTGAATCATATTTGCATTATGGTTCAAAGACACCAACCAAATGACAAAACTCTTGAACTAAGACTTGAAACAGATATGATAAATCAAAAATATAATTAGTTCTGTTTCAAATTGGGCAACTGAGGCAGAGAAGGGTCGAGAATCATTGTTATACTGAAAACCTGAAACAGGCATAAAGTTTGAATCTGACGTTGCTTTTCAGACATTACTTTGACTCTTTCTTATCCTTTTGGCTGATTATCTACTCTCAGAGCAGTCTATACTCTGCTTCTGAATCAACACTCATTGCCTGTCTTTTTTTTCTTTCCCCTTTTTTATAACCTAGGCATCTGATTGATTAACCATTCTTTATTTTGTGAGTGTTGCCAAACTTTCTATTTGCCTATAACTGTGTTCTTGTGTTTCTGGATCATTAAGCATGTAAATTAAATTCAATTGCAAATTGAATATATAATTGTGCATATGCAGGGTCTTGAAGAATAAGGAGGACTTTAATGAGAGAAGATATTCCCACATCTGTAATTCTGACCTACTCAGTCTTTCAGAAAGGAATTGCTCAACAGATTTGAAATTGCATCATTTCAAATCATTTTGGCAGCTTTTATAGTCAATTATTTTTCTCTTATTGAAGTTTTCCAGAAAAAGAAGGGCAACCCTTTCATCCCTTTTCTGGTTGGGAACGTGTCTACTGCTAGACTGGGATCCCTTTGACTTAAATTTAGGTATTTAAACTTATGGGTCTGAACTGAATAAGTAATATACCTTGCTTTTCAGTGGAAAGAAATGCAAGTGTTTGGATCCTAGAGCCCAGGCAAGGATTGAGCTTTGCCACTCCTGGTGCCGGATAGAGGGGCCCCTGCAGCTGGAATACCTCAGTGCAGTGGCTTCATAGGTGTCAGTTTTCCCTGAGACTCACTAGAAAAATCAGGACAGATCAGACAATCCAGTTAACCTTTTCCTCTCTGAGGTAGGAAAACCTTTTTGACAGAATTGAAACCTATGTCCGTTCACAGAGAGTGGGAAAGTCATAAAACTCAGAAAGTCAACTTTTGTGTTTTCTTTCCTCAAACACAAAGGAAAAAAACCTGCCCGTTTATGAGGATTTTTCTTCCAGAATGAGTTGGCTTTAATTTTGGACCATTTGTGATGCAACAACATAGGGCTTTGCCTTCCTTGCTTCCTTGTCAGATCAGATTTACATACATTGCTCATTTCTAACACCATACTTCACATGTGGTTCCCTAAATACCAGCTGAACTCTCTGAGTGTGGAGGCAAATGGGAAAATGAGATCATGGTCAGCTTCTTTGGGATTAGTGGCCAATAAAGGCTTACTGGCACTTTTGCCAAGGAAAGAGGTTTTATCCTTCTAACCTTCTTGATGCAATGTATCACTTGTCCCGTACATTTTTTGCATTATTGTTAGGCTATTTAAAATACTGAAGAGTAAGTTTGATAAAGCAGCAGTTACTTAAGAGGATCAACTTACTCCAGTGCCAAAGCCATCATCACCATTGCAAGTCTTCTAATAAACAAATAGATCCATCATGTTTTGGCCAAATTCCAGCCATATTAATCATTCATGAGCTGAATAAGTAACTTGCAATAATTAGTTCATAGTGTGGCTTTTGCTACTTTTCCTTCTCAAGGGTTATTTGTGATCTGATATTGATTATTTCATATATATTTACTATTCAATTCTATTCAGTGCATCTACTAAAATATTTTATTTCTTGGTATGCAGTTTATGGTTGACTTGCAAGCGGGTAACCCTGAGGGTCTGACATCCGTGAAACTCTTTTGTGCTGCTTTGTAGCAACTAGGTAGAACTGCCCACAATATGGTTTCTGTGTCTTGGAGAACGAGGATGACAATCACCCTCATGGAAATTTTAATTTCGGTTTAGTAGTATGTGTAACTCTAAGATTTATTGTACTGAAAATTTTATGTCAGTAAAACTTTATTGCCAGTAAAGCAGAATATGAGCATGAAAGGTTCATAAGAATTGCTACAGTAATCACATTTTTAAATTAAAGAATCATAATAGACTTTTTTCAGTTTGCAACATTTGTCCAGTAATTATGCTGTACTTGCCTAAAATTACAGTCTGCAAGACAATGAGTGAAGTTATTCTTGACACCTTATCTAAACTTCATGTAATCCTCAGTACTGTAGACATCTGCTCCTTTCACTGCTGCATAGTGCTGCTTCATTATCTGCCAAAAGATTTGTGGGCATGTGGTCTGCAAAGTGCTCTGGGCGTTCTGGTATTTGTGAAGAGTAGCAGCAGCCACTTTCTACTCCACCTTTTTCCTCAGAAGATTTTGAAATGAACATCATATTTGACTCTGTTCAGATTACTTTTCAAGGCAAAATATGCAAATGGCCTAGAATTAATCTGTACAGGGGATATGTATGTCTTTTCTTTTAAAGGTACCAGTTCACTCAGCTTGCAAACACTCCATTTCCACCTGTCAATTCTGAAGCATTCAAATCAACAGCCTTAATTATTTATTGTTCTCTATACCTACTAACAGCCTCTTAATTGTTTTTTGGATAGGATATTTTTAGAGGGAACCATTAAGTTTTCATACTCTGGCATTGTCCCAGACTAGAAAATTAATGAGAGGCTCTTAATTTAGCCATAAACAACTGACTTTATTTAAAACATTCTAGTTTCTGATATTCATTTGATTAATCTTCACAGCCTGTCCTGACATACTGCTGCTTCTGGCTGTGAGATATTTACTGTATCTCCCTAGGGATATCTGCGGTCCAGCTGGTCCTGCTGCTCCCTGGATCTCAAGAGGAGTGAGGAGTTAGCCTGGGGAGCAGTGCTGAGGATGCCAACAGTGGGATTTGAGGAGTGTTGCCATATTATTTGCTGCCTGTCCTCATTGCCTAACTCTGCTTTAGCCCTTTGCTTTCCCCACCAGCTACCTCTTTTTTTCAGCTCTGGCTCCCTATGCTCCACAAACACATCTTTAGGCTTGTTTCAGCAGTAGGAGGGTTCCAGGGACAGACCATGCCAATGGCTGCAGGGAGACCCAGGTGTGTCTGTGATCAAACAGCCCTGCAGGCACCCTACGGGTGTAAAAATGACTTCTACACATGGGCAGGAGCTCCAGATAACAGCATGACACTTTCTAGTGAATAAGAGGGGGATCTCAGCCCTGCTTTGGTCCCAGACTAGCTTAAAGCCTGGAAACTTCATGCAAGTGATAAAGGAAGAATAAAGCTAGAGAAATACATAGAAAATGTTTTCAGCTAAGCCTTGAAGCCAAGAAAAGCTCATCTGATTGTGCCATGTCTTCAGTCCCTGCTCTAGGATTAACTCCTTCTCTTCTCACCTCCTCTCCCAAACCTTACCAAGTTGCTCTGCCAGGTTTTTTTTTTTTTTTATTCTTGTATCTTATTTTAAAATGGCCAGTATCACTAAATGTAGCTTCTAATTTTCTTCTTCTAATCCCTCCTGGTACAGACTTCTTGCCCCCCAAAAGGGAAAAAAACCAACCCAAGTGAAGTCACTTTCTAGGGGCTGCAGAATAGCTGCTTTCCTGTCCTATGCCTTTTTCCTGGGATTTTCTTTATTTAAAAATAAACAGAATGGGTTTGAAGTAGTCACCAGAAGGTGCCAACTGACAGAAATAAAACATCCTCAAGGGACCTGATACCAACATTTCCCTGCAGAGATCCACTGCTCTGACGAGAGTTGTAACACATTTTTAAAGAACCAGCTCTTCATGGCTCTGCTGGTTCAAGCACTACTCATAAGATAGGGAGAAAGCTTTGGGAGCAGAGGCCACACTTTGCACTTCCCTACTTCTGTTGTATTCAGTGCCTATTCCCTTCCTTCGGAGCACAAAAATCAGATGGGGACTGCTATGAGGAATGCAGATGAGAACTGCCTGCCCTGTCCCTTCAGGCTTGCTTTATTCCTTTCCAGATAAAAGTTGTCAGCTGCAACCATGTTCAGCAGAAAAGAGAAATGGTTGGTCAGGAGCAGAAGAGACAAGTAAGGACCTCTCAAGAGATCACTAGCCTATTTTTCTGTGGTAGGGATGAGCTAGGATGAGATTCCTTGCCTTTACACCACATATTTCTAACAAAAAGAAAGGTATTAAAATACTAACTTAGTACTAGATGCAAGGGCCAGGTTGAGGTCTCAGGAGAATAAGGCTTGTCGTTACCCCAAACACCAACGTGATCCAGTAAAACATGGAGAAAACCCCATTTCAGTGCTTTTACAGGGTGTATCAGTCCTGTCCTGGGCTGACCTCTGTTGAAGGTTAAAGCAGCCCTCATCTTCACAGCACTGCTGCTCCTAAGCCTGGGCAGGAATACCACACCACTGATTAATTAAACCAGTTCCCCATATAACAGCTGGTGGAATCTCTTTCCTGTCAGCATACCTATGTCCATGCTAGGTTTTGGCTGACATTTTGATATCATGTGATTTTTTTCGTGTCCTTAACTAATAATGCTAGACTGGAAAAACAAGACCACCAGGTACTACCTGGAACTATTCATCTACCACACCAGGTACCACCCATCCATCCTGGGCGTTGCATGCTTGAGGTGCTGAGATGGACTCTCCACTACAGAGTCACTCACCTCTCAGCCACCCCCACTCCCAGTCAAACAAGGAGGAAGCTGAAATTTCCTTTTTGCAAGCACGTGGCAGAATCAGAGCAAAAAAAGAGCTTTAAAAACCATTTGATACAGGTCATTCCATCAACGCCCTAAAATATTAAGCCAGAGAGAAGCAAAATCAGGAGGGAGCTTCTTCACCTACAGGCAATGACTGGAAGCGCAATTCAGAGGCAGGGTGAAAGGTTGTGTTCAAGACTGGTTATTTCCCTCACACACACATTTATAACTCCCTTAATGCTTTCTAAGAATGAAGGAGTTGTGAATAAGAAAATCCTTTCTAAAACTTTCACTCCCTGTTGGACTTCCACATTGCACATGGGGACTATGACTACAAACCCAGTGTTCCCAAAGAGGGTTGGAGGTGTTCGTCTCACCATGTAGGCTCCAGAGAGGAAGGTGACACGTTGTCTATATGGAAAATTTCCATGCAGGGAAAAAATGGTGTATTTGCAAGTACAGTTCAGATGTTGGGAGACAGATACAGAAAACCAATATAGCCCTGGCTCAAGGGTTGAAGCAAGGTGAAAAGGGAACAAAGAATACATCCTGGTGTGTTTTTATAGAAGAGGAATAAGTCAGTTGTGATAGATGCCATGACAGCTGTGAAGTCCAAGAATGAAGTAAAATCCAAAGAAAGGATGGAAGTTTTTAATGATAAAAACTCCCGAGTTCTGATGGTTGCTGTAAAATAAGCATTTCAGAAAGCATAAACCCGCTTACCTCAGGATTTAGACCCTCATGAGGATGACACCTTCTGAGGAGTACGTGCTATCTCACATCAGAGGGTCTTGAACCCTTCTCAGACATGTAGGTCAGTGCCAGACTGTCAGCTTGTTGTGACTCCTGTGACAGCTTTCCCTCCTGGAGTCATGCCGTCCTCACGAGCCACACCAACCTCGTCTGCTTCAATGTCAGCCTCACAGGGTTATCCTCCCTGGTCCATATGTGACACCACAACACAATCCCCTTTTAATGATATTCCAAATCAGCTGCCAGCTCTCCCCGGTCGCCCCGGAGGTCAAAAATCCGATAGCTTGTCTGGCTGATTTGTAGGGCAATGCAAAGCTTCTACCTCAGAAGGACAAAATAAGGAAATCTGCATTCCCTCCTCTGCCTTTCCCCCCACCACTTTCATCAAGCTGGTTTTCATGGGGTTTGTGACGAGTGAACCAGGCATTTAAGCACCGTGTTACAGACACTCAGAAATAGAAGAGCAAAGGTCCCAGGTCCCCTTCTGGTGTTGCTGGCTAACAGGCTTTCCTCAAGGTGAGGAGAATAGAGAAAGCTGATTAACTTCAAGTAATGAAGTGACACATTCATCCTCTATCCATCTATTCTTGCAACCTTTAAGATGAATAATAAATAAAAACCAAAGGAAGACTTTGTAGGCTTCGTTGGCAAATGTTTCCCCTTCAGCTAATGGCAATATATCTTTACACCTGTTCAGTCAATTTTTAATCAAAAATAAAAATACACTCTTTGACTTTTTGTTCAGAATATCAAAGGCAATTTTCAAAGGTCTTAATATCAGTTAAGCACCCAGACTCTGCCGAAAATTCGTGTACATTACCTTTTGAATTGCTTCTATATATGTCTTAAAAAATCTCATCATACATCCAGAGATATATTGTACAATGCAATGAATTAGCTGGATATAAGCAGGAATGTAATGTTAGTTCAGTGCTTCAACAGGGCTCATTTATCCTGTTTAGAAATATGCTTGTCTGCTTCTGGTATTCCACCTAGTTTGGGTATGATATTATTCACTGAAAATACGCCCCGCAGATAACAGGAAACACACACAAAGCAATTTCACTATAATTGATTCTTCTGTCAAAATGATATAAAAAGAGTAACTTCATAACCATCTGTAGAGCAAATCCATACTTAGTCACTAAGATAAGAATTAGATCTCTTGAGTTATTGAAGATTTATGCTAATATATATGAAAAATCAGAATCCAAAGATCAGAATATGTGTCTATTCACAAATGCAGATTGATTATGCGCATGTACACGTTACATCTTACATGTTAATCACTGTGTGCAATGTACTGTTCCACAGGACAGCAAATGCCTCTATTCCATTGCAAAGATGCTCCAGTAATTATGTTTCAGGTGTTGTGAGTTCACCCCACATCACAGATAGCCATGACAGCATACCTGGATATAGTTTCCCCATTGTGCATGGACACTGATGACATGGCCTGCCTCAGGAGCTGCTGTTCTGGGAGGTGAAAAAAGTTCTGGAAGACTCTTTCAGCTCTGCTTTTTTGGTTTTTTTTTGGTTTTGTTTTTGATTTTTACAATCCAGTCCCTTACCTATGGATCAGGAATCTCCTATCTGATTTGACTTAATAGTAGCATCTTCACTATAACCAGTAACCTAACTGAGTAAATGATTCCCAGCAGCAACAAAGTGTTGTCAATTTTCTTTCTTTGAGGCCAGTTGTTTGCTTGTTTGTTTTAATGGAAGGTATTTAGAATTGACCACAAATGCTGGGCAATCAGGCCTTGGTCTCAGAAGCTCTTTCATCCATCATTCCTGTTTATGAAGAGGTTGTTATTTAATTTCTTGAAAAGGTTTTAGGGGAGCATTTTTAGGAGAAAAATGCCACTACTTCTAACCTTTTATTCATTAAGCCACCAGTATACAACAGCCATCCTAGCTCTACCAAACATGTAAACCAGAACTTTTCAGAGCTTGGGGATTTAGAGGTTTTCTAGCAAGTCTCCTGCAATTCTAAACCAGCTTTTCTAAACTTTCTTTTTGATCACTCTGCATGAGAAGTTTCTAAATTCTTCACATCTGTAAACTCCTAAAAATGTTCAGATGGAAATGTGGCCCCCTGGGCCACAAATTTCAGTCTACAGATGGGAAGCTTTTGTTTTTCCAAGTTATTTTCCATGGGCTTGTAAAACCTAATCCTTAGATCGACGGGGTTCCATGGACCACAGCTTGAAAACCTCCAAAGTAATTCACATAAAGATTACTCTCTCCTGGCATGCAGGAACAGGTGGTGCTCCGCAGAAGAAGTAGGCTCTGTAAATTACAAACTTACTGTAAAACTGTATACATGATACATAGGATCATAAAAACTTCCAGGACCACAAATCCATAGAAAAGGCAACAAGGATCAAACTTGCGCCGGTTAACAGACTACTATCTCAGCCTTGCAGTTATTCCTGCAGGAAACTGAAGGGCCAGGATTTCCTCAGCACCTTCAGGACATCATTGTATGGAGTCCTCAGAGAGGAAAAGGTTATTTCCCTGAAAGAATATTGACAGAAATATTTACAAATATGGCTTCCATGCAGAGAAAATTTAGAAATTCCTAGAACCAGCTCAAAAGGGAACTAAATGGGAAATTCCAGATGGAAAATGTCCCTCCTCCACTAAAAATTTTAAATTTAAACTTTTTAATAGATGCGATTTTGACTATCTAAATGGTTGATTGAAAACAAGAGATTTCCATCAAACTGTCAAGAAAAACACTCTTTAGAATTCTAAAATTTCAGAGATCATGAAATATGGGAAAGAAAAAATGAACAACCATATGAAGCCTGTTGTCCCATTCTGCTTGTCACTGATGAGCCATATGACCCTGTTAGAAGAAAGGTAATAAACCAGTGATGTCCAAAAGGTATAAAAAGCATACCTGAAACTAGCAGAAATTCCCCTTTCTCAGAACTCAATAGCACCAGTGTCACCTTCTGGTTGGATTACCTGGGTTCTAACTCACAGCTGAGAAAACCACCAGGTGGATGACATGGAGCGAGCCGCTTTATGCCACAGGTCCCCAGGAAGACACTACTTCCCAGCCTCTCCAGGAAGGTGTGGGAAAGATAAACACAGGATGACTTTTGAGGTCCTCAGAGCCTGCAGTTACTGGGGTCATGCAAGTTAGATTCATAGACTGGCCCAGTTTCTCCAGAATATCATGGTATATTTTCTGCATCCTCACATTCTCCTCTCTCTTGTGTTCCCTCACAGCCTCACCCCACACTTAACCACATCTTGCTTCCCGAGAACTGGTCTTCCCGCAAGCACTCAAGCCTAGTTTTGGAAGGTTCATGCAACTCCTTCTCAGAGAGCCCTCACAACTCTGGAGCTTCTCCATTCATCATTCAAGGGTGTCACATCTCTGAAGGAAAAGCCCAACATGTCTGAGATACAAATGACACATCTAACAGCTCTGAAAGCTTTCTCTGTTTTCCTCCATCCCTGCTCATTATTTGGAACACATCGTTTGTTCCTTTTCAGAATTAACCTATGTTAATCTGTCGGTCATCTCCCATCCTGTCCTGTGTTGTATCTCCTTTCCAACATTTCCTTTAATCAATATTCCCTCCAGACACACTAAGTGCAGTTCTTTTTATAAATAGATTGGTTGCTCTCACCCAGGAGATCTGACATTCAGACAAACTAAACGTCCCTTTTCATCTAAATAATTTAAGGGATCTGCGTCCCTTATCAAAGACTAATAAATAAAGCACTGCCAACAAGACACCTTCATTGTTCTTCAGTGCGTATTTAAAGTACATTCCCTGCTTGGCAGAAGTGCTCGGTCGAGAGCCATGGAGACTCAAAGATCTCTCCGCAGAGTCGTTGTACTATAAACAATACCAGCACAAGACTCCCAGGCCAGAAGGAGCTGTTGTGATCATCTGCCCCAACCTGCAGTCCAACAAAAAGGGAAAATCACCCAGAATACCCATGACCAGCCAGTGTCTCATAACAGCTCATGTAAAACTTCCAAGACTTAAGACTCCCCTCATCTTCAGATAAATTTTGAATTATCCTCCTTGATGAGCTTACATTTTTCATTTAATCAGGAATTTATGTCTTCAGCTTCCAGTCACCAAATATTACATCTGCTCAGTTAGTGATGCCTTTGTTCTCAGAAAATCTCTTTCCTATTTCAACTCTGAGGACGTCACCCCTGACCTCTTTTTTTGAAAAGTTTAAGCTTGAGGCAGGTTTTTCTTGCTTGTATTTCTGTACAAGCTGTCTTTAGAATAGTGTTTCTAAATGCTGGATATCAGAGTGAGAACAAAAACTCCATCTACACAGACACTCCCCACAGAGCTTTTCTGATGTCTTTCCCCCTCTCCTGCAAATGTCACCTCCAGAGCACAGCCCTCTGATCCTCCATCCCTTTCTCCGGTTGTGGATGAACACCAGATCTGCACGGCTGCTGTGGCAGGGGAAGCTGAGGTGTCCAACAGCTTCTGAGGAAAAACTTTGAGGCTGGTCCATTGAGGATAAGAAAAAAAGCCAAAACTTATGACCCAAACAGCAGACTTTAGATCCAAACTTTGCAGACTGGATTGATGTCCATGGCCTCGTCTTTAAGGCAAGAATTTCCAGGAAGGAGAACCCATTAGTGCTGATCAGAGCTGTTTCTGTACACAGTGCCACCAGGGAAGAAAAATGAAATCATTTCGCCTTTCAGATGCTGGTATCCAGAGTAATACCTCTTACAAAAACGACTTACAAAGTGCTGAGAAAATCTTCCTGTCTCCTCATCACTCCCTCTGCCTGGGTGCACCACACCTGCCATAATAGTATTAAAAAAGGTAACCACAAAACATTATCCAGTCTTTAACAAGAACCAGTCTAAGTTTTGAGGAAGGCAGTCAGTACCAATAACTTCAGAAGAAACTTCAGGAGGCATTAATGGAATGAACTGCACAGAAAGCAAGCTGCTTCTTCATAACTACTACATGATTTGCTGAAGCCCTGGAACAAAAAGGTTCATTTTCTTCCAGAATTACAGGACTGAAGGCAAGTACTTTCTGGAGACAGAACAGTTGAACCAGACAGATGAGAAAATTTTGCTGCATCTTCAGCTCCCTTGGCCATCGTGCCCCACCTGAGGCCTTTTACTTCATATTTTCTTTCACTGAAACTGAAGCTTTCACAATCAATGTCTTGGAAACAGAGACAGGAGAACAAATCACCACACTAGATGCAACTTGCATCCTTCTCTGCTAGGAACTGTGGTTGGAGAGTGGCTGATGATCCTGACACGGAGGCACAGCTCTTTATGAAATTACCTGCTCTTAATTGAGAGGGAGAACTTCTGTCATGACCAGGCAGTGCAAGGACCATACAACTAATTTCAATCCGTTACTGTTAGTGAAAGAGAACTGTTGCTGTCTAAACTAATAAGGGAATTTTTCACTGTGTCATTTATATAGCAGAAGGAGTTGTAAAATAGCTCCACGACAGATACCTGTACTGCTGGAGTTTCCTTAGT
This sequence comes from Haliaeetus leucocephalus, assembly GCF_000737465.1. Classification (NCBI taxonomy): domain Eukaryota; kingdom Metazoa; phylum Chordata; class Aves; order Accipitriformes; family Accipitridae; genus Haliaeetus; species Haliaeetus leucocephalus. The sequence goes on along the minus strand of NW_010972798.1, from coordinate 9,622,903 downwards.
TTGTCATTGCCCAGAAAAGGATCTCAGCCACCATAAAATTAAATTTCTCCACGTTGCAATTGTTCAGCAATGAGACAAACCAAATTTTCTGCTAATTGAATGTGCTGAGCTACTTATATATTCATAGCGAGCTGGTGTTTTCAGCTCCATCGCATTCCGGCTCTGCGGGAGCCTTCCAAACGGCAGCATTGAACAAGCAGAGCTGGTGTGGGGCTGGCACAGCCACTGAGTCACCCACAGAGCCTTTGGCATGGGCTGGTAGCCCAAGGTGCCACCTCGGTGGTGGCAGAGGCATGGGTCTCCTTCCCCTCCTTGGGTAGTACAGGCGTGCTGTCCAGGCCCAGCCTGTTCTCTGGGGCATGTTTTCTGGAGACTGCTCTTTCTGCTTTGCAGAAATAGGACTAGATGGCCTAAGACAGCCCCTGATTCCTCCAGTTCACCAGTGGCTTAAGCTTACTTTTTTCTACCTCATTAGCCTCCTGCACTTCAGAGCATAACTCTTCAGAAACCTCTAACATACTTGGAGGTTTCTAAACAGAATGCCCCATTACCTGGCACAAAAAAATGCCCTGATTCGAGGTAAGACACCCTTCATCAATGCCTGTGTTCCGGTTTCCTTGCTACAGTGGGGACAGTCTCTGGGCTGATGCGAGCATTCTGCAGAGCACCGGGATCCTCTCCTGCCAGTCAGAGTCATGAAGCAAACACTCCCTAAATGCCAAATCTCAGAGTCTCTCTCTCATGTTTGATTAGATTTTTCCAATGTTTGACAGCCTCTGATACTAACCCCAGACACCCTTGCTTTGAAATCATATCCCTCTCCTCAAGTCCTGCGACCTATGTTTGTCCGAGTTTCCTAGGTCTGTATTTTCCTAGAGAGCTGATATAACACTTGGTGTCTGCAGTCAGACCCCAGTGAAATATCAGCGCAGTGGTCCTGTTTTGTTCCAGGCTATCCTGGTTTGTTCATCAGTGAATTACCCTTGCACATGTGTCTCTCAAAAGCAGAAAACTTGACACATTTCATCTGTTCCATTATGCGAGAACTAGGAGATAATAAACAGAATAACACAGAGACATAAGAAATATAGCCAGCTCATAGCCATACAGGGGTATTCACACGGTGACAGCCGATAGGTAAGCAGGGTCACACGACTGCATTCTGCAAATCTATTTCATATTCAGTGTTGTTGAATTTGCCACATCAGTGTAAGTTCCAAGACTTCTTAATATGCCATTTACAGCCCCAGCTACTAGAATTATCCAGTTTAAAGATTTCTGGCTTTCATTTTCTTAAAGTACTTTTCTCATCGCTGTGGTTGCACAGAGCAGCTTGAAGCAAGTATACATTCAACTCAGAATAACATATGTTTAAAAGCCTTATAATTTCAATCCTTTTATGATCTCTGAGTAATAGATTTGATATTTTTTAAAACTTGCATTTGACCAGATTGGATTTTATATATGTCTGTGAATCTGTATATACATGTGTGTAGGTACATGTGCACATGCCCATCTTTTAGACAGAATCCATCCAAAAGGACATAGAAGAGAAAGAAGAAAAACCTAGCAGTGATTTCAAGGATTAATTTGGCAAGACACTCATTCCAGTTCTATATACTGCATTGTTAAGAATAGAAGCATTTCACAAATGCCTGAAAGCCCCAGAAAAACAGGCTGCTAAGAAATCATGTGCTGTCAGAAACAGGCAGAGCAATCTCCAGTTGACTTACAATGTGAGGAATCAAGAAGCAAGGGTTAAAGGCTGTTAGAGGCCAAAGCATGAGCTTTCTATCCTCTAAGAACTATTTTGGACAATACATTTGAGCTAGGTATTTACAGGTACTAAGGTACCTAAACTTTTTCTGATGTCAAATTCCCCAGAAGATTAATATTGCTGTGGATCTACCCCTACCCTCTTCATATTGAGAGAACAGGTACAAATATAATGCTGTTCCAGTTTCTCCCTTGTGTTCTGGAAACTACATTGCTCCTTGGTCAATGGGTTCCCAGAAGATGAGTTGAGTTCATCAGAAAGGAAAATGTAGGTCATTTATTAATGATGGAATTGATTTTATGCACAATATTTCAGGGAAGTGCATTCAGACATTCTGCAGCCCTCCATATCAAGGTCAGTTTTATTCTCAATATACAACAGTGAGCTCTGCTGGGACCTGCGTGGGCTGCCAAACGGGCTCTGTTCACACTGGTCATGCATTAATCCACTGATTAGTTTAGTCACTCACAACATTTTATTTCCACTGCATACCTTTGCTATTATCTTTTATACTTCCTGTATTTCAGGAGTGTTATGGGGATCTTTTATTAACACATATACATGGGGATGAGATTTAATCTCTTTAATTTATTATCTATTGTATTTCTAGTAAACCCTTCTTTGTAATATCCAGGCAGCACCCTGATGGTAAATCTCCACTGCTGAAAGACATTACAGAACTGCGAAGTATTCTTTATTAAATGTTTTATTTTATTACCAAAACTCTTCAAATGTCCTTAATATATTTTTTCAAGCAGTTTTCATCTGGCAGTGAAATGACTGATCCTTGCAAAGCTTTTGTCTTGGTGCTTAAACAAGTGAAATCTGTATTCACTCCCAGGTACACAATGTCCCATGGTTTCCAATAGCAGAGATGATCCACATTTTCACTGGTTGCTGTGGAGAGGGTCACTGAAACACATTTGGTAGCCTAGGAATTGAACATGTCCAAAGGATCTCATGAAAAATGCCTACATCTTGCAAAAGGGGTTCAAGGTTAGCCAAGGTCTCACCTAGAGCAGGATCAGTCATGGAGGGAACTGCATCCTCCAAAGCTAAGAAGCAAATGAAGCAAGGACTTGTGCAGAAAGTCACACATTACTTCAGCAGTGGAAGCCGAGACACCGAAACTGGCAGGGTCTTTTGGCTCCAAGACACCAAAGGTAGCTTTATTCACTGCCAGCCTGGCTCAGTATGAAGCTTTTCTCCAGGATGTAAAGCAATGCCCAGGAGGGCCTCCAGCTGCAGAAGTACAGCTTCACTATGGCCTGACCTACCATGAGGTGTTACACTGTGCAATTCCTCAAGCCCAATTTTTACAGAACCATCCTCAAAGCCCTTTGAAAACTGGAGCTGGAGCCAGAGCCAAGCTGCAAGCCTGTTTATTGATGAGCTGTTCCTCAGAGAGACTAAGTGAAATTATCTGTTGGGAAAGACCTCACCAAATGTAAGAGTATCAGCTGGGCTCAGCATATTTCTTATCCCATCTGATATCCATTTTGACTGTCACTTTGCCACAGTGCAGTATATTACTGATGTGTTTCTGCTTTCTGCATAGACCTTTTAGTTTTATTTAGCACCAGTTAGCAACCCTAAGGATTAACCACCTCACAAAGGAACCAGTAGCAATTTCTCCAGTTTTAATAAGCTTTTCGAGCCAGGAAGTTCTATTTTAATATTTGGCCAGTGTTTATCATATGACACATGCACTTCCAGACCAAGTCTCTCTAACGTCTTCAATCTTTAGTTCCCTAGACGAACAGTTTACATATTAGCCAGCATCATAATTTCTCTCAGGTCTTCTACCACTCTTATAATTCACATATTTTATTTTTAAGTGGTAAAAAGAGACTAAATGTCTCTTATGAAGCCTACAGGGAGCCAGGAATTTACAGGATGTAAACCCAGCAGTCCTGAGTCTCATTCTCTGTCTTAAGCTCCAAGACCACAGCGGTCAAACCCAAGAGACTCCTTCACCGACAGCCTCCCCATGAAGCTGGCAGCTGTTCTACGATGCCACATTTTTAGCAAGTTTTCTTGCCAGTGTGCTCTCTTCAAGGTTTCAGAAAGAAAGCTCAGGCAACACACTGAGCGAAGGGTTCATCTGTCACCTCCCAGGAGGATCCGTACAGTCCCTGCCTCTCTGCATGCCTCTGCTAGGAGTGCGCGAGAGCAAGCTGCCAGCACTGCGCCTATGAAATTCAGCAACAAGCCTCACTTTCAAGGGATGCAACCACTTCTAAAATATCAGAACAACCCAGGAAACTAGCTTTGGGATAAAGAATAGCTGCTAAGGTTGAACCCCTGCAAGGCTGAAGCGATGGCACTCGGGAGTAGGTCACAGTCCAGAGACATGGCCAAGACAGTTTCTCCTTTTTCCCTGTGAAGCTCATAGCCCACACAGATTGGAGTACCATGAAGCACTGGAGTCCAGCAGGACTCCCCACTGAGAGCAATAAGCAGAAAACCTTGACTTCTGACTTGCGCTTTTTCACCCCCATCTTCCTGTCCTTTTAGTGAGAATCTAAGAAAACCTTCATTCCCGGGAAAGGATTCACCACAGACTGTGGTATGCTGAGGAGACATTTCCTTTCCCCCATTTTTAAGCTCTGGTCTCCCATTTCTTTTCTATGCCCTGGCACCCCTGGTACTCCCCACTGCAACACTGCAGCTCCAGTCCAGCCATACAGTACCAGCAAGCAGTGAAGTGGGAGATGGCACCTGCCATAAAGTCAAATTGCATGTTCACCCCTGCCATGTGTCCTGGCATAAGGAGATGCAGGCATGAATGGGGGACGGCAACTGAACGCTCCTTTTCCCATCAGGGCTATAACTGCTGGTTGTCCCTTGCAAGCCAGGTTACTGCAGCCATCTCTTACAGGCTGTAGCTGCAGCCCAAAGCGACTGCGACACATGGGCACCAGCTGGTGAGAAGAATAGCTGTCTGCCCACTCCATGAATTTGGCAGTCCTAAGCACAACGGAGCTGGGAATAGGGCCCCTTCCCTGCCACCACTCTGAAGTGGAGAGCCTCACTTTCCCAAAAAATCCCCAGCTCAAGCCATGGCTATGTCAACACCTGCATTTCGCCCTGTGAACACACGCTGTGCACTCACCACGGCTCGGCTGCCCTAGGACGGTGCAGACCCCAAGGCAACCCAGTGCAACCCATGGGAGTTGCTGGGGAGAAAGGGTTGTCAACGCAGGGGCCAGGTGGGGACTGACCGCCCAGAGAATACCAGCTCCCCTGGATTGCTTTCTCCTGTTTGAAAGACCTTTTCCCTGTAAAGTATCATTTGTAATCCAAACACAGTTTCTGTCTATTCTCGATTCTCCCCACCAGAAAAGCCCTGCTTTTAACAAAGCCTTGAAAACAGAGAGAGAAAAGGGCTGGACATGTCAAAGGCTGCTATTATTACTGCCTTTATGTGACAGGCACAGAGGAAGGTGGCTGTTTAAATTTCTAAGACAGACAGACAATGATAGGTAGCAGATGGATGGACAGGCTCCTGCTGGGAACAGACAATGAATTTCATTTTCTTACAGCACTGTCTACTGCAGAACGGGCATGATACTGCAGTATGTGTGCCAAGTTCCCTTCACTGGAATGGATCCTGCACAGACCAGACTCTCGCACACAACATAGATCTTTATATACTAAACAGGAAAGAAAAAGGGCTGACTTACAGCTTTTGTCTTCAAAATCCATTCACAGTAAAAATCTAACAGGAAAAGGAAGACTGTCCCACTTTTTGCAGCGCCAGGAGATGCTTCGATATAACCAGTCCCTCAAGACACTTCACAGGTTTGTACAGAAATTGCTTTTCTCATCACTGAAGCACGAGTGCTCATTGAGAGAAAGTTAGCGAGCACCGAGCAGCGTGTGCAGCTGCAGCTTACGGCTGACAGCGCGGGAGCCATCACCCAAACGGGGACACCTCCGCGGCTCCCTGTCCCCAGCCTCCCCTCCCAGCGCAGAGGCTGGGGTTCCCGCAGCCGATCCCGGTCCTCTTAGCTGGGGAGAGCTGACGAGAAGCCCCAGGGCTGCCGCCTTCCCACTTGCCTGCGGTTCCCTTGCTGTCACAGCAGCCATTCCCTGCTGTCCCCTTCCTCACTGCACAGTCACATCCAGCCACCTGCAGTCAAGGTGAGATGTGAGAGACACAGGGAAAGGAGGGAGGGAGAAGGTTTGCTTGAGTCATTCCGGGGACTGCAAGGCCTTTTAAATGATGGTGCCGGTTTGAAAATGGGTTTAGAGCCTTTCAATGGTAAATTTTAGTCTAAGCACGCTGCTCTCGCTCTCTCTGAAATAATGCGTGTACATACACATAAATATCTCCAGGCTGCAGCCAACCCCTTCCATCCCCATCATGGAGCTCCCTATTAGCTCCAATATTCTGGCACGCAGCCTAAGACCTTTCAAGGGATGCATCTGGGAATGATCGGTTGTTTTACTATAAGAAAAATAATTCCGTGGGCTGGGGGAAACAACTCGGCAATGAAGACTAACATAATACACCTTTGCCTGCATTTCAGCTTCAGGTTGTTTCCTAAATGAAATACTTGCAGAGTACAGAGATGGTGAGTACTCCTGACCAGTGCCTGATCTGGAGAGCACATCATCCTCATCGTGGCCAGCCAGTCCGTCCTGTTGAGGGTCTGCCTTCTCATATAAAAGCCCTTAAAGCACTAGGGTTTCTTTCCCATGCATTTTGTGCTGTTAAGATTCACATCACCTGTGTCTCACCTCAAACCTGGAAACCAAATCCGTCTCTCGCTGTGGGCCTTGCAATGCCACTGATTGCCCCCAGCACTGGAGGCAACTTAAGTCTCAGTACTTAGGACTAGCTAAATACCAACTCTGTGACTCTCAGCGTATTCTCTGTCATTTAAAAAATAAAAAAGAAAAATAAAAAGGAGAGCGCTGTCCTCAATGTAAACAGTTAGCTCCTTCAGCTCTGGAAAGTATTTTAGCATTAAGGCAACTGATTCTAATAAACCCAGAAATGCAAAAGTGTGTAAGGCTGAAGGCAAGATGTGGGAGGGTACAAAGGTAAGGGAATTAACAAGGAGCCCCACCTGAAGTCTTCTGCAGCCTGTTCCAAGCATGACATTTCTGACTGATCCCTTTCCTTCCCAAGAGAGGTCCAGCTCTTCTCTTCAAGCCCCCAGATCAACACAAAACACAGTATTTGAAATCTGCATCCCAGTCATCTTAACCTGGCCAGCCTGGCAACGGTAGCTTTTACTCATGATTCACGCTGGTGAAGTTAACAAGGTGCTTTCTGCAGGGAGTGCTTGTAGGGAGTGAGCAAGGTGAGCAAGTCTGAGACACCAGAGATTGAGCATTCACTTGAAAGACTCCTACCACATCACAGTGATCTCTGAGCAGCCCAGAGCTGAACCCTACGATCTGCTTGCCCCATTTGCAGGGAGAATGGTGCAGGTCTGTACTTAGTGCACTCAGCTCCCTGTAGACACATTTCAGGGCACGCCTGCAGAGGCAGTCTTCGATAGGATGGAGCTGGTGACCCACCGCTGTGATCTGCTGCACTCCAGTGATAGCTTACATACACCACAGTTTAGTTACCAACAGACATATTGTTCCTTAGAGATCAAAGCCAGCTGCTAAGCTGCTAATTGTAGGGACTGCTCCTGTTTGCAATAGAGTTGAGTACTCCACGTGTACGTCCTTTGAGCACAACTTGTCCTACTTCCCATACCTTTGTCCACATTCCCATAGACACCTTTCAACAAGCACCCACTATCAATATTTAAAACAAGAGAAGGTCCATAGCTGCTCAAAAATGTTTGCTCTTCTTTCCCTTTCCACATTGCCTGATCATTTGCTCCCACTTTTGCTTTGCAATAAAGAGAATAAGGACAAGGTTAAAGAAATGAGATGTGAAGACTGACCTTCCCTATAAACTCCTTAGGCAGAAAATGAGGCTGAGCAGTAAATTAGAAAGTACCTGCCAGAGCTGCCCTCCTAGGTCACCTGGAACCACAAGGGAGGAATTGCAGCTATTGCCATGGCAATTTTGCAGACTCTATTTTATATTGACCTCAAGGTACTACTGAGTGTATAGTGCTAGAAGTAAAAATGGGTATAGATGAAGTGAAACCATATGTACTGTCACTGATTATCCTTCCTAAAGAGACTCTGAGGTTCAGTGGGGAAAAAAATAATGCATTCTTTGAGTGGCACTGACCCCTAAGGACAAGAGTGCCTGGGTCCTCCCAGTAGCTCTCATTCTCACTAGAATGACAGAGGATTTTGGTGTAACCCCGCAACTAAAATCCTCGACAATACATCCATCACCAGCCAGTTTTAGGTGTCTAATTATGATAGGTGCCTCATATTTTCATGCACAGCAACTATTTAAATAAAGGAATTAGAAAACATTAACTGAAGTTGCAAATACTGTTTGACTTCTGGAGGTTTTTTTTTTATTTTCTTGCTCAGTACAAAGAAAATCTTTAAACTTACAAGTTGAAGCCATTTGTCTTCATGATGCCAGCTGCTGACCACAGGGAAAAGGTCACTGCTATTACCAATGGCAGCATCCCAGCAGGTCATCCTCTCCTAGCATTTTTCCTCCTTCATTCCCTCCTTCAACAGAAGGTCAAGCATTACCTCTCCTCCAGGGAGGAGAGACTACTAACATTTCCTCTTTGCATTAGGAACCGTTAATGGAAATGGCAGTAAATCACCCTTTGTGTTCTCATACAGGCAGTTACAGAGAGCAAAGACCATCTGCTTGTCTGGACTCCCACGAGGAGCCATGAGATAAGGGAAAGAAGTTTTCTTCTTCACATAAACCAGAATTTTGAATCCACAGCATTACCAAAAGCCATGGTCCAAGCCACTTTCCTTCCCAGCTTGGAGGAGATGCTGTTGGAGTCTTTTGTGTGGCATTGTTAGCAATGTCATAACAGCATTTAATTACTCTGGACAAAACCACTGCACCAGATACCCTCACAGACCCTAACAAGAACATAAAGAACTTGCGATCTCAATGTAAAGGACAAAGTATGAGTGGCAAAACCCAAGTGTTGCTTAGTTGCTGGCTGGGGTTAAACCACGACACCAAGTCAAATGGTTGACTGAGATCACGGGGCAAGGCCATGCCACAGCTGGACACAGTCCTACCGACTCACCGGCTGCATTGCGAGCTATCCCTAGGACACACTGCCACCTCCCAAACTTGCAAAGCTTGTCACCTTTTCTGGACTTAGACCTGTAATACCATGGCGGTGGGACGGAACAGTACCTGCCTGTGCAAGGAGATGCAGAATGGTATTGTCCTGTTGGTTTACACAAGGTTTATACAGGAACGTGGGGCGAGAAAATGGGAAGTGATTAAGATGAGCTATATCCTGTCCCTGTTTTCTTTTTCAGACACATTCTGAACTCAACAGAGAATACAGAAGACAAATTCAGGCACATGGTGACATGAAGGGGAGGTGCAAAAGTTTTAAAATCTCTGACAAAGCAGCGATGGTAGTGCAATACAGGTGACAGCTGTGGAGCTGTGTTAATGAATTTCCTTCTCTCTCAGACATCATTAATGTATGCCACAGACTGGCAATACAACATATTTGAAACCCCATGTCACCGTTCATTGCATTTTTTAAGCAAAGCTGATGGTTTTTCTCATATTTTATCACCTCATTTTTGTTATTATAAGACATTTCATTTGCAAGGTATGTGGCATGAAACAAGATCCACATAGACTTAGATGAAGGCATATTTAAATAGGTTATGTTTAAATAGCATCTAAGTAGGTGACAGGTTGTGTTTAACATGTTTAAATAGGCTATTTACTTTTTATCAAGTTTAGTACTTAATCAAATGGTTTGCTTGGCAGGTATAGAATGAGCATCCCCAAGGCAATAGGAGTCAGAGAGAAGGTAGAAAGATTGCCTTTTCCGTTGCTTCTGTGGTGATAAAATTGCACAGAGATTTTTCACACACACATTGGCCTTTCAAGCAAATCAGGAACCTCATCTGTCCTAACATGTTTTATTTTTTCTTTTTTTCCTATGTGGCAAGACATTTGGAAAGTCAGCTTCTAGCCGAGTACCTCAGCTGCCCACCAGAGCTGTCCCACAGCCCCAGTGCCGATGCCTGCTCACCCTCGAGGTGCCACGCAGCCTTCCCGAGTGTTATCTATCCTCTCAGCTTCATCACTGCTCTACTACATCTAGGGGTGCAGAGCAAAAAGTAAGTATTGCTTCTGCTTTTCTAATTTAAATATTTTTTCTGAGGGAGAAGGCAGTTGCAAACTGCCTTCATTCAGAAAGAGTAGATTCAAATATGGAAAAGTTACAAGGCTATTAGGATCTCTGTATCTCTCATCATACATGACTCCCTCAAATTTCAGCTCATCAGGAATTACACCATCATACGGTAGTGCAACCTACCCCTTGTTTTACCAGAAGTATTTGCAGACTTATCAATTACTTTCATGTTTATCTACTATCACACTGAAAAACGTGAGACTTAAGAAAATTAGTTTCTGAGCAACAGCAGCAAGTGAACAGGGAATCTAGCTTTAAAAAGGTGGTTCATCTGTAGGGTGAAAACTATAAGTGATCACTGACCAGAAAAAAATACACATTTCTTTCCTCTCCTTTTCCTGACCCTTCTCAGAATTCTTTAAGACAGGACTGTCATATGAACAGTAAATGAGGGTGGGGGAAGACTAATATAGATCTGCCTTTCAGAAATATTGTAATTAAAGGTTATCGGGCATTGGTACATGCTCAGGTCTCCTGAGAAGATGTTTATTAGATATTTCATCACCTCCACCTGTCTAAGATTAGATGACCTTGTGAAGTTACAGCTCCTCATTCTGTTCTTTTTGAATATTTTTTTCTTTAGGTACAGAAGAAGGGTGCTGTGGGAAAATAAAAAACTTTCTTGGTGATTTTCAGTAGGTACCAAGAAAATAAAGAGAACTGGTTGGCTGATACAGCAGAGTTTGATAATTCCTCGGCTCCCTGTGCTGCACTCAGAAGGGCCCATTGCTTTTCCATCACTTCCCAATCCTTTATTTCCCTGACATCCCATGTTCAATGACACAGCCCTGACTTCTAGGCTGAGGAAGAGGTAGGAAGCAGGATATTTTGACTTACTGACCAAAGAGGTAAAATTTCTGTGAACAGCCTAATTTCTTTGTCTTTGTATCTCTAAGAAACCAATGAGTATTCTGTTGTGTTTGCTTCCATCAAGCTTTGAGGGTTGATGTAGGTTTCCTCTTGCTTTCCTTGAGATTGCTTTGAGGGCTTATACTAAAATAATGAGGCATTTTAAAAAAAACTTTCAACCTACCTGAACTCATCCATTTCAGACACTTAGCCAACTGTGTCCCTTTGATCCCCTCTCACTGGGAGAGGAGGTGGATTTGAAAGACAATGTAACTGTTAAAAAAAAAAAAATGTTCTTTTCTCTGAGGCCAACTCACTTTGTGTTATACTTTCTGGAGAAATAGACTCTAAAAATGGCAGATAAAAGCCTGAGCTTCCTGCCTCACTCAGGGAATTCTGATTTTATAGTTGCCTTGAAAATACTTTTTCTTATTTTAAAACATGTGAAAGATACTGAAGAGGCACAGCCAGTCACAGTCCCTGTGACAGAAATACAATTAGTAAATCAAATCTTTCCATGGGCTAAAACAACAGTTCCACAGCACCTTGGTAACTCAGGGCACTAGTAGGGAACCAGACCCTCTCTCAGCACTGCCATGCCATGTGGCCCTGGATGAGCCATTCCCCTTCCTGTACCTTGGTTTTATCTGCTTAATCCAGATTACTACAACTCTCCATTTCAGGGAGATACCTATACAGGAAATTTATAGAGAGGGCTGGCAGTAACCTCTGCCATCGAGGGACCTTGATGCAGGGTAGACATCCCTCTCTGCAGAATCTGGCTCTGTAGCTTTTCTTTGCCTTTCGGCAGCTCCCTTGGGAAGCTGATCCCTGCTCCTGCTCGCAGGCTTTGATCCCACCATCATTCCTCCTCTCCAGGCTTTACCTTTGCTCCCTCTCACACAGAAAGGGCTTAGAAAAAGAGGCAGCTGCAATTCAGCCTGAAGGTCTCTCTGAAGCAAGAGACTGACTGAAAGCTGCTGAGGTCCCCTGGCCAAGGTCTCCCCTCCCTGCTCAGGACCCCCATGCAGGATGGGTGTCAGATGCCATCACCTTCCTCTTGGTCCCATCTCTAGCCCTCATTACCCATTACACCACGAAACATCCCTGCAGGTGGTGACACACCATCCTCCTGGGCATGGAGGTAGGTGATGCTGTGCCACAGGACTAGAGCAGTGCATTGCTTTGTTTGCTTTATTGCTCAGAACCTGCAGCGCCTTGGAAGTACCGCTTGTAGAGCTGCCCTTGGAAGGTGAATCAGGCAGAGCTGCAGTTTGCCAGTACCTGTTGTGAGGCATCTCCCTTAGTCTAAATCGTTAGACAGTTTAAGAGCTATTGGACATCAGGCCAGGTTTTGGCAGGATTGCTGCTGCTTAGGCCATAATCTCTCTGCCTCTCATTTGTTCTCATTTGCTCCGGCGAGCAGCACTCATGACAACTCTGTGGCAGCACATCCTTCAAAGGCCAGCAGCCAGATAAACAAACTGGACTACCAGATATTTCAGCAGCAGGTGTCAGCCAAGGAAGGAAAGCACTTGAGTCCTCGTAACTGCCTGTTTAACCCCCAGGGAGGGGAAGGGAAGGTAAAACTACCTCCCTCCCTGCAAAGCTTCGACCCTTGGAAGTAATTGCCATCTCAGAGAGGAGCTGTGATGTCTGGGACTGCCTAGGGAGGAGTGGAGCAGGGTAAGTAAGGGTGAGCACTAGGGAAATGGAGACATTGCAGAAAAAGGTGAAAAAATGAGAAAGAGTTAAGTAACAGGGGAAATTGCCTTTTCCAGCCCAGCTGTTAGATCAGGGTGAGGCAAGGAGAGAAGCAGCAGGACCACTGGGGAGTTATGTGAACGAGCACTGGACTCCAAGCTGCTAGGGAGGCACGTCCAAACACACCTCAGAATTTATTCTAGCTGCAAGTTCTGCAATTAAAGTGTGAGGCTTCCCCACTGAAAGCTACCACCTCCATCTGCCATCATTTAAACTACAGAAACCTCTTCAAGTGGGTGTGATTGGTGACTGAGGAAAGTCTTTATTTGCACAGTTATCTCATTGCATTCATGCTTGCTGCTGCAGGATTCCTCTCTTCCCTAGCTGGGCTATTTGTGGTCATCTTAATAATATAGTGCAGAAATGAGAAGATGTTATGGCTTTGCAATGTAACCTGTGCCTGATTACCAAGCAAATTTGGCCTTTGTATTAAGGTAACCAAAGCGCTATAAATTCCTAGGTGAAGAATAAGTCTTTTTAACAGCAAAGCAAGGGTGTTCAAAGACATTTGTCCCAGTTTAATTAGATTTCAAAAGTGGGTTTAAATGAGCTTTAAGCCTCCAAACTGCTGTGGAAGCACAATATTTTACCTCTGTGCCATGTGACGATAAATAACCTTAATGCCTATTCTTCCACACAGAGTTCCCAACTTCTCAGGGCTAAGCGAGCAGTGTATTTATGTTATTGATTGAAATAACAGTTTAGTCTGCCACTTGGTTTTAAAGGATCTACCTGAGAGCAATCAATCCCGTTCAGGTCCATCTCCCATCCGGCACGTGACCGCCACCGTCACTGACAGCTACACCTCTCTCTCGGGAGAGACGGAGACCTTTAAGACAGCAATGCAGATTTAGGCACTTGTCCAGACCACTCCATTACTCTCTCCAGGCCACAGGGGAGCTCTGCGTGAACTCCGTTACACACCGGAGAAAATGATGATAGAAGAAGCAAAGGAGTTGTTCCTTCCCTTCAGAAATACCCTCCATGCAGGAGGAGCACAGCTCACAGGTATCTCCCGATGCGAAGGGGGAAAGCTGCAGAGCTGCGTGCTTGTACTTCCAGGCATGTCTCAGAAGTGGGATTTTGATGGGGTAGGGGATACCTCTGAACAAGCCCGTTATTCTCCCCATTTCATTATCTAATGGTCCCTGGCTGTGCAGCAACAGTATAAAGAGTTTGGGGGCTGACTTAATTTGCAGGAGATTTCATCTGGGTAGCTGCAAGAACAGGGCTATGATTTCTATTATGTGACACAGCAGCAGCTGCTCAGCCCCAGCTCTGAGATGGCTCTAGCCCAAAAGAAATATGAGGCACTCATTTACATCAGTTACATTTTTGCTTTGGAAAGAAAATAATTTCAACTAAGACAGCAGGACAAACACCCTGACACATACATAGAAACAGCTGCCTAGGAAAAAAGGGAAACTGCCATATTGTGAAGGAATATGAAATATTTCCATGTACTGGCAAGGTTAGTCTGCTACCTCTTAAAAGCAAGTAAAATTAAGTCATTCTTGTATAAAATCCTTATATTCTAGGTAACCAAAGCACTTTGGCTGTATATTATTGTTCTGACCTACAAGATGACTTACGTAGATGTATGTGTGCACACCTGTGCACCTTTGGGTCTAATTCTGACCAAGTTAACACCTGACAAGTTTAAGTTCTGGTTTGTGCAGCATCTGCAAACAAAGACAAGCAAGTTAACTCCTTCTCTTGAACCTGAAAAGCAGCTACCTGCCAGCCTGAGAGAGACATGTCTGAGCACAAGTGTCATCCCAATGGTCTGAATTGGGCAATGCAGGTAAATTTTCCTTGGTCCTCAGGCTGTAACCTCCACTGAGAGCAGGGGTGCTAAATCCCTGGCTTTTCTCACCACTAGCTCTCAAAACTCTTTACAGAAGTCTTTGGGATTATGCATTTCACTTTAAAAGAGGGGGAAACTGAGGCAACGAAGTAACATACTCACAGATATGCAACAGTAAGGAAAGGAGCACTGATCTCAGTTAATAGTCTTCAGCACACTATGCAAGATCCGCTCAAGAAGATGAGCTCAGACCACCAGGTATTAATTCAGCCCTGCTGACTTTTCTGTTCTTATTCCTTTGCCCTCCCTGAATCCCTCAGCCAAGCCCCTATCACTCGTCCCTCAGCTCCCTCTTAGCCTGGACTAGTTCAGAAAGAAAGAGAGATGTATTCCTTTTGGGGGGGTGGAAAAAGAGGAAAACAACAAGGTCTTACTGAGTTTGGAACTGTTCAGCATTTCCTTATGTATTTGAAATTATTTTTTTCATCTGTTTCCAGTTTCTGGGGAAGTCAGCCCTCATGAGAATACCTTCAAGTGAATCACCACAGGATGAGGTGTCCCTCCCAGGACTGGGGTGGATACAGGAGGGTCCAGCTCTCTGCACAGAGCAAAGCAGACAACTCAGGCTTTTGAGAGAGGTAAAGGAGGAGCTGCGGTGTTAGAGCCCAGCCAGCTTCCAGCAGAACACCTAGAAATGACAGAGCGATGGGAGATGGGTAACACCCTACACTGATTTGTCGAAACTGAATCACTTCAAACCATTCTAATTTCTTTTTAATGGAATAATAATAAGTCTTGTGGATAAAGAAGCACAAATATCAATGAACCCTGACTTTCAGAGGCATCCATCTCTGTCCCATTGGTGCTGCCATGAACAAGCTATGGAAAAGTGAACAGGTAGAGCTGTGAAGAGGCAGAAGAGGCAGGAAAAAGCAGACTCCAGGAGTCATTTCCACTGGCTTGCTGACAAACCAAAAGGCAGCAACTGCAGATGGCAGTCCTGGTCTGCTACCATTGGAGATTTCTAGTACAGAAGGGGATAAAGAAGGGACAAACACGCTTACTGAATCTGCAGATACTGCTAAGCTGGGAAGAGCCGTGAGCATGTTGTGGGACAGAAACAATTCAAAACAGTCATGACAAACCACTGAAAGATTTAAACAATGTAATTCAATAAAAGGACAACTAAACAATGTCTGAATTTCATTGGGAATAATTCACTGACATCAAGGCAAACTGGAGACCCACGGGCCAGGCAGCAGAGCTGAAGCAGGCAGGATCAAGAGTTAGGGAGGTTAGACAGACAGCTGCTGTAAAGCCAAAAGGCAGACACTGTCCGGGGCTGCAGAACCCCTGTGCTGCTCAGAAGACACAGTTAGAAAGTCTTCATCTTTACCCAGCTCTGCCAGTCTTGTGTCTAGTTCTGGAACCACAGCTCAGAAATATGCAGCCAAACTGCTCATGAACTGCAGCCAAAAATGGTCAGAGGTATAGAAAATTCAGTGTGCTAGGAAAGGATGAAAGAGGAGCTGTTCAGCTTAGAAAAAAGGGAGGGGGAAGTACTTAATGCTCTGCAAAGAAAAGGCTACTACAAAAAAAGAAGTTGTCAGTTCTTCTGTGGAGGTCTGTGCAAGAAGCAATGGGCTTGGACTGCATTAGAGGAAATTCAGAAACTATACTTAATACTCAACCAAGCAAAATGGACAGAGAAGAACTGAAATTGCTTGTGCATGAGATATCTGGATCCTCCAGCCATACAAATCTTCCAAGAACAGTTTAGAAAAGCATCTGTCAGGGGCACAGCAAGGTGAGTCAATCCTGCCTTTAAACAGGAGGAAAGGCATAGACTCATGGCCTTTCCAAACCAATTTTCTGCAATTCTTGTGACTTCTATTGTTAGTACTTGCCTCACTAAAATGGAACAGTTTCTCATCTTCCTTGAACATACTTTGCCAAAGACAGAGCAAATAAAAAAGACATTTTAATTGGAATCTTCTTCATTCACCTCCCATCCATCTCCCACAAAACACAAAAACAGTCAAGTCATCTCTTCCTAACCACATTCTCCCATGAGGTTTTTGCAGAGAGGAAAAAACCCAAATCCATTAAAAAGGCAATATTGCTTTTTTTATTGAAATGAAAATAACTAAGAAAGTTGTTTTCCCAACTGAAAAATAAAGAGGTGAAGGGACGAGCAGCAGACAGGCTTTATGGAGGCGTTTATTTCTGAATTCATCAAGATACCAGTGATGCTAACTTTGGGGAAGGACACGGTCCTGTGTGCTTAACAACCCAGAGCAACAGTGCAAATTGGTGAAGGCTTTGAAGTGTAGCAGTCTCCTGCAACCAGTGGAAACCCTGGTATGGATGTGGGGGTGGATTTAGGTAAGCAAAAAGTAATTTCCTTCTGAGGTAAATTCAGCTCAGGTATTTCTAAAGGCTGCAAAATTGGCTTCAGAAAAAATCTCATGAGTAGCAGCTTCAGATGGATTATTCAAACATTTTACATTTGTACTACAGTTTGCAACCAGTAAGGGGTTTTAATAATGTATTTCTTTATTCCAAGAAGAGACTTGCCAAATTCAAACTGAGGGCCAGATTTTCCTAAAGGAAGCTGAGAGCTGAGGTTTTTCTTTGGGACCATACTGAATTAATTCTGAAATCTAATCATGCAAACTCTTTGCAGACATTGACTTCATGTCTCCATTCTGCAGCTGGTGAAGAAGAATAGTCTTAAACTTTTATATGCACACATACACACAAAAAAATTGTGCATTTGGTTTTAGCTGATTCCATATAAAATCTTTTTTGCAAATATTGATCTGAGAATTCTGGCAAGAACCAAAAGTACTAAATGAGGCAAACTGAACTGTAACAGTGTCCTGGTTTCAGCTGGGATACAGTTAATTTTCTTTCTAGTAGCTGGTAGAGTGTTATGTTTTGGATTTAGTATGAGAAGAGTGTTGATAACAGACTGATGTTTTCAGTTGTTGCTACGTAGTGTTTATACTAAGTCAAGGATTTTTCAGCTTCTCATGCCCAGACAGCAAGAAGTCTGGAGGGGCACAAGAAGCTGGGAGGGGACACAGCCAGGACAGCTGACCCAAATTGGCCAGAGGGATATTCCATACCATGTGATGTCGTGCCTAGTTGGTTGGGGCAGGGGGGGACTTCTGCTTGGGAACTAATTGGGCATCGGTCAGCAAGTGGTGAGCAATTGCATTGTGCATCACTTCCGTATACTCAAATTCTTTTTTTATTATTATTGTCATATTATTACTGCTACTGCTAGTATTATTATAATTTTCTTCCTTTCCATCCTATTAAACTGTCTTTATCTCTATCCATGAGTTTTACTTTTTTTTGGCTGAGGTTAAACCACGACAAACAGAAAAAAAAATAGGAATAGGGCTGGAACCAAAGCCACATGAAAGTTTGTCTGCCATCACTCTTTTAAACTGCTCCCAACAAAATTCATGAGTCTGGAGGATATTGGAAATTCACATGCAAGCACAGTCCGCAGTCATTGATCATGTTATTTTCTGGGCTAGGCAGAAGCTTGAGCTGGAATGTTTTTCTCCTCCCACCCATGTTTTGGATGACTAGTGAAGCTATCAGACTTCACCTGGTCTTCTCACTGCTTGGCAAAGTCCAGAAAACACCTCCAGCTATCAGGGAAGTCAACCACAAAATAGAATCTGCCTTGGTGCAGACAAATCCTGAGGATTTTGCATCACACCTCGCTCACCAAGTCCCTCTTTCAAGAGGTTGCTGGTACAAGTGGTAAGTAGCCCTTTGCACTGGTGCTTTATAGACACATGCACACGTAGCCCTTACTAGTGCAGCCAGGATCCCACAGCACCTCAGAGAGCAGAACCGAGGAGAACTCCAAGGACCAGAGCACACTAATTACCATTCTGTTTCCCCCTTTTTTCTGCTAAAGACTACAGGAAAAAAAATGCTGCCACTTAAGAAATAAGTTATTAAGAGCTGAGACCCCAAGAAAACCATTTGCAGGTTCTTCTGAGGACTCTGTGCTGTTGTAGCTGCCCAAGATGAATGACATCCTGCAGAAAGAGACAAGAGTCCTCAAGACAGCACTAGAGCAGCTTTATTCACGGGAATTGAATAATCTGTCTGATACAGTAAATTTTGTAATGAACTGATGAATCACAAGGAAGGAGTCTGAAATATTACAGGAGAAAAGGACAGGCAGCATCTGACTTACAGCTGGCCCGCAATGTGCATCTTCTCAGGCAATGCTTATTCTGTTTGCAACTGTCTCAAGAGGTTTTTAATTCAACTTTTTGTCCTTTTCACTAGACACGTTCCCAGCTGGAGCAAAATGAATTATCCTTAGCTATCGAAGTGAAAATTAAAAAGCACCAGCAAGACTTGCCTAACATCTTAACACGTTCCACATCTCTTCCAAACCCATATTATCATCCTGAACAGAACAGCATAATCAATCCTCCTACATTCTTTTCAGTGCTCTAAGTAGTAGCCATTTCGTTTACTTCTCATAGCTGTGAAGTTGCACACTTGCAATCTACCAGAAAGATCTTAAATAAAACAGGAAAATGCTTTTGGCTCTTTTTCCCCATACTCATCTATCACAAAAACAGCATCAAAATATCCTGCAAAGTCACCATAGTCACATGCCCTCAGACTGGTCTGAAAAGTCTGAATACCTGTTACCCAAAGCTCCATTTTCTGACAATGGCACCGATTTCAGTAGAACTATTCCCAGAAGTTAAGGACCAGCCAGTGAGTTTATTTGAATGGCAGTTCCATGTATTCATATCTTCATCTCAAGGTAGCTGTCAAAGATAGTTGAAATGGTTCCAGTCTAAATAGATTAGGTTTTTTTTCAATCCTGAAGAGAGACAGCTAAGGGAAGTATAAAAATATCCATAAAATCAGGAGTGGCATGGAGAAAAGGAACAGGTACAGACTGCACATGCGCTCTCGCCAAACCAGAACTAAGGGCTATCAGACAAAACCATAAAAACAGGTTCAAAACAACCTAAAGGAGGTGGCTCTTCATAAATCTGTACTGAACCCAAGGAAATCCTTGTTCTGGATGTTGTGGATGACAGAAGTTGAGACAGGCTAAAACCTGGAAAATTTCACAGAAGAAAAATGTACAAAGCAGACACTGCCTTTGTTTTATGAAAGCCCTGCACCACAAACTGCTGGAGGCAAGAATATTTGGAAAACTACCACTATGCTTGCCTCTGTGCTGCCGTAAATGAGACACTGGGCTAGATCCAGCATATTTATTCTTACATTCTTATAAGATTTTTTGGACAAGACAGAAGATCGCTGGCAGGAAAAACAAGGTTAGGAAATAATGTTACTGAATGCTTTCAGTATTCTGATAAAAACAGAAGAGAAAGAAGTACTACTGTTCCAAAAACTTCAATTGAAAGCAGTGTTTACAATGTCTTTCCCAAAATGTAGTCATACTTCTTGTTCCAGTAGTTACTTTGGTGTCATGCCATGTACTCCTCACTACATTTTTGAGTGAAGCTTGCTCTGAAATGTTATTAAGCCATACAATACGTGCTTGTTCTTTATGTGTCTCCTCAAACAAATCTGCTGGCTTGAGCAACTGAACATGTTTCTGCTCCTTTTAACTCCTGCTTGCCCTGAAAAATGAAGAGCTTTGCCCTCTCCTGTGTGTCACCAAGAAAACTGATTGCAAAGACTCAGTCAAGTATCTGAGGAAAGCGTTCCTGAAGGCGTCGGGGGTTGTATGAGGAGTTTGTACTCAGCTTGCAAGAGTTTTCTTGATAAGTCAAGGGAAGGAGGAGACCCAGAATGGCTCTCAAAGCCCTGATACCTCTTCAGGATAATAAGCTAACACATAGCTTGTAAGGAAACCACTTCTAGTTAAAAGATCAGGCATCACTAAGAGCTTGTTTGTGCATGGGAAGCTCTTACTGATTTAAAAGCACAGCAATCAAATGAACATACCTTCAGACTTGCAATGAGACGTACAAACCCTGTTGAAACTGAAGTGTGCCTGCTGCTATTGTCCCTACAACAACCCGTCTCTGCGGGATGAGTGGGAACTACCACCTCTCCATCCCTCACCATTCAGCACTGGTGAATTACTCATCGCCTCTTACATACAAAGAGTGAGCTATTCACAGGACAGTAAAAACAAAGGGAAATAACACACATCTGATTCGGGGGAACAAAAATCAGGAGAAAAATCTCTCAATTTCATATGGAGGAAAGGATCAGTTACGTTTGGAGCTGCCTTTTGGCAACAAGTCAACATTCTGGCCCACTGTTTCTCCATGGTATGGGAAGATGGAAAAGGTGAAATAATCCACGGGACTTCAAACCATATTAAATTTCTGTAAATACAATGGGATTTGAAGAGCTTAACCCAAACCTAAGGTGTCCAAATAATGTTTCATTTCTAGCCACATTTCCCTGATGTAGATGACACTCACAACCCTGTAAAAACGCTCTCAACTCTTCGTCTTCCGATTTACAAATTTATTCCTAGGAAAACACTTCAGTCATCACTGAGCTGTGATTGCCTCTTGGGTGGCAGGCAGCACTTGTTTAACTGCTTAGTGCTTGAGGATGCAACAAGAAGAGACACAGCCAAAAGAATTATACCTGGGCAAACCAGCCCAAATCCTCAGGGGTACTTTGGCTCTAACTCTCACTGACACCCATGGCAGCTCGGCCCTAAATAACTGCAGGGAGCTGTGACAATGCAGTTAATCCAGCCAGAGTTTGGTCAGCATATGGCAGTAAATGCTCTGTCTTCACCAAGAGTGACGGTCTGTAATGGGAAGTTGAGACATACTCACTTTTACCCCTCCTGCCAGTGACAGCCTCCAGACAGAGCTATCAAGACAACTATAAGACAGTTACTGGTCTCATCGCTACTTTGCTGGGCGGATTATAATGCAGAAGGCTACCTAGTGTCCATAGCAAGTCTAAGCATTAGCATTTAGATGTCTGTATCAGCACACTCCAGATCTGAGCAATTCACAGCAAGCTACGAGCCCACAGAGTACTGAGCTTCTGCAAGACTGAAAAATTAAACTAACAGAAAAAAAGTGTATAGATAGATATTATGGGAAGCAAATTAACAGGATTACTATGGTAACAACACAGAGTGAATGATGGCTTCAAGGCCATGACAACATATGCATTTTATAGGAACAGCTAATTGTCTGACTCTGCTCACTGACACCACAACATATTTTTCACTAAATACCTTGGTATTTGAATTCTGCTGCCTCCAGCTACTATTACCATATTTGACATTCATGCTTTGTATAAATCCCCAGTAATGTTTCTAGTTAAAAGTTCCCAAACATACATTCAATTTATATTTAATGAGACAGTGTGAGTTAAGTAAATGAGTGCTAATTAATTAAAGCATATGTATAGTGGGCTGTGAGGATTAATTAGTTAATGTTTGCAGAGAGCTTTGAAAAATGTAAAGAACCATATAAACATGAACAGTGCTTTGGAAGAAAGAAAGAGAGTGAGGAGATGAAGAGATACAGTACATTATATCTAACCTTTAATGAACATCTGTTTAATATCACGCATGGTTTGTCATACAGTGTTAACTGCACCAAGAAAGCAACTATACATCAGTTAAAATCTGGTTTATCAGCTGTTACTCTTTTGTTAAAAGTAAATGGGCCAAATTTTCCAGTTCTGTCTCTGTCGGGACACTGTCACGTAACACAACTAGCCAGTTATCCAGAGTTACTGGGTAAGCACCAAGAGGTGACAGCAATGGACCAAGGGGAGGAACAGTGTTTGAAGAGTCCCCAGTGCTGTCTTGCTGAGTCGCAGTGGTCTCCAGCTAGATGCAGAAGCCAAACTTTTCCAATGCTCCCACCCATTTCAAGCAGCTCTATCCCCAGCTTTAGCACCCAGCGCCTCAAAGCCAGAGCTGCTGATTCCTCGAGGGCTGTGTGGACAAGGTCAAGCCCATGCTGGCACAGCCTGGCCAGGGCCAGTAGCATGCACAGCTTGACACAGGCTGAGTATTCAGAGTGTCCCATGGGGTCTGTAATCACCACAAAGGTCAGTGCTGCCATAGCTGGGGGCTGGCAGTACCTGAACGTGGCCCAGAGGGTGACGGCATGGTTGACCTGCCCTGGGAGAGGGATGTCTGTGTGCGTGGGGACATCTAGCAAAGCAGCCACTGTATAAAGAAGACCCTTAGCAGCTCTGCACCTCTGCTCCTCTGGGAAAGGGACATTTCTCTCTGCTCAGCTCTGTGGTGGAGATTTACTAGTTTCCTTCAAACAGAAAAGTTTCATTAATTGATGCTCTAGCTTTGTTAGTGTATAGACGGGGAGGAGAGGGAAAAAAAAAAAAAAAAATCAAACTGGAAGAAGCTACCTGGTTTACCAAGTCCTGCGTGCTCCACTCAGACAGCAACACAGCAGATGTTTAACCCAGGGCACCTGGAGAGCACCCACTGAGCCCAGGCTACTTCCCTCCTCCTGTGGGGAACTGCAGTTTGCCATGCAGCAGTTCTCTCAGGCAGCTGCACACCAGAAACATTCCACTACTCATGAGACCTCACCTTGTGCTCACCTGACAAGGACACCCAACTGTTACATGCCCAGTCCCAGTACTCCTAGAGCAAATCATCTTTTTTCACCACTTATGTTCTCTGTTTGCTTTGAGCAAAGATCTGCATGGCCTGAAGAATAAATTCACACATGGACTTGAGGGCAAAGGCCAGCAGAGGAACAGCATAACTTCCAGCCTCCTCAGGACAGCAGCACTGGAGGAGGTGGGATGTCTCAGATGCCTTAAGGCACAGGTAGGTTTAGGCTGGGATTTGTCTTCTGAACACATCACTGCATGAAAACAGCAAGGCACATAAGCAACTGAGCCCTCTCTTGTGGCTCCTATTTCCCATGGCATCCAGCAAGTCCCTGAGCTCAGCATGGGAACTGCCAGCTCCTCTCTGGCCTCAGGGTAGAAATCTCCCACACTCACGTCTTGCTGCTGCAACCCATAAACACAGCTTCCCTCTCCTCCCTCCTTCTCTTAATTATTTCAATTCTTCTTGGGCCCTGTCTGGGTACTTGGAGACCTGCCTGGCAGCGTGAATGAAGAACAAGAGCACTAAGCTTTCTAGCACAGTCTGCCACTGGCAATGAGAAGCCAGCTTGGTTGGTGTTAACTCCATTGCTCCCTGGACTGCCTGCTGTGATAGCTCACACTCTGCAGCCTGGGAAACCACCATCCACACAACCCCATGGTTGAGAGCACTCTTCTGCAGGCAGCATCTCAGGGGAGTGCTGGACCTTTGAGCCAGACACAGCCAAAGCTACCCCGCATGCTTTCGCTAGCCCTCCTCAACACGCACGGGATAACTAGGGAGTATTTGTGGGCAGACAGCCAGGAAGATTTCAGTGTGTTTCTTTGACTTTTGCCAAGTTAGTTTGTTTTACACAAAGCTGGAGAGAATAGGCAGAACAAAATAAGCCACCCAGGGAAGACTTCTTTAGACAGTATAACTGATGTAGGCTGCATATTAGCAGAGCTTTCCAGGACATCACACTGGTAAACCTTATGCTCCCGCAAAACAGCCCTAGAAATAAATTTGGCTATCCGCAAACATAGAGCCTGCCTGACCTCAGGGTGAGTCTTTTGGCCAAAAAGGGATAAGAAATGTGCTTCCACCTTCACATCCTGAAGGCCTAATAAAATAGGCTGAAGCAAGTGAGCCTATATGTGATAGGCTGCACACCACTTTGGATGCACTGTGGCCTCAGCAGAGCCAAGGATTGAGTGACCAAAGTTCTTCCCACTTCCACATAAGGCACTGAATAAGTTGCCACACAGGCAACTGCGTGGATCCTAGTCTCATATGAGCCCCAAAACTCTCTCAAACCCCCTTTAAACAGCTCCTAAATTTGCAGCTGAATGCCAGGACTAGGGGAAGCACCACATCAGTGAGACATGTAAGGCTATATTCAGGGAGATTTCTTGTGGCTTTCCTAGAGCCTGATGGGGGGAAGATATCATGCTGGTGTCCCCAGTGTCCTTACACACTGGCTGTGCTGGGTGTTGTTGCAGTGTCACCACGCAGCCCAGCATCCCACCAGTTGCCAGCCTCTGCTAACCCTCCCTCCCCTGCCTGATGCTCAGCCAGCCTGTGGCAGCCCCCAACAGAACGTGCCTGAAAACCCATCTGATAGCCTGTGCTCTGAGCCACCAGAGCAGCCATCACCCACTCCATTTTCAGCCAGTTTCCCCACAGATGAAGGGTTATCAGTGACAGGGCCGATGCCAGGTAGGGATGGGTTTCCTGGACAGGGTTACCTATCCCAGCAGTCAGTGGCTGCAGCCTGCACATGTTCACCACAGGGTGAGCTCCATGACCAGCACACAAAATCCTGAACAAAAGACAATCATGTACCTATTTAGCCCCGAAGTCCATGGGAACCTCCCAGCTTTAACTGCCACAAGAGAGGACAGTCTATTTGAACAGGCTCTGGGCTGCTGGGATCCACCTTGAAAGCCCAGATACAAAGCAACACATCCCTGAAAGGATTTGGTTAGTTATAAACTCCAACTTATCACAGCCCCTGTGGCTGAAGATCGCTTGCACTTGAATCCCATTTCCATAGCTGCTACATGGCTGCTGCAGAGAAAGGCAGCTTATTGCAGTCCTCTTAGGGAGAGATCCTGGCTGCTGCCCCAGGAACAGCTCCCCACAAGTTAGGAGATGCTTCTGCAGCTTGTCTGGATACTGTTCTGCAGCAGTGCCAAGAAAGAGGAAAGCCCTTGGGTGGCAGGGGAAGGGAAAACAGAAAGCCCAATAGCCAGATGCAAGGATGCATGGGGAGCAAACCAGCACAGGACAGCTTAGTTTCCAGAAGTATCTGCCACTGGGCTTCATTATCCCCCCAAAGGGGACAGTGACCTGCTTGTGTGATGTTTTTGTTAGCCCGTCAGCTACACTGCTAACTTGCAGGGCTATCTGGGCAGCGTTCCCTGAGAAAAACCTCAGCTGCTCACATGCCTCTGAGCAGCTGCTGCCAGCATGCCTGGTGTGGTGCTTGGAGGAGAAGCACTTCTCCTTTCAGGAAAATAATCTTCATTTGTACAATATACTTAGCAGGGTCCCGTTGGTAAGGAATGCTTGAGGATTTATTCGGCAGTGCTTTTCTCCTGGAAGGACATAAGCCATTCCCTTAGGAGACCTACAAAAATCACATTAACACTAACATGTTCTTTGATTAGAGACTTTCCCTGGCAACACTCCATGAGTGCAGGCTGGCAAAATGTATTGCCATAATTGGAGATAGACTTTTCCCCCTTTTGCATTACAAAGTAATCCAGCGCAAAGGGCTCCAAGTGGATTCTTTTGCATATGGTGCTATGGTATCAGTTAAAACTATCTCCTTTGAGATGATGGAAGGAGCACATTTTCAGGAATTTTCCCATACTAGCAATTGTGTGCTCATGTGGTTTCATTTAACACAAAGCAAGAACTGGATCCCCCATCTGTTGCTGACTAGCAGCTTATGCACCATTTAGCAGAGTGTTTTGTATTAATGGTGGTCACCATTAATAAAACAGTTTGTAGATTAGGAATTTAGCCCACCTTTTACACTTAATAGGCAGCTCTTGCTAGTCTCCTCTATGGTACTTCCTGTCCTAAATTCTCAAAGCACTTTTCCTTCCTATCAAGATCTCACCACCAGGCGATAACCTACCATAGACAACTGCCTCAGATCCTAATCGGGGAAAAAAGGAGTCATGGCAGGGCACCAGCTTGTTCAGCTATTGCAAGAAATCACAACTATCAGACTTACTAAGAGATACCACAGCAACTATTAGAGTGGCTGTTGCATCAAACATCAGTCAAACTTCTTTATTCTAAGTAGGTAAGTGCAGTCAAGACCTCTAACATTTGCTAGAAGTACTGATCAAGTTTGCAAGTACCAGCACCCACTAGGGGAAGCCAAACTGGCCATACTTTTTTGTGTAACTAAGTCTCAACAGACATTTCCCTGGGAAAAGATAAGAGGCTTTAGAAATTGATACCTGCCAAGACCTGTTCCATATTCCCAGTCTGGCTCCTGAGAAAATTCAAACAGCTTCTAGCCTCAAAGATAACTCTTGAAGCAATCACTGGTGAAAAGACAAAGCCTTGATCTCTCCCAAGAAGTTGGACTCAAAGTCTAATAAAGGGTCCTGAAGAAACACAAAGCATAAGTTATTTCTGTTAAAAGTACAGAATGAAAGTTATGTTAATAGAAGTCATTTGGCCATGTGAGCAGTCTCCTAGCAATTGCATAAATTACTGACTGAACAAGGAGTTTCAACCAGAACATCATTTCATGGCCAGACCCTGACTGATTTCCAGGCAAGCAATAACAAGCAGTCTGGAGGGAGCTGCTGTATCCTCAGATGAATGGAATTTAAAAGTCACAGAGAGCTGTTTAATAAACAATTTCCCCCTTTTTCTCTTGCGAGCTGTACAGGAACAGAGTATGTGAACACAGAAGCCTTTGCTATTTCTGTGTATTTCCCAGACCATTTC
Source organism: Haliaeetus leucocephalus (assembly GCF_000737465.1). Classification (NCBI taxonomy): domain Eukaryota; kingdom Metazoa; phylum Chordata; class Aves; order Accipitriformes; family Accipitridae; genus Haliaeetus; species Haliaeetus leucocephalus. The sequence continues at coordinate 9,595,835 of NW_010972798.1, read as the reverse complement.
CTCATCAAGCCCTTGCCCCTTACTTTAAGCCCATCGCTTCTGAGCCCCAAGCTGCTTTGATCTGCAGCGCAGACCCCATGGCGCTGCTGCTATTTCCTGAGAGAGCTTGTTGTCACCTCTATAAATCCATATGCTCCACTAAAAGGCAGTTAGTTTTTTCCACCCGTCTCTGCCTCCAGAGGCAGAGTGGTAGAGTTTTGGTTCGTATCTGTTATTCCCCTCTAAGACTCAGCCATTTGTAGCTCATAAATTGCAGCTTAGCAGATAGATTGAGATGTTTCAAGTTTATCTTCCCACACAAGTCACAGCAAATTGTAGCATGAGCCTTGTGTGCAATTTTGCTCAAGTGCCCTGAGGCTGGGAAGATGCTTAGGGAAGCTCTTCTGCTGGAGATGCACACTTCCCCAGTCACCACCTTCCCAACACAAAGCTCTCCTCCCTCTGAAGTGGCTCTGGGAAAGGTGATGGATACACTGCAGGCAGAAGCTTTATAAAAGTCCAAACTGAAAACCCATGCAGTGAGCTAAACCTGCTTGTTTGAGACAAACCATAGCAGAACTTTTTATTGGGTTGGAAAAAAGGTCATTCAACTTCTTTTAATTGTACCTGATTTATATATGGCTCTGTACATTCCTAGGGAACAGCAACAGTCCTGCTGAATCACCATGAGAAAAAGCCTGTATCTAGGCAGATCTTGCAGAAGCAAGATTTCAAATTCTTTAGGACTAGAAGGATTGGAAAGAAAATCTAAATGTGCACATGCACAGCATTTAACACAGGAGAGGGGGATCCTCCAGCTACTATCGCAGTGAAATTTAGCACCACCAGCAGAACTGACTATGGGAAACTTCTTTTCCTGAGGCATTCCCATGTGCAACTCTAGCTGTAATCACATCCAGTTTTTCTATACTGTGCCCAAAGCAATCTCAGCCCCAACCATCTCTCCACAACCTAAGGCACAGAGATATCACAGCCTGACTCCAGCAAAAGCTAATCTAGATTTTCAGCATGTATAAACAAAAGACTTGTGGCAAATACTATCTTTAGGGCTGTGATGGTGCCAGGCTGGAAGGAGCGTCTCTGTCCCATCTGAATCCTCAGTCTGTGTCTGAGTGTCACAGGGTGATCAGCCTCAGAGGACAGCCTGGCACACCTGCAAAGCCATGGCAATACCCCAGATCTCCTTATGACCCACCCCGACACAGAGCTGGGTTTCATGGTTTTGGCAGCACATGGCAATTCCCCTGTCCAGGACCCCACCAGGCAATGGTGAGGATTTTGATCTGACATTTGCTAAGCCTCATCTTCCCCTGCGTGGAGACACTGCAACAGGCTGGCTTCTTGGCCCCTTTCTGCCATTGGATTTTGCCTAGAGGGGAGGCAGACGGGGCTGTGGACTGGCCAGGACGCCTCATCTCACATTTCTGTGGCATGTTTTGTACCTGCAGCACTGATGGGTGCAGATCCCCAGCAGCTCCCTTTGGAAGGTGGTTACCCAAATCTTCCCGGCTTTCCAATTCTTTTGAAAATCTGAAGCTCATTAAAGAAACAAGCAGGGAAGGGGAATTGCCATGCTGCTCTATCAAACCTCGTCTCTGCGGAGCAAGCCTATTGCCACTGCTGCTTCCACCCAGCTTTGGTTCCAGCTTGACCTCTATTTACCCACGGCTCTCCACAACCCACAGAGACATCAAGTGGCCACGTAGTCTAACTGCATATATACAGAGTGCAGATTTTGCTGAGGAAGTTTTGCGAGGATAGTGGGGCGTCTCAGCTTAAGCAAAGTTGGGCCATTCACAGCCCAGCAAGAAGTTTTCTCTCCATGTCTTTACTGAATGTCATTTTATTCTTCCTTTCCCTCTTTGATGATAAGCCTAGTAAAAACAAGACAAAAAATACAAACAGAAAAGGAACTAGATGATCCCTGAAGACTGAATGGTTTGTACATATACCCCCCACTCCACATAGATCCTGCCCCTGCAGAGGAGTGTGTGACAAAGCCCCTGACCACCACAATCTGCTAAAGGAGACCGAGGCACTGGAGCCTGTGTTCAGGGAAGAGAGACCTCCAAGTAAATAAACAGGTTGTGCAACTTTTATTTCCTTTATTTTGCCCTTTCTCTCCTCCCCATATAAAGTAAATCAGCATTGTTTTGTTTTGTTGTTGGGGTTTTTTTTTTCCCCTGAATCCCTGCTGTAAGGTTATCAGCAACACAAAGCAGAATGGAAGAGAGCTGTAAAAGCTTAAAATCATTTGCTATTGTCAGTACCATGGGGACATGTCTTTCTCTCAGAGAGCTGAAAAAACATTTCAAAGCTAATCCTAGCCCAAAGCTCCCATCAGCTGCTCCTGCTTCCCACACCTGCCCCTCTGATAATGAGGGACTGTGGCTGGGGAGCTTGGCAGCAAGCCCAGGAGCCCCGGCGATGCTGGTAGCTACCATCCTCAGCTGAGAATGCTGTCAGGAGCCTGGCAGTACCTTGTGGGAATCAACTTACTAAATCTTGCATTAAATAAGTTGATTCAGAGGAGGTTTCTCTCACACCAGAAGCTAAGAAGTTGAGGAATTAGGAGACAAGTGTTGTGTGCAGGTGTAAGAGGTGAAGGACAGCTACAGCCTTTGTAAGCCAGGCTTACAGGTTTCCTGTGATTCAAATGTTAAACACTGCAGCAGGAAGCAGTCCCAAACCTCACTGCTCCCTGCAGTGCTATTCCAGAAAAGACCTTTGCTTTCCCACTCCCAAGCACTTCCCATCACAGTCTACGCAAGAGCTGAGAGCGTGCCCAGAGGTCGACAGGTAGATGTGAAGACAAGGCCCTGTGCCTCCAGCTCTGCAGTTTCCCCAGGGATCATCTTAATTAGACACATGATCAGCCCCTCCTGCTTGGACTGAATAACCCTCTTCAAGTTTTCCATTTCCTAGATGGAACAAGAAGGAAGAGTCCTGGGACCAAGGCTACAGAGACCTGAATGGAGAGGCCAGGCTGAAGGCATGAAGAAATCCTGCCCCAGCCACGGAGCAGAGGACAGGCTGGGCACCAGGAGACACCAAGCACATGGCGAATTCACCTCTCAGTCACCCTGCTGTAAGTCTGCCACTACAAAAGGAAAGAACATGTGATGGGATACGGACAGGGGTTGTTAAAGAAAACCTGTATTAAACCTGCCAAGAGATCAATGTTTCACATAGAGGTTCAGGCACCCACTTGAACCAGCAGCCCTTGTGCTCTTGAACCATTGAATTGTGCCAAATTTAGCTCCTGACACCCAGCTTCTCTTCTTTTCCTTCTCCCAGCATCCCACTGCTGCCTGCAGAGGTTCAATATCCCACTCAAATTCAGCATGCTTCACAGAGCACCTTGGGACATTGGCTGCCCGGCTTCTGGGGAGACTCAAACAGGAGTTGCTTCCCGAGCAGCAGAACATGCAAAGCCCATTTTCCTTCAGCAACCACCAGCGTGGATTCTCTAGTGGCTAATTAGTTGAGCACCCACTGCAATACCTAGGATGCCTCTGGCTAATTTCACCAAAACTCACTTGTAGGTTCAAAGGTTAGAGGAGCACTGACAGAGTTTTAGCTCAAAGCACAGGAAGCCAGGCAAGGAAAAAGGTATATCCCAAAAGAATTTCGACCCAGAAGAGTTTCCCCAGCTCAAACCAACACATCCTCAGCAGGTAGACAATAACTGCGTGTTAGAGAGAGCAAAGCGTGTGTTACTACACTTCAAAAGTCCTCTGGGGAGAGCTGAGCTCCCCAGGGCTCTGAGCAATGCCCTTTCATACGCATTTGAAAATAACATCAAGATAAACTCTTCCAGCTAGCTTTGTCTTTCCAATGCAAGCTTAAAAGCTGTGCAGACTATACAGCACTGACACTGCTGCAGTTAGAGCTGCATGAGGAAATTCCACTTTCTAAATCCAAAGTTTGTTTGCTGTTACTCTCAGTCCAGCACAGGAACCCGGAGTGCAGCTAGGATAGACATCACCCGTGGTTATTCCCTTTCCGACAGCAGCACCCCTCTGAAACAGTCTTCCCCGTATCAGCTTTAAGTCAGGACAAAAAAGCATAGGGCTGCTCTAGCTCTGTGAATATCAAAGAGACAGCTCTATTAAACCCAAAGGACAATTGTCCTCTCTGTATTTCAGATTGGTCTAAAACTGTGCTACAGGGGACAATTAATCTTCAAAATCAATTTTTGTCAGGAGGCTAAATTTCAATTGTCTCAGGAATGGTGGTGCTGGGCTGGTAATTACTGTCTGATGAGACAACCTCTGAATTCACTGCCCAAGAGAACAATTTTTATTAATAAGTTTTGTCACAAACCCCAGGTCCTTTTTTGACTTTGAAAAAACATGTTGCCTTATTTACTGTGTTAAAAACCTCAAGCTGTCAGGAGTCAGATGATTTGCTTTGGGTTTTCATTGCATTGTGAGATAGGGAGTAGATATTCCCTTTTCCCCAGGAAGGCAAAGCAAAAACTCCAGTTTGTTCTAGAAGAAATAAAAATGCTAATTTGCTTTCCTTTGCATTTGTGTCCTTTTCCCCTATGCCCCACTCTACAATAATCCTGACTCCCCTGCGTCTCCCTCCAATTATTTTCCACACAGTTGCTTGTTGTCTGGCTGCTTTTTAGCCATTTGGCTCCCAGGCTCGCTGCTTGCCACCACCCAGATGGACACAGTGCCCAGAAGAGCCTTGGAAGCCACAGAAACACCAACTCCATCCTACTACTGAGGCTGCCCCAGGACTGTGCAACCTGCAAGTGCCAAGCTTGGCCCCCTACAGCAAGGATATTTCAGGATTTAATCCCATGTCAAATGCCTAAATCATTGCAGAAGCAGGGCTGATCCAAGGCTCCCCTCTTTCTGAGGGACACCTAAGGCTCCCCTCTTGCACCGTTCACTTCGCCCTGGGAGCTCAGTTCATCACAGAGCAGCGGAGCTAGAGCACCAGGGCTTGGAGAGCATACTCTTATCAGACTAAGCTTGTGTAGCCAGCACACTCTCCTGGCACAGTGGAGACATGGCTTTGTATCTCAGAGAGCAGGTGGAATAAAACCCAGATTTTCGATTTGCTAACCACCTACATTTTGAATACAGAAAACTGATACGCCAGTGCAGTGGGTGCTGCCTGGAGAGTGTCCAAGTCTCCTGAAGCCACAAACGCAGATGTCAGCCTCAGCCAGGCCCACCCCCCCCCCCCCCCCCCCCCCCATGTCGCATTTCCTGGTGAATAGCCCAAAGTCCGTCAATATACTGATCTTCTAAATCATACTTCCAAAAACCCCCAGATTTCCCCAGGAGAGGTCTGATGCTGGCAAGGCGTTTCATATTCCTTGCTGGGCACCAGGCACCTCCCGCTGCAGAGCTCAAGTCCTTCGCTGGTACCCTCAACCCTGGTAACACTGCACTGGGAGTTTGCGTTGAACTGGAAGATGGACCCAACACTCCTGACTCCCAGTCTTGCATTTTCTGCCACAACTGTCCCTCGCAGTGGAGCAATCCCAAGTGTTTCAGAAAATCGGGCTCTGCAGGAGCTACTTTTTACTAACAAAGGGATTCTACTGAATTGAACTGCCTTTAAGTCCCTGCATGCTCTTTCGATTTTAAAGATAATCCAATAAGCATCAATTAAGAAAATTAATGTTGCAAGGATTGGATTTCCCCAGTGCATGAGACAGTGAGATTAAGGGACAGGCCAAAAGGGAACCAGAGCTGACATTTCTGTTATAAAAGGCATTTCTGTTAAATCCTGGACATTTTCCTTTGTCCAAATGTAGGTTCAAAGAACTCCTGCTCTGCAGAAGGCCAGGCCAACACTGTATGTAGGTGACTAGATCCCTCCCAGGCATTGAAATAGGCACTGCACAGGTCTTGGAAAACAAGCTTTGTCCAGGCTGATCTTGCAGGCCATGAGAAGCAGGAACGCTGCTGCAAGAGCGTTACAAGCAGCACAGACATGCCACGTCCCAGTTCACCATTGCAGGCTCTGCTGTCCCCAAGTTCACTCTGTGCCCTGGGCAGTCTACACAGGCTAGAGTTTGTCCATCATCAAAGCACATAGTGATGTTCCTGGGGAATGAAACAAATAGAAGGAAGGCTCCAGAAGAGAAAGGAATATGCACCACATGTTTGGAAGCGAGGGCAGCAGTGTTTAAAAGACCTATTGCCATGTTTCTTTGCAACCTGTAACATTTGTATTAATATTTGTATTAGCTGGTCACAGCTAGAGGAATTCATTCTCTGTTACTGAAGATCAAATTAAGCTTGCTAAAAGCCCAGAAAACTAAAAAGTTTGGTTAAAGCTCTCTGCTGTCTAAATATTCTGTTGAGAAGTTAGCACCAAATTAAGCTCTTTCAGTCTTAACCACAGAACCATTCTCTTACCACAGGCCAGTATGCTTGCGAGACAGCTTACGTGTATGTGGCTAAAGGCAAAACACATCACAAGGACTCTCCTCAGCTGCAGGTGTATTTTCTGAACAGGTTTCCTTCCTAGCACTGAAATGGGAGTGATCCATTTAGTGACCTCAATTACATTCTCAAGTACAAAACATACTCTGACACCTCAATTCATATATCATGAAAACACCATGTATGTCAAGTAAAAAAAAAAGGAATGATACTCTCTGTTACAAGGAAATGCCATTAACCAACGGGCTAGGGTTGCTGTAAGACACAGTTCAGCCCATGAAAAATTAAAGGCAACATAGACCTCTAATGCATCTTGTATCAGGAGAACCATTAAGTAATCAGTCAGCATCCAGTTTTATAGGGCATTTTTGGCATAATTCAGTCTCCATTCATTTTAGATCATTTCCTTAATGAAGTAATGCACTGGACATAAATATTTCAATGCAACTCTCTAATGCCCTTTAAGTAGAAAGCAGCCTTCAGTAACACAGAACCCAATTAAGCTGTAAAGGGTAAATACAGCAAAAAGGAAGAAGGACCAGACACAAGAATAGTGATGTAGTTAAGTCCATGGGATTCAGGCAGATAGATACAGCTGTGCTTCTGATGCCATAAAAACCGAAAAGACAGGAACAGCAGAAAAAGCTGGTATTAGTAAGATGCTATTCCTAGAGCTAGACTGCCTCTCCCTTACATGTACACCTCAAGCAGTTTGGGGTAAGGATTGTTCTTCTGTTTCAGGGTTGTACAGCAGCAACATAGTGGGACATAACTCCTGCAATGGAAATTCCTAATTTTCTACACAGCAGTGATGCTGCTTCTGCCTTCATGCACAGCAAGAAGGGGAATGGTTTAGCAGGAGGAAGGTTTCCTTAAGTGCTTTTTCCCCTCTTTCACAGCGCTAAGTGGTAGTGTTGCTACAGAACACCTCTCTTCCACAGGTTATGGTGGCTCAATATGAGGTTTAAAATAGTTGCTGGCAGTTTACTACGGCAGCTTGGGTGCAGGCTCTGAGGCAGTGCTTTGTACCAGCCCATACCACATCCAGACCCTCCAGCACCACAGAAGCCACCTGCACCAGTTCCCTTTGGAGGGGATGCTGCAAAGCCAAGTTTTCAGACCGCTTGCTTGATACTTGGGTATCTAGTATAGCTTCCTAAAAGTGCTACACATCAAAAAATCACTGCAAGCTTCTTTGCAAAGCAACAGCCACAGCCACAGCTTCACTGGGGTTATACTCACACCACAATAAGAAGAGATTCTCCAAAACGCAACAAAGCACTGCAAGCCAGAGAAAACCATTTGCTCCCTTTGAACCACAGGCTGAAGTATTTCACACCAATAGCTAAAACAAACATGAATGGGAATAAGCTAAGGAATTAATTTCAGCATGCAAGAATCAATTTTTAATCCTCTAAGGAGAAAAAAGTAAACCAAGATACTCACAACAAAAGCAGAGGAAAGTTTAAATCCATCAGAAGGATGGGAAAAAAACATTTCTCCCAGTGTAAAAGGGCCTGTTCCCAGAAGAGCAAGCTGGGAAAGGCTGGCTATAAAAGGGAGGAGCCACTTGCTTCAGGGCATTAAGAGCTTATAAAAGAAGGTGGTGGAGACTTTGGTTCCTGGCTGGAGCTGTGGGTGGGTGGTTATGTTGTTTGTCAAGATGCAAAAGTCTGTGTTCTTTGAGGAGTTTTAGCTTTATTTAATGCTTCAAAAATTGTCTGGATTTTTTTTTTTTTTAATGTCCTTGTAGGTGGTGTGTTGTATTGCTAGCAAATTCCTGTGGCTGCTACCTGAAGTTTGAGGTGGTGGCAGTAAGCAGCACTAGTCACAGCTCATCACCCAGTGAGTTTACCCTGGGGATGAGGTAAGAGTCCAGGGAAAAATACTGACCCTGATCTTATCTGGCTTACACTGTGTACTGGCAAAGGGGCTAAATTAATATTATCTCTACTATTTCAATTCTGCTATTTCCTATATTTTTGAGTGTTTGGCTTAGCCGCATAAATGACACTATTTAAATCCATGTTTTTGGCACACAATTTCTGTAATGAAATGAATACAAGATGTGCAATACTGTCAATAAGAAAATTTCCCAAATATTATCCTGCAAGTGATCAGTAGTTTATGTGCCAATGGTTATTACCAACCATGCTGCCAAAAAATATTAAAAAAAAAAAAAAAAAAAAAGAGGCTTCCAAAGACCCCTAGCCAACCTAGAGGAGGAATCCTCTCTGGTGTCAGTTCCCAGCTGCAGTGTGCTGAAAGGAGCAAGGCAAGATTACAGCTCTCAAACTGTGAGATCTGTCTGTAACCAATATGATACAGCTATATTATGAATAACTGACCCCATCTAATCGTGTAAAGTGATACTCAATCCATCAGGTGTTCTGACTTCTGGAGGGCTTCAAATGGCTTCATCCAATATAGCCCACTTGCACTTTTTCACCCTGAGGGCTTTGCAGGACTGAAGCACCGTCAATACACCCGTCTCCGGTTTGATTCCTCCATTGGCACACCTTGCAAGTAGGATTATAGATTGCATTTGCTTGTTGTTTCTGTGGCCTGACCAGTCCGTGCAGGAGGCACATCTGAGAGGGGAGCCTACAGCTTTGCTGCTCTCTGCTGTGGGGTGCCAGCACCCCAAAACCCAGCTCCCTTGGGGCAGTTACAGGCGTCTGTCTGGAGGTGCAGCTGTAGCTCTGCCACTGAGCAGCTGTACAGTCGTCTTCTTTTCTGTGGTCTGGCCACTAGAGAGAGCCATGGTATAAAATGTGTTGCTCTGGAGCGTCCCGAGGCCCAGAACACACCATGCAAACTGTTATTGGGGGAAAAAAAAAACCCCTCACTTAAAAGGAAAATAAAGCATTTCTCCACCTTCATTGGTTTTTTTTGTTTTTTTTTTTTTCCAAGATTATTATAACTTATGTTTATTAATCCAAGTTTATTTTCAAGCCTTTGGTTTTAATTTGCTCTTCATTTCTCAAGGGAGAGCTGGGTTGGGAGGAAAAGGGGTAGGCAAACTGACAAGTATTTCTCCCATCCCTTGTTAAGGATATTTGGGTGAGAAGATTTCTCACTGGAGACGACTGGATTGCACACCATGGCTGACACCAAAACTGAGTTCACTTATGTGAGGAACATGAAGAAAGTTGATAACACACCCAGTAAGTGTGGGGTAGAGGTATCAAAACCCTTCTGTGGGAGTTGGGTTTCCTTTTTCATAGTGCAGTGTTAGCTGCAATGGAGTTTTATCTGAAAGTAAAAGCAGTTTAGCACAACACAATATTTGAATCTATTTGCTTTGCTGACAGGCTGGGTTGCATTGTTCCAGCCCTGAGCCATGGTCATGCAGCTGAACTGCTTTGGGGAGTGATTAAAAATCTGCACAGAGGAATGTTTTGCACAGATTAAGGTCACAGGATGATCAGGGTTAACTTCAGTCTTTGTGCTGTGTGGTACCCAGGGAATAAGATTTAAGGAATAAGCCCCCTCTGATGCTTCCCTTCTTGCCCAGGTTCATACTGCCCTCAGAAATATCCCAGTAACCAACTAAAAAGGTGGTCATTTGTATTTAAATGATTTGTTCTTTTATTTCTGCAAGAGCTTCCAATCCTCTGTTAGGTTTAGGAGCCCATTTTGAGTGTTTTCTGTTCAAAATTCAGGTGGGTTGGTTTGGTAGCCCAGGTGGTGAAATCTTCCCTTGTTTCTGGGTATTTTATGTCATTCTCTCCCAGGGAATACATGCTCTATTTGCACACCTGCAATTCAGCAATTTGGAAAAATATTTAGAGAAAACAAAAAGTTTTCAGCTGAGCAGAAAGTGACTTCCAAATTACAGTGACTGGTTCTGGGGTCCTGTCAAGCAGCACATCCTGATTTCAAGCAGACATCTTTCTAAGACCAGCTACCCACATCTGTCCCACAGAGAAGAAAAGCCATCCCTTCTTGGCCTACCTGCTTCTGACGGAAGCCATCGCTGCCAGCCAGAACTCATGAGGGCACTGGTCTCTTACCAGCTAAAAGTGCAGAGACCAAGATCAGCAGGGCTAGGAGGGATCACCTTTGGTTGGCTGTTTCAGCATCCTTAGGGATGAGGCAATCTGGCATTAACTTGCCCCTTCGCACAGCTGAATTAACTCCTGGCATCAGGAGAGCTGGCTGAGGTTCCCAGAGGAGCAAGCTCCAGGAGGACCTGGTCTTCTGCTGCTGTTGGGACATTACAGTTCTCCCTGACAGAGACCTGCCTATCCCAGTTGCCTGTACTGGTCCCTCTTATCCCACAGGGCTGTCAACAGGACACAGCTGCTGTCAGATCTGCAGTCATGGCCATACTCAGAGCAGTTGTGAGTCCTCTCTGCCCCAGGTGCTGCAACGATGCATCCCCTTCTCCCGTGGGATGCTCTGCACCAAGTCTCCCAGGCTGCTTGTGGCACCAGGGGCAGTCCTGTCTGTACACAGGACTTGTTTCCTACCGTTAAGGACTTTTCCAGCAGGATGAGCTGGCTGGGTTTGCTAGCCAACTAGAAAATTCATTGAGAAACCCTTGTTCTTGAAGCCTCCCTTTGCCTTTGGAGAGGAGACTGCAAGCAATCTCTTCCTCCAGACCTGCCTGCACACTTTATGGTTGGGATGTTCCTCGACATTAACATGCACCCTCAGGCTGGCCTTCAGAGGTTCATCAGTTGTGAGTAACTAACAAGTAAATAAAAATACACAAGTGAAGTTCTTGAGTGGGGTTTGTGTGCCCCTTGACAGGCTGAGCACAACTTCTCAGGACTGTGTGTGGTGTGGCAGCTGGCAGCCAGGGCCGGTGGTGGGAATAAACCTTGTGTGGCCGGACTTCTCATCGTCTCCCCAAACACCAACTTGCCCTGGTAAACCTCCAACTGTTAAAACTACAAACCAGCTCTTTTCCAGCCTCACTGAGACAACGTTCACGCTCCCCAAGTACCCTCTGGTGACATGCACATGCCTGGTCACGTCATTGCTCTCTGGACACTGCTTGTACCTGGGGAGGATGAAGAGGGGAGGAAGGCAGCAAGGTGGAGCACATTTTGGGTAAGTGCCCGTCCCAGCTCCATGCTCAGCCCAGGGATGGGGATGCTGGTGTGCTTCTGCACTGCTCACCTGGGCATAAACCCTATTAGTGAGACATGCACGTGTTCCTCTGGCTCATAATTAGGCACTGCACATGTCAATCGTGTTTTAATAAAAATGAGACACCAACCAAATCTACAATAGCCAGGAAAAAAATTGTCCTGTGACATGGCCTTACACTGTTTATACATAAATAGAAAACGTGGTGGTCTGGGAGCCTCTGCACCAGCTAGGGGCTAGTTGTGTCTGTGTTTGAAGGCTAGCCTTGAAAGGCCATGAGGCGAGTCACCGAGGTGGAGTTAGGATGTCCGTTTTGGGGGAAAAGGGCAGGATGGGAGAGCTATTACTAAGGCAAAAGCAGTGCCAGGGGAAAGGAGACTTTGTGAAAACTGAGGTGTCAGTGCTCAGAGCTGCTGCTCACCATCAACAACATGAAACAGGAGCAGGTTTTGGCACAGCTGCTTGGGTGCTTGTCTCGGGCTCTCTGGGGTCAGAGAAGCACAGACATTCAACAAATACCCAGCTGCCAGACTCAAGTTCTGTACTCGTTTTAAACTTGGTTTGCAGTCTGATCCTAGGTCTCATTTACTAAATCTCTGTTTTGCCATTAACTGTGTCAGGAATTCTGACCAGGCTGAAGCAGGATAAAACTGATGGACTCAGGGTGCTGATCAAGGATCACTGCCTCTGAAAGAGCAAATCACAGTTATGGACATGTGTACCTGACCTGAGATAACTGACTGGTGCCATGAGCTGTCACTTGTTTGCTAGCAGGATAGTGCAAAGAATTGGGATGTAGGGGCTGGTTTTGCTCAATATTGAGATCGAGAAGGAATAGTTTCAGGCCTAAACCAGGGTTTCACATGGCAGAGGGGATGTTCTCCACCTCCAGTCATGCCATAACCCACCAGGTCTCCAGGAAACAAATTGGGAACGGTACATACATATCACATGTACTACACCAAGTCATTTGTATCTCAGATACCCCAGCTTGTTTAGGCTTTGGGTTGCTCCACAGCCATGGTTTGCTGAACAAGAGCAGCATCAGTTCCAGGTAAGAGTCACCCACCAGCATCTGCTCCCAGTGGAAAGCGTGAGCAGCACACAACAGCTCAGTTTAGCCCAGGCTGTCCTCCTGGATATGAAAAGCCATTGACCTGCTGCGTGTGAGCAACCCCAGCCCTGCAGTTCCTTCCACAGGCAGCCTGTAAGCAGGGCTCAGCCCTTGCAAGGCATGAGCAGCATACACTTAAGTCTTTGTGGGCAAGAGGACCCAGTTACACAGCATGGACATGGGTGGAAGATGAGCATCTGGACATGTGCACGGGTGGGAGATGGCAGCTGCCACCTGCAACTTCTACCTCGCAGTGCAGGATGGAGCAGCCAAGGGGGCAGCTAGGCTGATAGGCACTGAGCAATGCTGACTTCCAGCAGTCTCTGCCAGCTTACCTTCTCTCACAGGTGGAAGATCGATCCATCACCAACAGCACAATGGATCACCACCCACATCCATAGGGTTTGAGAGCTGTATGTGTCTTGGAAACCCAGACATCAGCAATTCCTCTGATACAGCACAAAAAGAAGAGAAAAAAAGGCCCCAGGGGCTCTTCAGTGTTCCTTTTGTGGTTCCCACATACAGTTCTCTTATGTGCACATCCTCGCAGCAGGTGAAAGATGCTACTCAGGACTCCAGCTGGTCTCCCTCCCACAACAGCCTAATGCTTCAAAAAGCACCAAGGCTGACATGAAAGAGGGCTTTCAAAGAAAACAGACCAACCCAGTCTCTTCAGACAAGAGGCTGCAGTAAGTTGTAAGCTGGAAGAGGTCTTGACACTTCCAAGCGCCCTGTTTTTACAACCAGGCTCTTCCACTGCTAACCATGTCCTAGTATTTTTAAGTTTCTGTTTTGCTGGCTCCACTCACTGCTAATACCTAGGGGACTCTGAGATGGAGTTGGGAGGACGTAAAGACTATGTAAAGGCATTTCAAAGCACTGGAGTAGTGCTGTGACAGCCCCTAACCAAGCCCAAAACTGAACTTGGTTGGAGTCAGAGCACTCACTCCTGCACAGACCCAAGCCCCTGACCCATGGAGGGACAGCCTGGTGCAGCCTGTGGTGGCATGTGAAAGGGCTCTTCTGCTCCCCTGTGCAACGGTTATACTTGGCAAGCAGAGGGAAATGAGTAAATAAACATGTAAGAAAGGTTTACAGTTTGGACTCAAGATCCAGAGTTTATATTTAGTAACCTCCTCTTTATTTTAGCATGTTGTCACAAACCAAGTTTGTGACATGGAAATGGCTTCGTGTCTGCTCATGTTTGAGATGCATGCGGCTGCATCCTCAGCTGATGCTTTTGAAGACATCAGTCAGTCACAGGGCATTTGCCACATTTCCTTCTTGCCTTCTGTCCCACCACTGTAGGTGTGAGTTGTTCTTGGGAAGCTTCAAGCAGGCTTTGTGCAAACTAAAAAGCTATAGGAGAAAAAAAAAAAAAGTATCCTACCCTTGCAAATAATTACACTGCTTTATTTTTCAGTATCACAGTCCCAGGAAATGAAACAGTCCAGATTCTTTCCAAGATATTACACAGCCTTTTTTCCATCTCTCTGGCCACAAAATAATCAAATTAAATACAAATTTGTTGTTTTGCTACATTTATTACATTGGAAGAACATAATTACTGGTAGAAGCAGCTGAGCTCCAGGAACCAAGGGTGGAACGAAGTGGTGTTTTCTCCTGTTCTTGTGTAACCCACGTCAGTGTTTCCAGATAAGGACACAGAGGAACAGAAGGATGTAGTGGGTAACAAAATACAGCGGTTTATTGACAAAATGGGGCAAGGCAATGTTCCCTTTACATTCAATGCGAATTCAGGAGTATGAAGCAAAACATGCTATACACACACAGACATGATACTTTGGTTAAATGTCATTCAGAAGTTCTATGCCAAACCTGGTAAAATTATAGAGTGAACAGTCAAAAAAAAAATAGGCTTGCATAGACAGATTATTGTCAGTGCGCAATTTAAGGATTAGCTGTTGCAACACAGGGTACACTTGCACCTCTGAGGAATTTAAGCCTTCTGACTAATCCATCTCATCGCATGGCTAGTATCTAGATTCATCAGGCTGAAAGTTTACCCTGAAGAGCTAAATGAGACAACTGCAGTTATTTCTGAGGCAATTAACTATATTGCAGTGCACAGATGCAGCTGGAGACACACCGTGGAGTCTACTTAGAGTGAACACTGATACAGTGGAACTTGTTTACCGTGAAGTAGAAAACACTCATTTGTGTGTGCCACTGTCCTCTCTGGGACTCTCCTGAAAGAGCCCAAACTGCACAGCTAAGCCTTGCCCTGTGCTACTCGCAGGGAGGAGGTGGCGGCTGTGTCTCCAGCCCAGAACCCGAGAGCAGTACAGCTTCTCAACACAAAACCTGTGTCCTGCAGCCTGTCCTGGGCATTGCAGTCCAAGTGGCACTTGTTTGCAGCACAGCCAGAGCCTCCACGGCAGTACTGCACAGCCAGAAATGTGCTACGGCACGTGTTTTAAAGAGTACAGTAAACTGGGATCTCTGTAGGTTTATGCCTGTCCTGTGCAACAAAAAAAAAAAAAGACAAGCTGCCTATGGTATACTTCATGCGAGGGACACTGTTGTGCCTCAGCGCTATATCCCACACCCACCTCCCACAAAACTAAGCACTGAGCATCTTGAGAGAGTGGGGCAAAACCAACTGTCCATCAGCTAGGGACGAATATAGGGCAGAGTAAACCTCAAAGTCACCCCCAGATGGGAATTCCTGCTGCAGTACCCTCCCTGGCATCACTGCCAGGAGCAAGACAGCAGAGAGCTCGGTCACGTGTCCATCCATGCTATGAGCTGTGCTTCGTTCCCTATTGGATCTAACATAGCCTTGCAGTGCCAGTACTGCCGGGAGGAACAGCAGGAGCAATCTGCTCAGGGTGACAAAGGCCCAGAAGATCATTCTGTATAAGAAGCAATGGGTTTCATGGACTGGCTGTGCTCGATTACAAGAGTGTAAACTAAGTAGGGGAATCCTCACACTGTCTCCAAGTGCTCCCCTTTATATACAAATTAGCAATCCACAGTTAGTTTGCATACCGGTTAATATGAATTAAAATAAAAACCTTGATAATAAAAATATATATAATATACACATTGATCAATAGCAATAAACTGAATGAAAACACTAGAGTGTAACAGTGGCTGTAATTTGGCACAAAATAAAAACACACAAAGGTCTAGCACTGTAAAAATAAAAATCCTTTTTTTTTTTTTCCCCTAAGTAAGAGAAGGTTGTTAATCCTGATTCAAATCCTGACAGGTGGGAATGCAGAGATATAAAAATACTGTACATACAAGATCCCTTTTACAGAGTGAAGCAGACTGCAGCATTTGTAACTTCTATCCTTCCTCCCCAAGAGGAGAAATTCAATGATGAGACTTCATCTATACCCTAACAGCTGATATTTTCCCATCCCACTAAGTTCAAAACCATGAAGTTCTTTAAAAAAAGATGAGATTAACCTGTTGGATCTCTCCACGTGACGACCACTGCTTCTCGCTGCAGGAAGCTGTACAGTCCGCATTAAGACAGTGTTTCATAGCAAGGTGACTCAGATCAGCCTGCTGAAGACATTGAGTATTCCTGCATGTAAGGCACGATCACTCCGGTTCACCCGACCTCTCTTCTGCAGACCATTGTGCTTCGGACAGAGGTGAGGAGGTGGCGAGAGCTCTTGCTGGTGAGGTGTGCCTACTATGGAGATTAGGAAGTGCCAGGATTTCACGGTGATGAATTTTCCACATGGTGCCTCTTGCCTTGTTAATGCAAAGTCAGAAAGGGATGCAAGACCTGAATGACCTAGGCAGGGGTCCCAGCAAGGGCTCCGACATGCTACTAAATCCAGAGCAAAACCATAGGCAAAGCTACTAAAACTTGGCAAGAGAAGACAAGGAAAAAATAAAGTTACTTAAACATTTTTCTGTCATAGAAAGGAAATATTGCTCTGATTGTTTCTTTTTAAAAGATCAACTTCATTGTGCCTCTTTCCAGGGACACATGTGCAAGGTGCTGATTTTGCATCTCACCTACGCAAGCTGCATCTTCTTGACTCTCAGCAGAACCATGGCTGCTGAGCCCCAAGATGAGTTGGCTCCTTGTTCATCCATAATCTTAACTCAACTCTTGTTGACTTCAATGGGACCATGGAATCTCCTTCCAAAAGTGGTTACTAAACGCGCCAGTCCAGTTGCAACCTTTGCCTCAGGAAGTCTCTAACCTGCACGACTGCATGAGGCCCACAAGGTATATTAGATGAACAATTGCTCCGTTTGTTTATACCCCGTTTACTACATGCTTTCCTCAGCTGCCATTCCTAGCATTTCTCTCTCTCTTGATAGGTGTCAGCCCCTTCTAACAAAACCTTAGGGCCCCCCTTTTCACAACAGCTATGGAAAAATAAAACAGGAGAAACACTTAGAAGGGACAGCAAATGAATAAAGGCAGGGAGTAAGAATAAAAAGGACTAATGGAGGATATAGAGCAAAGCAGTCCCTAAAGCATTCAACACTCCCTGAAGGCGTCCAAGGAAGCAGCAGACGCTCCTGGGATCCTTCCCTTGGGCTCTCCTCTCTTGGTGCCATGGCTGCACAGCTTGGCCGGCCCGAGGAGGCCATCAAGGAGATCTGCACCTCCACTGAGTAGGCACCGAGGTGTTCCTCAGACTTTACCCAGCTTCCAAATAAAATCACCTGGAGTTTTCTCTCTCATCATTTCCACTCGCTCCCATTGAAGTCAAGAACTGGGACACTTCCAAGCATTCCTCCTGAATTAATAGGTTCTTCAAATGCCAGCAGGCTCAGGGCCTTCACAACTTTTCTGATTAGAGTAAGACAGAAGTTACATCAGCCAACTGCAGTGCAAGAAAGCCCGTCACAGTCAGCTACAGAGGCCCCGGGAGGGCTGAATTCCTAGTTGGTGATTTACCCTTGCCCTTTGCAGAGGGTCACCATTTTTCCCCACACGCAGTGAGTACAAAGCACAACCACTTTCTGATTGGCAGGAGTTTTCCCCATCCAGTTTTCACAAGTGCACCAGATGATACAAGCAGCAGGGCCTGGACTGGGGTGTTTGTAGAAAGTATTAGTTCATAAAACCCCACCAGGCATCCATTTCACAATAAATACTCTGACAGCAATGGAGGGGAAAAAACCCACATAAAAAAAAAAAGGCATTTTCAGCAGTAGGGATTTTGACTGGTACATGAAATACAAAAATAAATTTTTACAAAATAAGATCTTTGCAGATGAGTTTGCCACATCGGCCCAAGTTATCAAATAACAAAAGAAAAAAATAGGGCCTATGTTGTCCTTTTTCCAGATTCTTTAAAACAACGTTAACACTTCTGAATGGACAGAGATGGAACAAGAAGAGGGAACAAGGCGAGGACAGTAAAATCTAGCTGCTGGCTGGGATATCTCCTGAGAAGAAGCAGCAAGCAAGCAAGACCTTGCAAGTCACTTAAGGGTTCATGCAGGTGAGCAAGCTCACAGTCTGGAAGCAAGGGCACACAGCCAGCAGGATGCTGCCGATGCACAAAGTCCTACGTTACAAGATTTTTTTGGCTAGTGTATGCCTGGAGCAGAGGTCTGTCAAGGGTTATCTGGTTCTTTATAGTGAACTGCTGCCAACAGACCAGCGGGGGTAGGAGATGGAAGTTTGAGTTAAGCAAGGCAAGGCATGGGCTTGTGCTGTCCTATTAAACTTGCCCCTGCAACTTATGTGAAAAAGGAGTTGCCTTATCTTCCTAGTGATCTTCCTCAGTAACTATCCCGACCAAGAACAACAGCCAAAGTGAAAGCCTTACAGCTGCCTTGGGGCTTGAATTGTGCATTAGTAAAAGAGCAGAGAGACAATCTCCTCCGATTTCTTATCGGTGCTCCACACCAGCGTGTGCTTTCCACAAAGCTCTACAGCGCTGTCAAGGCTCCTTTCCCAGGCAGATCGGTGGCGAGGGCAAGTACAGTCACGCCTCTGCTTCCCCTCCTCAGCAAAGCCAGCAGCAGAATTGCAGCTGCCAGCAGAAGACGAAGAGCATGGTGGGACAGACTCAGTGCTGGGCATTAAGGAAGCTGGGCTGCAGGGGCAAGGCAGCCAGGCTTGCTGCCGTGAACTGGACTGGCAAATGAATAACTACACTGTACTGGCTGAAGAGACTCCAAGCCAGCATCCAGACGCTCAGGTTTGTAGTTTAAAAATAAAACTGAAAAAAACAAAAAAAAGGCAGCAAAAAAAGTTATTAAAAAGACAAAAATTGAAATGAGAGGAGACCAAGGGAAAAGGCTACTTGTTTGCCCTCTGCTCTCTGAAAATGATTCTTCTCTTGTGCAAACAAGCCATTGAAAGGGAGGGGAAAAAAAAAAAAAATCACTGCATGGGCAAATTTGTTCAGACAATTTGAACTTGAAAACCCTGCTATGCCCTAGAAAGCAACAGTTTTATTCTGACTGGAGTCTGCCTGGGGTGCTGGACGGAGCAGCGTAGAGAGGAAGCAGTCAGCACAGACATTGTGTGGACTGTTTAGGCACTCTCTGTCTAGCTCTAAGTTGCCTATAACTGTAGATTTGGGATTCAATGCTCAATACCCATACGGCCCTTCTTCAGCCCCATGTTTCCAAGACGTATGCAGGTTCAGACACAAGTCACTGTACTCAAGTGCATCAGCAACTGAGCTAGGAGTTACAGTAGTTCCTACTTGGTTTTAGTGAAATTCCTTGGCTTCTACCACAGTGAAGCTCAAAGCAGGTGACCACAGAGGTCCCTTCAGGCATTTAAATCTGTTTGTACGATTCTTCCCAATCCACAACTTGCAGCTTCATCAGCTCCCTGGCATGTCTTAAAAGTCATGCACACAAGGTCTAATTTCAATTGAAATTGTCTTTCCTTTTAACTGTTCTATCCTATATCCTGGAGCTAAATGCCTGGTTACACACTCTACCCAGATTGCTGGAAACCCTAGAAAGAAACACAGCAGTTAAGAAATTTTGTTCTATAGGCAATTTCTTCCTCACCAGTCCCAGGTTCTGGCTTTTGCTGATGTATATTATGAAGATGCTCTCTCCTTCCTGCAAGCTAGCATGACTGTCAGGTTGACTCAGCTGTCTTATCCAGCATGGGAAGAAACACATTTCCTCTTGTAACTCTCTTTGCTAAGTCATCCTAATACGAAAGGACTTGTACTTCTGACATTCTGCTGCATTGCCATAACTCAACCCATTTCTTGGATTCTCCTCCCTGTTGTATGTGCATCTCTATTTGTCCTATTTGTCAAAGCTCCAGCCAAAGCTTAAAAATAAAAGGAAAGCCTCAGAAGAATGTAAGAGGGAGCTGTTAAGTCAGCTAGTTGATTCACACAGCTCAGTGGCAGCTAGATTATACTGCACTGCTTAAGTGATCACATATGAGTAAGAAATTGAAACAAACAATGTTCCTTATTAATATGATGACACTTAAAAAAAGAGATCCTGGGAGTGGAGGGTGGACATCCCATTGGGTAAGGAATTGAGAAAGTTGCCTGGCAATTCCAGTAATGTTTGCTACAGAAGAGTCAGTACCAAAGCAAAGGCTAGCACAGTTTACTGCTTCCTACGGGAACCTGGAAAGCCAAACAGAAAGAAAAAAAAAAAAAATCTGTAAGAATAGATCCTGGTGAAGAAAATACTACCTGCAGTCATTTTTCACTTGTCCTGCCCTCTTGGATGTCTGTGTGACTTCCAGGGTAGTGGTAAAGTCCAATGCCAAAACGGGAACCGTATGTTACACTACTCAGGCAAAAGGAAGAATAGGTCCACAAGACAGGTAGACATTTGCATTTATTCTGGGCTGTGAATGGCACTGCATCCACATTGTACAGTTTCACTAAAGAAAACAGAATGAACGCTGGGCTTACAGACTCTAGAAAGTGCCATCAACTTTCCAGCTTGTTTGATGAAGACAGAATGCAAAAGTTTCCCAACTTTAAATTTTGGGAAGTAAACTGTCCACATTTAAGTCACAATCAGTGGAGCTGGAAGAAATTTGAGCAACTGAGTTGAACTCTGGCTCTCCCCTTCCTCCCCCAGAGACTCTACAGATAATATAGCCAATTGGCATTCAGAAAAAACTGGGGGGGAGACCCTAACCACATTGCTCTTGTGCCAAGTGAATTCAGGAAACAAGCCAACAAAGCAATGCTGAAATGCTATATGAACAAAACAAGCCTGTTCTCAGGACAAGCTTCTGTCTGATCATCCCATTCACCCGCCAGACAGGTGATACTGCAAGGTTTTGTCTTGTATTGGATTGTTTGATACTAGTGAGTCACCTAAAATCCATCATGTCATCGTCTTTATGTTATTTCTCCTTCATTTGCTGCCTGGATTTATAGTCATTCATCATTAAGAGATCACGGAGGACAAGCAGAGAGCAGTTTGACAAACTCAAGGCAAACAAATTCCGCTTTTCAGTCTCCCAGCCTGCAACGTGCTCAGCAAGTACAACTCGAACACTTGACTAGCATCACCTGCCTGCTGGGGCAATTAATATCCATTCCTTCTCTCTATTAGCATCCTCCTTTGAAACATCCTGTCCTTCAGGCTGGTTATTTGAGGAAAACAGCCCACAATAACCCAAGTGCTGGGCAACCATAGGTTTGATCCTACCTTTAGGAGAGTGCTCAGGTTTGGGGACGTGACGCAAGGGGCTGGGCTGGCTTGTGTAATATCGAGCATGTTCAAAGTCATCAAGGAGAGGCTGTGACCTGCCAACACAGGGGGGCAGGGAAAAAAAAAAGGCATTGGGAGAAAACCTGAAAAGCAGAACAGCATGGCAAAAGCAGTATCTCAGCTACCTGGTCTGTCCCTGTCAGTTTGATGCAAACTGTGTCTGGCCCAGACTTTCCACCAGCAGACAGCCCACTACTGTTTCTGTGGTGAGAAATGCACAGTATTCACTACACTTCTCATGGACCGCTTTCAATTAATAATGGTTTCAAGTTGTCAAGCATCAAAGAATTTCCGTTATGAAGTTTGATGCAAGCCTCTCTCAAAAGGAAAGCGCAACATTTCGAAGTGTTTAATGCTTGCTCAGTTTTAACCCCAGAGTATTTTAGCAAGATCTCTCTCAGTCTCCACCTGCACACCTTGTTTGTTGTTTCTTTTGCAATTCAACAAGAATTTCTAGGCTTGTATCAGGATTGGAAATCAAAGCCACCAGGGTCACTTCCAGGGTTCAGTCTCTCATCAGGAGCACCAGGCCAGGGTACCGAGTGATTCAGAAGGGCTACAGCACGTTCCCATCAGCCCTGGGATGAGGTACCCCAAAACACAACATACTTGCTTGCAGTGGGGTGTCCACACACAGCAGCGGGAACAGTGTAGAGGGCTTAACTGGGGAGCAGGGACCCGAGGCAGGAGCTGTGCAAATGCGTCGTGATTACTTCTTCCCGCCCGGGGATGCCAGTTGGTTTCACGTCCCCAGAAGCTCTTTAACCCTCTCAATGTTTCTCTGCCATTTAACAGATGTCACTGCACAAGCTCATCAATCTCTGTCAGTGCCAGGCAGGGAGACCAATAGGGACAAATGACACGAGCACAGCAAGTGACGCGTGTCACTGAACACCTCATGAGCTCTGTGCCCTCCACCTCTTTTCAGTGCTAAAACCTCTGCTCTCTACCAAGCCCCTTGTGGGTAGGTGTGGCTGGTCGCCCCACAACCCCTCCCTAGAACTCAGCTTCTGAGCAGCTTTCCGACTTCATTTCCCCATTTTCACCAGCCAGTTCAAGCTTACCTTGAAGACCTGTTGCCTTTGTGTCGCTGAGTTTCAGGCCCTTCTGTTGACCTTGAGCGCGTGGACTCGCTTGCATCTTGCTGATGGGAAGAAAGGAAAGCAGCTCATCTGCGTGCCTTGCAAGGCACCAGCCAGTGCCTTGAGGCCGCCACAGCTCCATGCAGTCCTTTCGTGCTCAGTTTATACATACAACTAACTTCAGCCAAACACGTGCAAATGACAGTATCAGGACTAGTTTCCAGTAAATGAAACTCAGCCTTGCTGAGCCAAACTCAATTTCTGCTCTAAATATGAGACACCGCTGAGGGACCCGTCCCAAAGCTGGGGTCAAATGCAGTCAGTGTGTAATGACTGTGCACATGGCTGGGCTAAGCACAAGGGATCAGCTGCACACAGCTGTGCTCCTGCAACCACTCAAACACAGCGAGGAGGCTGAAAACGTCAGAGCTACCTCCAGCTGGCCCCAAGATTAACACAACACTCCCTTTAGCACCTTACCAGTGCAGACCATGAAATCTGTTTCCTATCACCTTCCACATCAGCTAACCAAACCTCTGTAGTACTACTCATACAAAAACCTAGGCTTGAGTCACTCAATACTTTCATTATAGAGCCAATTTTATTATGAAGCAGAGTGACAACTGGAGCAGCTGCCTTGTCCTTGTACCTGCGGTGCACAAACAGAACCAACTACTGCTTTTATTGCTACAGTCAGGATTTCAGCAGAGGCAAGGTGCTGCACCAGGAGGACTGACAGTGCTTGAGGGAGGCCACAAGGTACTGTGACATCCAGCGCCAACCTCCAAGGGCACAGCCCAAGGCTTACCCTGCCTGAGGCTGAAGCCAAAGAGCATCTAACTAAGGAGGTGGCTCCAAAAGGCTTGGGAAGCAGCTAAATAACAGCAACAAGACCCTTTGGATGCAAGAGTCCACTTCATTCCTTTTCCTCCCACCACACACCACCACTGCCCTCTGGAAATAGGAACAACATTACAGCACTTCATCTGTGGCATCTCCTGAAGCTTGACATACCTTCCAGTCTTGATCATGCCTCCTCTTTTCAAAGGAAGACTTTTCTCTCTCCTTCTCTTTCTTGAAAGCCTTTTTCTCCTCAGCCATCAAGAGTCGAGCAATTTCCTAGAAGGGAAAATACCGAGAGTACGTCAGATGGTTTTACTGCTCTTGTGGGTTTGAGTGTCTTTCCTATCAACAGCTGCTGAATGGGAAGGGTGCAAAGCCAGGATTTCACCCATCCGTGATCAGAAATCAAGTGACAGAGCAGAATTAAGACTGACTACATGCAGCATGCCCAGAGGATCCCTGATTTGCCAGAACTGTGTTTGCAGAGCCTTTCTGCCCTTCATTCCTTTTCCTTCGGGGCGGGGTGGTGGGGTGTCATGTCGCAGCATCTCTGGTAGGCTCTCCCTTGGGGCTCAGTTACAAGAGATGCTCCTGCACAGCCACAAACTTCCTTCCTCTGCCATGGTCGCAACAGGCAGCACAACGCCCTGCTTGGCCAGTGTGAGCATACACATGAAAAACAGCTAGGAGCAAATGTCACCGTAGCCCTGAGCTTCCTCTCCAAGGAGGGAAACAAACTAGAGGGTCAGAGGAGACAAGTGGGGTTTAGAAGTTTCCGCGAGTAAAGGAATGCCGCAAACATTTGACTTCTTGCTCACTTCATCTTGGGCTACTTGAGCTGCCTTCTGATCTGCCTCGTTAGCCTGGGGGCAGAAAAAAAAAAAAAGAAACGGTAGGAAAAAGCAGAGACAAAAGAGTAACACCTCTGAATTATTCATACCCATTAACCTACTGGGCAGGGCAAGTAGGTGCCCATACAAATACACTACCACCCTCTCCGAATATACTTAGCTACCTCAATACTTGCCCCAGAACCCAACACCAAACTGTCATTTCAGCTTTTCAGATGAGTTTTGTCCTTTTCTATCTGCCAGGCCACACCACAACACATGGTCCACCCTGCTGCCCTCTCTCTCAAAGATGGGCACTGGCCTCTCTCACTTCTGGACTGACCACACTGACTACAGGCCATCTTTACCTGTCTGGAAATGTTCATTTAATATCACTCAGTCATTTAATTTTTAGGTGTCAGAAAATAGGGCTCTACTGGCTGGATACCAGCTGTCACTCCATATGTGTGTGTATGGGAGACAAAGGTAATTACCAGAATGAGCAGTAGCGAGACCTTAGGTCTTAAAGTCACTATCATATATAAAAGGTTTACAGATTCAAGTTGTCATCACTGGGTACCTTAGTTCCTTTGAGTTGACTAATGCATCCTCTCTACTTACCAGGAGCTCTTCCTCCTGCAGCTTCCGAGCAATCTCTGCATCAGACAACTCCTGTTCCCTTTGGGGTGTATCATACATGGCTTGCTGCGCCCCCCTCAACTTAGTGCCTACAGAATTGTGAGAGAAAACAATCAACTCGACCATTTTCCAAATGCTTTGGTAAGCAAATCCCCACCATCTCCTCACCCGCCTGCAAAAGCCCCACTCAAGGGAACCAGAGACCATAACAGCATACCTGCCAGACAGCTGGTTTGAGAGTACCTTTAGCTGAGGCACAGCACACACCTTAGGAAGGTTTCTCTATGCATATAGAAATATCTAATACACCATGACTTAAATGACAAATGCAACCACATGGCAGAAGAGACCATGCCCCTTGAAGCTGTCTTTGCTGACACAGCGATGCTAGCAAAGGAATCGTTATTTTTCACACTCTGCATTGATACAGATACACTGGCAAAACTGGGCAGCAGAGAGCAGCCCAACATCTGTTATGAGCACAGCAGAGTCTGTGAACACACCGCTGGAGCAGCACAGGCTGCAAAAGTTGCCTGAGACAGGCTCACATGAGGTTTCAGACAATTTCTTCCTTGGGCTGACCCAAGAATTTTACAAATCACGGTGAGAAAACAGCCAAGTAAACATTTTCGAAGTTCATACAGGGTTCAGCTCTTGCTTTGACTACAGAGTTTTATTTGTTTGTTTATTTTAAAGTTAAACCATCTCCAAGTGATTTAAAATGCTGCATTTTGAGAGCCTCTCCAGACTATTTGCACCAGGCCATCAAAGGAGTCTCATTGTATCCTTATTACAAAATGCATGACTTCACTCACATACAACAAATGCCTTCTCCTTCCATCTGCAGTCTGAACTGTATTGTTCAGACATCTCAGACATGTAAATGCACCTTCTGCTTTAT
The DNA here is from genome assembly GCF_000737465.1 of Haliaeetus leucocephalus. NCBI lineage: Eukaryota > Metazoa > Chordata > Aves > Accipitriformes > Accipitridae > Haliaeetus > Haliaeetus leucocephalus. The sequence goes on along the minus strand of NW_010972798.1, from coordinate 9,570,234 downwards.
GTCCGAAGTATACAAACACTCCAGATGTCTCTCTTCCACCTCAAACCCAGAAAGTTTCACTCAAAACTTTCATGCCTCCAGCTACACCATTTACACATTTATTATAAACGCCTGTTACATGTTACTGGGCCACCTACCAGTTTCCTTCCCATCTCGTAAGACCAAGGGAAAAAACATGAAGTAAGCAACTGACCTTGAAAAGTTTTCTGTGCATCTACCAACAAACTACCATCGTACTCCACCAAGCATCCTGAAGACTTCAAACTGCAGAGGGCCACACACCTCATGCATCAGCCCAGAATAAAACCATGGAATAGGAAACCACCTCTTCTACAGGTATTAGAAGAGCCATGGAGGGTTTTCTGCTTTTTGTTTTGTTTGAATCAACTGATCAATGACCTTAAGCAATTAACACCCCTCTTACAAGCCATCTTAGCACAAGAAGAAAACTTCAGCTCTGGCACGTTATGGTTAAGCGTATGACCTGGCCTTTCCCAGCACACTTTGATCAATCCAAGCTGTGAAGAGCTGCAATCTCTGGCCACCACCAAAACTCTGGCAAAAAGCACCAGCTTGGTCAGAGTTAAATTATTCAGAATGCTTCCAAGGTCAAGGTAAACACAGTTTTACCATGCTGGAATGAACAACAGCGTGGCTGACAGGGTCCTGTACAGCATTACCTCTACAAAGAATAAAAGTAAGTTTCCAGGAATTGTTTGCTGGCCAGCCCAAAACTGAGCTTTCTTCACACACTGATCAGTGCCAGGCTTCACTTGCTCAGAAGACAACAATAAACGTTACTTCCACATCACTTCTGCCCACACTCAGGGGAGCACAGAGCCCACCATGACCATGGCCCACAGGAAAAGGATGTGAGCTTCTGGCTATTTTGACTCAAGATGATGGGATACTGAGTCACTCGGATCCACATTGTATCAGGCCAAATCATGACCTACTAATTATATATAAAGACCTGATTAAAACCTTCCACTTCCCCAAAGAAAACGTTTGCATGATGAAGACAAAGAATAATTCTCTCAGCATCTCCAGAGTCAGACACACATTATCATCCCCACCTTATCCATGTGAAAACCAGTTAGATGGCTTAAAGCACAAGTTTCCCACGCTGTGACAGACACAGATCCAAGTCTCTAAACTCCTGCTTTCACTAAGAGACAGGTCGCCCCCACCCTCAGTGTGGTTTTAAAAGCAGAAAGATGGATCTGGATCTTTAAAGCCCACTGGTTCCCAAGTATTACTGAACAACAAGAACTACACAGATACGCATTTCCCAGAAAAATCCACTTGTACAGAATTTGACAAGAACCCCATCTTACAAATGCGGCCCAGTCGGACACATAGTGCCACTACTGAACTTTGCCCAAAGTGAATTGATTATGTTGCCAGGAGGGTTTTCAGTAAGAAGTGAATGAAATTGCTGGCTTGTTAGTACTTAAGCAAACTGTCCTCACTTACAGCCCTGCATCCCAAATCAACAGAGTAAGAGTGTAATTGTAACATTTGGGGTGGATTTTTTTTTTTTCCCTCCTGTGCAAGGAGACCACAGCACAATACATATCACAAAAACAAAAGCTGGTTGTTGGCTGGTTGTTTTGGGTTTTTTTTAGCGCTGTTGTTTTTTTCTCAAACACAGGATACCAAGGGCACCATTTCCAACAATACCATCTTACTCATCCTCTCTGATGCCACGGAACATGTCAGGAAATAAACAGAGGAAGAACATCAACGGATAAGAAGAATCTCACTAAATAAGGGAGAAACCTGGGCAGGATTCACTGTGTAAACACTGCAGGTAGATATTGGAGATAACCATCTTCAAAGGAAACAACATGTATTTTAGACACCAGGATGGGGTGTGCAAAGGTCCATCCCCACACGTATGTAACACCTTCCCCATCACTTGGTTACCTGAGTCTCGCTGGCAGTCTCCAACCTTCCCCTGGGTCACACTGTGGGGAGAGGGGGAACGTCTCCTGTGTCCTGCCCTTTTGCAGTCTCTCTCCTCACCCCTCCTACGATCATCTCTAGATTCGGCATCACGGAGCTGCTCGTCACGCACCACCCTGTGCGACGAGTGGCCCTGATGACGAGATTTGTGTTTTTGAGGACGCACCAGCTGGCTGCCGCCCTGACGCCAGGTCTCCTGCTCAGCCTCCAGTTCCATCTGAAGAAGGGGAAGGTGCTTTTCTCTGTCTTGCCTCGTCGGCTTTCTGCTGCGCCATGCCTCGTCTGCGAGCCCATGCTCCGACTCCAGGTCAAGACTGAGAGGTCTCCAAGCCTTCTCCCCGCCAGCCGCTCTCCTCTCCCGCAGCTCCCAGCTATTGCTGTAGTCGCAGGCACCGCGCTCGGCCTCTCTTTCCAGGTCTAGGCTGGGATGTCTCCCGGACCTTCCCTGGCTGGCTGATTTCCACTCCTGCCGATGGCCGTTGCCAGCCTCGCTCGGCCGAGGAGAGCTCCGACGATCCTCCGAGGTGGAACGCCCGCGTTCGGGGGCACCGCGGGACAAAGGCAAGGGGGCTTCTCGGTGGTCTCTCCGCTGGCGCGTGTGCCTGTCACCGCCGTGTGCCCTGCGAGGCTCAGAACCCTGCTCTCGGGGGTCACCCCAGGGGTGCTCTGAGCAACAGGGGGACAAACAACGAGCAGGTTAGTGGGGGGGGGGGGTTAATGGGGGTTCAGCAAGGCCAGACTCGCAGCACGCGGGTGAGGGAGCTTGATGCAAGGAGAAGCTGGAAATGCAGGCAAAGCACGACAGGGGCAGAAAGAAGAATAACAGGGATATAACGCTTGCAGGATATAATGGGGGGGACAGAGTGAAAGGGCAGCCTGGCTAGCAGCAGGGCACCACGGGAGGCAATGGGGTTGGAGCGAAAAGCACAGGTCCAGCCCAAAAGCGTGTCCAAGCACCTCCTAAGACAAGCAACTGTGGAGGTGAAGGACTTTTAATGATGCCATTGGGGCTGAAAAAACAGCCAGCAGAGCAGCTCATCTCCCGGTGACACGTCACTGCAGCAGGATACTGAACCCACCAGAGAGAGGCTTGCAATGGAAGGCACAAGGTGCAGGCGAGGCTGGGAGGCAAGGTGGGGCCGGGGGGAGCGTAAAGCCAGGAGGGGCCAAGCAGAGGGTCAGGTTGGATCCTGGTTTAGGAGCACCAGTGCCTTGCCCTGGTTTCAGGCACAAAGTCTTTCATCAGAAAAAACAGGGGGAAAAGCCCACATAAAGCAGAAGAGAAAGAGACAAGTGGGATGGGTTTTTTTGTTTGGTTGGTTGGTTTTTTTTTTTAAAGCAAGAACAAGATGATTGATAGCTGCAGCATCCAAATATCTTCCACCACAGACTGTCACATAATCTCTTGCAGCAGACCCAGAAGTTTCAGGGCCCACACTTATTCATTGCCTAAATAAAAGTTTAGGTTCTGAGTGCAGAGAGGGCTACAGAAATTTAAGGGCAGGATAAAACTTCACAAAACCCAGGCTCCTGACCTCAGCAATGTAGCTGGAAAAGCCGCTTACTCAGCAGCTTGGCAAGGTTGTTTCCTCCGTGATTTCCAGAAAGCAGGTGGAAATTTTCTTTGCTTTTAGTTTCAGTAATAAACCTGACACAGCTATGAGGCTGCAACAGTCTGCCTGTATACAATCTGCTGATCAATTTATTTTCCAATCAACCTATTTGCTAAGAAAAATCATTGCACTGAGTGAACTATTATCTCTCTACAGCAGCTTTTCAGAATGAAGGTGTACTTCTGAAGAAAAAAAAAAAGATTGCCTTGAAGCAGAGGTTGATTTGAAAGAGAACTACACACTACACGCCCCCCCCAGAAAACAACCCAAAACCCAGCAGAATATGACTTTCCTTCTCCACTGCTGAGAGGTTTTTTTTATAGCATCTAAAAATATTTAAAATAGATTTCACTGCACATGAACTGCATTCAGTTTTAATAAATAGTTCTGCTTTCCTTACAATCACCTAGATTTCAGGGAGAAAAAATAAAAAAAACAGCAAACCACACACCAAAACTGAATGTTCCCTTTAAGTCATTCTATTCAGAAAAAACTTTTTCAGAGCCAGCAAAAATACAGCCTACAGAAAATCCACCTTGAAAACAAATCTGTGTGACTTTTATCCAGAAGAGGTATATTTTTAAAAATCCAAGAACTCAGAGTAACCACAGCAGTTCCTGTTAACTGGTTGGTTTTTCTGCTTAGTTTTAGATCATTCACATGATTTACAGAAAACAAATATCCAATAAAGCAATCTAAGTGACTTACTGAACAACACAGACCAGAGCCTGAAAGCAAGAATCAGTTTTTGAACAATACTAACAAGGGTCTAAGAATTAATTCAATTTTGTCATTAAGGAAAGCTCGATAAATACACCAGCAGAGAGCAGGAGATCATGGAAGAGCAAAGCGTGGCCACGCTGGGAAAGGATTGCTGCAGGTAACGCAACGATGCCAGACAGCCCAAGGAGATTTGCTTTTGGGGTATCTCAGGGTGATTAACTCCTCAGCAGGTGCTGGTTCCTGCAGCGCCTTCCACAGGGGCCGTATAAACACTCTTTAGGTCCTGGTGTTACTCGCTCAAGCAGCGAGTGACTGAGCGAATACAGAAATGTTTTTCATGGCACAGACACTTCTGGGAGAAACTCTTGCCTTTTTTTTCATGTTTATTTTTCCACTTTTTAAGAGCTCAGATTGCTTTGGAGCAATAGCCCTAATCCACATTCCTCCTGGATGTGTATAAATTTTTATTCAGTCTCAAGACAAACTAAAACCCAAACAAGGGCGCTTTTTTTGTTGTTGTCGTTGAAGTTCACAAGTAATGAGGACAAAACAAAGCGAGGATGCTGAAGCCTCATGAAATGGTGCCCAGGTATTTAAGAGCTTCCAGATCAACGGACTACATGATCCAGGCATCAAAATCTGCTCCAGTCCTTTCTAGTTTTTAAGGAGCGTGAATCAAGAGCAGCACTACTATGAACAGTCAGGCAAAACACCTTCTACCTTACCTCCGAGACTACACATAATTGCAGGAAGAAAAATTAGACCCACAAGATATCCTGCTCTCCAAATCCACACCACAGTCTCAGTTCAGAGAGTCACACGCTTTTGTCAGCTGATTTCTGTCATAAAAATCCATCCTGTCGTACAATCTGTGCATGGCAACGCTATTACCTATTTGTATTTTTTCAGGGACTTGTCCCATTTAATTCTGAAAAACTGAAGTGTGGGTTGGCCATAATAGTCCAAGATCAAAGTCGTTCCCAGCTCTGTACACATAGCAAGACTTGCGGTCATGAAGTTTCCACTTGGTTACTGTTTTGTGCTTTGTGTTTTCTTGGCCATTCTTGAACTTCCTTCCCAATTGAAACTAAAATACTTTGTATAAGTTCAAATAAAAGACATTTAAGACCACCAATGTCATTGATGTTAAAATGAGAAATAAGAGGTTTGATCTTCATCTTCACAATCTGTTAAACAAAAGGAGCCTGTGTCTTCCCCACAACATTTTTTTTTGGAAGAAAGAACACAAGAACCACCACCAGTGCACAGCAAAGCCATCCCCATATTGCTCCATAATGAAACACACCCTGATTCTCTCCTCCCAATTTAAAGAAGGTCTGTATTCAATCACAAAAGCCGACCAAGCAAAAGCAATACAGCGCTGTGGGTCGTATCTTTTCCACAACATACAGTCCCAGATGATAATCACAGCAGAGACATTCTGCAGACATGACCTTGTTATTCAGTAAGTCATTCAAAGCGGTTGTGCTAATTTTAATGCTTCGATACATACCTGCAAGGAGTTATTTTTGAAAGGCTGTTCCACGCATCATTTATTCCTTTATGCACGTAGCCATACGAGCATTGCAGATGAACACACAGAACTGTTACTCTTCAAATGCAAGCGTGGAATTGTGTCTGCATTTCTCCCCTGCACACTTGCGGTGTTACGCAGAAGTAACTGTCTTATCAGTACCATCAGCTACTGTCTTTTTCCACAAGCCCTTTTAAAACACGCATGCATGGGTGTGCTTGCACATTCACACACCACACACCCTATCCCTGTCCTTTAGGCCATATTCTAAGACATGAAAAGTTACAAAATTGTCTTCTCCACTTTTTTTTTTTTTTAATATTTCCTGATTCTAGAATGAAGTCTGATCCTGACCCTGGAAACTGATGCAATGCTACAGTGCCAAATGCAGGAATGTAGGATAAGGGAAATCTCCTAAATGCAGTTGCCAGATCACCTGGTTCACTTATACTGCCATGATCTTGATCCTTTATCTGGCAGAAACATACCTCCATTTTCCGCATAATAGCTATCTTCATAGACTGCATGTCCCTGGGATTCTGAGTAGTGCTTCTTGCGCTTTTTTTCTTCCTGCAGTTCTTTCTGTTGTAGGAGACGGGCAATGTCCTGAAGAGATGGAATAAAACAGACATTACCTTTCCCCCTTAAAAAAATATCTCCAGATTCTTTTATTCAAATTCTTTATTCCATTATAAAAATCTGATAGTTTAACTTTTCAGACATGGCAACAACAGGGTTACTCTCAAATTCAACCCCTGGGCTGGACAGGGCTTCCAAATTAGTGGTTGATAGAAGGCACCACCTCAGCAACCAGCATCCAACCTCACCCAGGCCCACAGCTAAGCTTCCAGCCCCATAGCAGACTCGCAGGTTCCTGTTCCACCTGCACACAAGCCTGCAAAGCCCTTACGGCCAAAGCGTGGCAGAAGGGGCTGCGTGTGCAACCTCAGGCTTTCAGCAAGGATTTGGAAGTCACACAAGCGCGCACTCACTCACACAAGTAGGCTGGACCTCACCCTGGACTCCACCAGGGAAAGAAAAACAGGCAAAAAGACTTGTCTCCAGCTGAAGGCACTTCTGACTGGAAGGAGTTCCCAGAGCAAGTCATGAACTCACTTCATACTAGGTGTAATTTACAGGGACTGCAAGATGCCAGGCAGGGAAATGCATCAATTTGACAGACAGAGGCTGAAGGAAAAGAAAATCGAAAGGGACATTAGGAAAAGAGTACTAGGCACAAGGCAGGAGCGCTGCGGGGACTGCAGCTGTTTATCTTCTGTCGCAGTTTTGGTAGATATGCCATCAAAGAGAATAGCGCTCCATTTTCCTAATTGGTTTTCCTTCGAGATGACTAATGGATCAACAAGGCCTAGCAACAGCAAACAGCTCCCTGGGGCTTGCTCATTTGGGGCCCAGAAGCTTGCGAGTCAGAGGAGCTAGTCTGAAGCTAGGAAGAGAAGCTGGAAGATACCAGCAGGGCATGCTAGCCCTTTGGATGCTATTCATTTAAGCCTCCCTAATCCTCAGGACCTTTACAGAGCCATGCGTGTAAAGTGTACGTTGCAGGCAGGAAAGGCATCACTGAAATGCAAACAAAGAGCCAACACCCTCCAGAGCAAAGCCAGCACTGGAGGACCTTGGATGGGTGTTCAAGTACAAACTATTATTTCAGGATTCAGATCGGATCTGCTCAGTAACCAGCTCTGTGGAGGACCTGGGGATGCCACAGGCTCTTCACCAAAAAAAAATTTTAAAAAAAAATTAATTCCTTCCCCTGACAAGGTTAACCTCTTCTAGCAAGCACAGTAAGTCTATAAATATATGGGCTTAAGCACATTATCTCCAGGACTGAGACAGCTCAGGACTTGCAAATCCACACAAACCATTTCTTACAAACTGGACTTGTAAGCAGGTAGGCTTAGCGCTTCATTTAAAAACCCTGCACTCCACACTGGATCTGCCTCACGCAGAGCACTGGCATAAAACATCTAGCCACTGCTGATACCAGAGAACTATCACATACGCTGGGCAGCTACCACACCCTCATGTGTGACAAATACAAGACTGGCTCGGCACGTGGCCAGTACCAGCGTAATACAGCATATCCTGCGGGGTATGTGCATAGATGCTGTGCCGAGGGTTACAGCAGGGGCTCTGATGTTTGTCCCTCTGCCAGCTGACAACCCTCTGGGGCACTGGCAGCCTCACTCACATTGCTCAGGCTCTGCCTCAGCACAGGAGCCCACCCAAAAGAAATAATGCTGGGGGCACCCTGGAGGGGAAGCAGGATCAATTCAAGCTCTCCAGAAGTCCTGTTGCAAGGATGGGCAGTAGTGCCAGACCCTGGTACCCAGCTGCAGCCTAACTCCAGCTATTCAGCCACCCTTGGAAACTTCCCATGTACCAGCAGGAAGAGAAAGAATGTTTATGACATTCTCCTCATGGCTTTGAGTCACATTCATTTGAACATTGCTCCCAACAGCACAAGATGGTCAGCACGCTGGTTTGACAGATTGCAGGGACCTGTTGTCAAACTGCTGACATCCCAGCAACTCTCTACATAGAACAGGAAGGAACGGTGCAATTCCCACAGACAACATGAGTACTATTGCATCCCCTTCGCCTTCCCGATAAAAATGAGACAGATGGTCACATTTATAGCACAAATCCTTTAGCCAGAGTGTTCCTCCTACCCTCCCACCTCGTTGCCACAAGCTCCTCTTGGAAGCCCTTCCACGCCTGCCTGGGCAGCCTTTCAGTACTTGCTCGGACTTAATGGTGTAAGAAGGAAATGAGGTCTTGCACAAGCAAACTGATGCCTTCAGGTTAGGACAGATTCTTATTTCAGTCTGTTCCAGGAAACACAGCCTTGTGTTCAAGCTCTTCCTACAGAGAAAATGCCAACAGGTGCATCTTGAGCATCTTAACCTTACTCAGACTTCTCAGGAAACTATCTGTAATCAAAAAATGGGGCCACGCTCCAGGCTCACCCAGGTGTTCCTCCACTCTGTCGCTTTCTCGAATATCCAGTCCCACAGGCTGACACAATAAAGTGATCAACAAGTCAAACCCTTTGAATACCATGGGCAAACCACACTGCCCACTCTGAAGCAACAGCAGCAGAGCAATATTCTGAAATCGCAGAAGGAATCTGCTAGCAAGAACAGAGTGTTCAGGCTGTGAAAGACTAAATTGAAAATGAAGGAAGGTAATGGAGAAGCCAGACATGGACGGCTGGGCTGAGGGTCCTGCTGAAGTCTTTGCACCTAAGGCCAAGAAATCATGAGCCAGGACTCTCCCAAAAGTTGTACCTGTCTTCTTGCATTTGAGAAACCAAGCAGATCTCAAACTGCGTAAGCAATTAAACTTTCCTACACCAGGGCAATGAACACCTCAACAAGACCCATCTATTACTTGCCCTCTTCGTTAGCAAAGCCATTGGCATCAACAACCCTTGTGACCCTTGAGCATGAGGACTATGACTGTATCTTATTCCTGTAACAGGACTCCCTGAAATCTCTCTGCATATCGAGATCTGCGAGGACCAGGACTGACACCATGCAAGCCAACTCCTGTGGCTAATGACAGAGAAATTCCTGCACTGAAAGGGCTGCTGCAAATAGCCCTGCCGTGCCTGTAACTTTAAAGGTTACCTCGTCTTTTTCCTCTTGCCTGCGGCGCTGCTCCGCTTCAAATACCAGCTTCACTTGGATTTCCTGAGCGATTTCACAGTCCTGTCGTTCTCTAGAAGGCAAGGAGACAAGGATTATAGGCAGCTAAAGTCACAGGCATCAATCAGCCTGGAGAAAGGGATAAAAGAGCTAAAAGAACCATCTGATTTACACAGAAGAATTATTACTCAGTATTAGTGCAGAGCCTATGAAATCTCACCAGGGACCAGGACTCCCTGTACTTACTGCTGGCCAAATTTAGAAAATAGGTCCCAAAACATTCACAATCAGAGCATAAAGCAAGAGAAAACAGATTTATAGGCAGTTTGCTAAGAAAGGAGGTAGGTACCATAGGATAGGGCAGGCCAAGGCAGCCCATACGAGTCTCTGCAAACACTCTAATCCTGCTGAGGAGTTTTTGTACGCATGGTGCCAAAGGAGGGGTTTAGGGGTCACGTTAATGCAGACATTTCTGGGAAGTGGTTTTCACCTGAAAGCCAAGAAGGAGAAAGTGCAGAAAAGCTGATAGCAAAATGCAGTACGTAGGCCAAGCAGACGCTGGAGGTGGCAGTTCAGTAATGAATGAGAAATGCCACTGAGGTGGGACGAGACACAAAAGCAGAACCGGTGCCAAGAGGCAAGAGAGCAATGTGCGTCAAAACAAGGGGCGAGGGAGCAATCATCTATTGCGGATGCAGGAGCAACACAATATTGCAGTAACTGGAGACAGAAAAAGAGATACTGGAGTAATTCAGACATGGAACAGAGTTTCGTCTGTGCGGATAGACGGGGAAGGCCATATTGCAGGGATGTCATACAGAAAGCATCGGCAAGAATTGTGCCATACTCAGCTGCAGGCTCTGATGCCCAGCAAACAGGCTGGAATGATGGCCAGGGGTATCTTAGGGCAAGCCAGAAAAGGGCTGGGGGATTTGAGAAGAAAGATTAAGAGCTCTCTCTTTCAGCACTGTTGAAATTGAGCCAAAGAGTAGGTCTAAAGAGGTCAGAAAAAAATCAATCGAAGCTATCTCTGCAACTGAGACTACTGAAAGGCAAGGCATAGGAGGAGATAAGAATGGGAACAGCAACAGGCAGATCTTGCTTTATTAGAAAACAAACTTTTGAAGAATATGCTGGCAACGATCAGACGGGTGATGGGAGGACTACCAAGAACACGTTATGGAAGTCAAGCAAGTATTTCAAGAGAAGCAGCTATTGTCAACGTTGGGCCATGTGGGCTGCAACAACTAGCTTTAGACTTGAGCAACGATCAGGGCACAAGCGACCTAGCAAACTTGGAGGCAAAGGACAGGAAGGAAGTCTAGGATGTGAGCGGAAGAAATTAAAATAGTAAGTGTAGACTTTCAGTAGCAAAGCAGACAGAAGTGGCATGGCTGGAGCAGTCAGTAATACCACAGAGCCTGCTTTTATAGAAAGTGAAGAATGAGAGAAGCAGAAAGAGTGGATATGTGGCTTAGGGTGGGAGGAAGGACACTGCAACAAGAAGAGGGTTTAGAGGACAAGCACCACCAGAAACAACTAATCTGTCTTTTCTGGAAGGAGAAGGAACATGCAGCAAGAGGAAAAAGAAGCTTCTTTATTTCTGGCAACTGCTCCTTGGAAGCAGACCTGCAATTGAGTACTGCATGTTATTTATATCCCCTTTCCCATGCACATATGAACCCCAAGTCAATTCCCAGACCACCACACTCGCAAACACTTGTGCATATCCATAAACTGACCCACATCTAAAGACACCCTGGAAGACACTCACTAATTTCAGTGTTTGCAGGGCTGGAGTTATCAATAGGTCAAACCTCTTCAGACATCAGTTTCTTTCATCCAGGTAATAAAACCTGGCATTCTGTGTGTGTGTGCCTGTGTGCGTTTCACTTGACTCCAGGGAGAGACCTGTTCAAAGGCACACAAGCTCACACAGCAGCAAATCTAGTTCTTGAACCTGCCATGTAAAAAGGGACCTTGGCAAACCTGGCACCCAGCAGGGAATCACAGTCCCCAGCAAAACAATAGCTGAATATGCAAATCATGGGGAGCAGGCTGTCAGTGGGCCTAAGATAGTGGATCCCTTATGACCCCAGACTCAGAGGACACGAATCCAGGTAGAAAGTAAGTTAGAAAGGTCAGACATATCAAGGCATTGCACGTCTCCAGTTCCCCTGGCACCTGTGAACAGAGCTAAGGTGCCAAGTTCATCAGCACCAACTGACTTGCTAAATGCTTAAAATACATCTTATTGCAGACAAACAAGAGACAGAAACAGCTAATCGTCTTTCAAAGCCAAGGCAACAAGGTCATTGCCTCTCCATTTGCAGCAAAGAACACTAGAAAGAATGCAAAAGCAGAAGCATTTTCTTGTTCCTGATGACACGCATCTTGGAATACACCGTATCAATCTCTAAGAAGCACTGAACAGCAACAGAGGATTAGATTCGGGGTTTTATTGCTCAGTGGTAATTAAATACTGAGACTTGATTAGTTAATCAACATAAGGTAGTGTTTCAACTTGACTGAGCATAAGAAAATAGGCTGAAGAACTTTGACAGCTCTTTTGGTCCTTCAGTTTCATTAGTGTGAGTTCAAGTGCCCATCAGTCCCCAGAAATCAGCCAGAGCAACATAAATGTCACCATCCCTGAACATCACACCTATGTGTCCTCCATTCCTGGGCAGCCAGGAGTGTTAAGAGAGTCAGGGAATCTCTACATCAGTTTAGCAAAAAGGGGGGGGGGACGGGAGGGGGACAAAAAGTCGGTGTGATCAGAAAGCTCCCATTCATGTTGGCTGTAGAAACTAATTGTTGCCAGATGAGGAGGAGGGGAAAAAAAAAAAAAGAAAAAGGTTTAAGGGAACCATTCAAAGGAACTGTTCACATTAGTGTAACAGAACCATCACAGCACTGGGAGCAAAATGAGGAAACAGCGTATTTTCACGGTATTTCCAACAGTTACTTTAGCAACCTTGCTAGTATGCTTGGCAGTGTGCAGGCTGCTCAGCTAGATGTGAGAGATGCTTTTAAAGAAGCATGAAAATAAGGTTTGATGCTCCCTCGAATTCTTAAAAGGAGAAGAAAAGTTATTTCTATTCTCTCATTTATCTTCACAAAGTCTGTCTGAGAGAATCTAGGATTTGAAAGACAGAAGAAAGCCCATAAATGTGAAGAGCTTTTTTATGTTCCCTGTTTCTAAAGTCCACCCAGTTCTGCCCCTTTACTCCTCCCATCACCTTGCAGTGTCAAACTGTCCTAGATGATACAGAAAGCAATGGCAGCGAGGATCATTTTGTTGCCAGAACACACTGATCTTGCACAAGGAGACAGTGGGAACGTACAAAGAATTAAGGAAGAAAAATATCCAATTACAAAAGGATGCCTCCAACTTTTTTACCATTCTTGCAGAAGAGCTCATGCTCTCAGGAGCAGAACTGCTGCTGACACAACACTTTGCATCGGTTCTGCCTGTAACTTGGCTCACAAAGTTCATAAATCCCATTTTACAGAGTCCTACAACAAGAAAATTGTTTGCAGTTCCCAGCAAGTAACAAGAAGGAATCCTCTCTGCCATACAAAATTAATTTTTATGTTGTCATTTACATGCTCACATCTCTAATTGGTAATGAAGACAAAACTATTGAAAGAAAGCCCAGACTTGAGCAGTAACACATGTATCCACCCAGTGCTGCCTGAGTATGCTGGGAACATTGAAAACAGTGGCTGATTTGTCACGCCCCAGCTTCAAATCTTTTACGAACAGCTCCTTTGAAGCTAGTCCTGCATCTCACACATCTGCAATACAGAGCTCTCCTACTCCATGGCTGTCTCTGCCAGATGAGCCACCCAGGGCCTGTGATCCCACCACCAACTGCACCTGGGGGGTGGCATCACAGAGCGCGACACAGGCCAGGAGGCAGCACAGCCGCCCAGATGTATTCCTGCCTTGCAGACCCCGCATTTGGGGGGAGCCCCGTCCTGCTGCCTCTCCTCATCGGGATCGGAGTGAGCCCAGTCACACGACCCATTTGTTACATCTCACATATTGCAAGAGGCTAAAGGGGGGGGGGACGGGACAAAAATAAACAAACAAAAAACAACACACCACCAAAAAATGAAAGCATCAGTGTCAACTCTGCATTGGAAAGTACCTCTTGCTTTATATATATGTTTTTGAAATATAACATGGCCCAGCACTGCCATGTTATATTCCTACACCAGCTCCACAGCCTAAGAGCCATGGCACACAGAAACCCAAATCACAGGCCACAGCGTTAGATCTGGAGTGTATCACTCAAACAGCCTCCCACAGCTGCTGCAGAAGTCAGTGACTGCAAGAAAAGGCCTGTCCCCCAACAACCATCTCCACCAATTGACCGTGGGGCAGCAGCTCCTCTTCCCAGGTCGCTTCACGCTGGAGTACCTGCAAGCGCAAGCGGGGGCTTTGAACCGTTCAGTGCAACAGTACACGAAAAAGCATTGTGCCCAGCTCCTCAAAAGCACTCATCCAGCACAATACAAACATGTGAATATCTGCAATTTCCACAGGAGAGAGAATTCACTGTAACACTGTGTATTTCTGTGGTGTGGTTTCTTCCTTCTCAGGCTTTAGCCAGGGACAAGGTCAATGCAAGTGGCCAAGTTACCCCACTTTGTCAACAGGCAGCAGAACAGGAAGGCTCCTTCCCACGGTCAGGCAACAGAATCTAAGCCAGGATGGGCCCCAGGACCACCTACTCCAACCCTGTCCTCATTACTCTGCGTCAGAGCCTAATATCAATACTTTTACTGCAATGGATAGCCAAAGGAAAAGGGAAACAAAAGCAAAAGGCTTATCAACCTGAATCCCATGTACTGTCAATCAACTCAAATCAAAGCAGCTGATTTCAGTGCTCTGACCCACATGGGACTAGTATTTCAAGAGCTCCATCCCAAACTCACAAGTCTTTTCGGTGTTTCTGGATTTGAGCACGTGCTTTCAGATCCTCCTCTTCTTGCAGTTGCTTGGCCACCTGCAAATCATGTTGCACCAGACGATTACGCTGAACATTTGTTGCCAAGTGATGCTCAACTGGAAATAAACACAGACAAGAACCCCCAAATCAGCCTGCAGAACTTCAGGGTGTGAACAAGAAAAAACAAGTGGGAGGGAGATTCCAGGCCAGAAATGAAGACAGTTCTTGGTAGGGAAACATCTTTAAAGGTGGGGAAGTCCTGAACTGAAATTACACTAGCAGCTTGAGATTGTCTCGTTTCAGCACTGAAGAGGACTGTATATGTTTGTCTGTTACCAAAACAAGATCTGCATATCTTGATCACATCCAGGTTCATGGGGAATGCTTTTCAGGCTTTGAATTTCATTTTCTGGCCATGGGAAGTTACCCTAGATGAATAAAGTGGGTCTGGAAGGGACCACCAGAGACCAGTGAGGATGAGCTGAACCTAAGCCACTTTGATGGATGCTTCCCTAATTTGTTCTCAAGAACCTCTAGAGAAGGAAACTCATCTCGCTCTCAACATATCAGTTCCAGAATCTCACTACCTTTATATTTAGCAACAGAGCAACTGTGTACTACAGTAAGTCCGTTACCATACATGGATACTGCCTGCAAGAAAAGATGGCTACGTGAGCTGCAGCTGAGCCATCTTTAATTCAGTGGTCTCAGGTTCCAGCTGCAAGGGCACAACTTCAGCACAAGTTGCATGCTTGGCAGAGTAGCTGGAATGGTATTAGCACCTAGTACTGGTAGATACCAATGGTCCTGGCACCCAGCAAAGCAGATTAGAGAAGCCAACACACCTGAAACTGCAATGCAAAAATACACAAAGTAACAGACAAACATGTTAAAAAAAATTAAAAGAAAAAAATAATCACCAGTTACTTTGAAGTTTCTGGCTCTACTTTTTTTTCCTCTTTTTTTAAACCCTTGTGGTGTACAGCTGTCCTCCCTCAAAATGTCTTAAAATGAAGCCGCCTTTCAAAAGGCAGGCACTAGCGATTCTGAAATAAGTAAACAGACAGACCTCTTCTGGTTGCACCTCAGGTCAGCCTATAAAACTTGAAACTTCAAAAATTGCTAGTCATTTCTAAAAAACTTGCACAGCAACAAAACCTCAAATGCGCTCCTACATGCAATTTTATTATAAATGGCATAAACTCAACTCTAAAGGAGAGCACAAAATTGAAACACGAAATGCAACTATCTCTAGGGTACAATGTGAGCTGGGGCAGAATGCGGAGTAGTGTTACAGGACAGTGAAGACAGTAATAATAATCTGTATTCCATTAAAAAGAATAGAAATAAAATAAAAGCAGGGAGGATTTTTCTTAGCAAAACCAAAGCCAGGTATCTGTTGGGACAAATTTGCTTCAGTTTGTTCCAAAGATCATTGCTACTTACTCTCTTGCTCCTGCAAGTTATGGGCCAAGGTATGATCTTCCAGAACAGCGAAGTCTCGACACACTGGACAGGGAAACAAAGCCAAGAGAATCAGCATCAGGAGCAAAAAAAACCCCAAAACCAAAACCAACATCAAAAGAGCTATGGGGGTCAGGGGAGCATACACACACAAGACTTCTGACACACTTTCTACCAGCCAAGGTCTGGACTTGTGGTCTTTTTCCCCCCTCCTACACTTGTGGCTATTTTTGCACACACTTGCTTCTTTGTCCCTGTTTGCATAAAAAGCCTTCTCCACTCTCCCTTCCATTTCCGCTTCTTTAGTTTACAACCAGAACTGCCCACGCCACCAGTGGATCAGACCTTGTGTACAAAACCCTGTATTCTACCCACATTTATACCAATGCCCACGCTGACTGTGTTCAGCTAAAACCAAGGGCGAGTGTTTGTGCTTACTATGACTCTTTGCCAGGTTAAAGGGTCCGAGAATAGTATTTTCTCCGCACAAAGGCACATGCACACTGTCACCTCTGCGGAGCTCAGCAGACTGAGCTCCGTGGCTCTCACTGCAAGGCATTTCTACCAGCTCAGGCATCATTTTACAATTGTCTCTTGTAAGCTTCATTGACTTTTTCAAGTGCAGATGCTGGATTTGCACCTAGAACCCAGATACGGGATCAACCACAGCGTTACTGGCAGCGATAAGCACAGCCTCTTAAGAGGAGGCTTAAAATGACCCAGAGACAATCTAAATGGGAAGGGCGCAAGCTCCCTTTGGCACCAGTCTGAAAGCCGCATTTTTGCCAATGCCTATCACTTTCACACTTGAACTTTCAAAGGAATGCTCTACCCACACTGTAGAAAAACACCAGTGTTTATTTTTAACTTGCTATGATAGGCAGCGGGGCAGCAAAACACAAGCCACATACATATTGGGACAGGGACACACACACAGCATCTGCTTCAGCCTTTTGGTGGTAGGTACGCATCAGCTTCTTGGTGAACCAAGGACAAACTGTGACCTGTGCCCCCAAACTGCAGGATGGGGTCCTACTCTGCACATCTGCCATAACGTTGGGTTCCTGTCTGCTTCAAGGGGAGTTTAAGGCAGGGGCGCTGAAAAATTTACACTGGAGAGGTCTGTCGCTTGTTTTTCCCCCTCAATGTGACAAGCTAAGCAGCTTAACAGGACCTGAAAGGCAGATATCTCCCATTTGAAACACACGGCACAAAGCAGAGAACTACAAAGTGCTTCCGAAGCTGCAGAAGGAGGTACAAACTGCTGCCGCTGTGCTCCACAGGCAAAACCTCTGGAAAAGACCAAGGTTTCTCTTTAGCAGAGCACAGCGACAGCCTAGAAGAGAAAGTGAAAGTAACCCCCAGAACACACCAAAACTACAAGGGGAATTTATGAGGAACCTGTTTATGAAAGGGTTCAGAGTCAGATAAGATAAAACATTTCCATCACTGCAAAGGGTAGAAAATACAAGGAAACAAGCAGGTAGCCACATCTTCCTGAGCCACAGTCTCACAAGCCTTCCCTCTTCTTGCATTGACTCACATGCTCTGCTAGAGAAGCATTCAGATGTTTGTCTGCACCCAAGTATCTTCACAAAATATCTAGAAGAGTTTCAAGTTGTGTGTACTATGAGGTCAGATAAATACTTTATCCTTTATCATATTCAACAGAATTTTTGGTTGAGCCTTTCTGCATTGGAGGGTATTTTACAGATGACAAAAAGCTCCTAACAGCTAGACCAGCGCTTCAGGGAAGGAGAGTGACAAGCAGCAGGGTGGAGATGAGGACGAAGATTATGGTTATATGATCCCATAGTGACTCACTTTAAGCATGTACAGTTCTGGATGGTACAATTAAGGTTTTGTTGTTGCTTTTTTTTATTGCAACCTCTTTTAAAAAAGGAAAGAGGATAGAAAACACTAAATAGCACTGAAACACTTCCAGTGGGCATTTGTGTATAAATAAAGAAACACTGCCTTCAGCCACAGATCTGGAAAAGCCACAGCTGAGTTGCAGGCAGCAGTGCTGTTCACAGGTGACATACCCAGGGTGCTCGGTGGTCATGAACACATTTTTTTATGGGATAGGGCAAGGGGATCTTGCCTAGAGAGACTTTTTTTCTGTGGTCCCTAATACTACTTCAACTTCATAGCACGATTATGGAACAACCTCCTTCTGCTTACAACAAGCATCGTCTGGCCTGCTGGAAGGGCACATCTAGCTTGGAGGTTTGAGCCCTACTATCAGTTCAGAGCTAAGCAAAGACACCTCAATACAGAAACACAAACAGTCTGCCCAAATCTAGGGCTGTGCCTTTACCACCACGTATTCAAGAAGCAGCACTTGCTCCTGACAGTTTAAAAAAAAAAAAAAATGGGGGAGGGAAGTGTTATTTTTAACTGCAATAGGTCTCTGAGCAAGTCCACGGCACAGCTGCCTGAACAGCTGTACTAGGAAGACAAGGCGGGCACAGCACAGGAGCAAGGATGAACATTTCAGAGCTGCTTATTTTTTGCATAAAGATTGCTGCTGTAAGAAATGCTTATGAAACTGCATCCCAGCCTTCCCACCTCCTTTCTGCACAGACTCATACACTGCTCTGATTGCTGTGGTCTTCTAGCTCTGCCTTGTTGGTCACGGTGCTCATGGTGCTGGCAAGACCTTTGCTCCATCCTCCCCAGAGAGGCAAACGAGCAGAAGAGGACTTTAGGGTTTTTTTACTCCATTCTACCCACACCCAGACACACTTCTCTGAGAAAAAAAACATGTTGACAGAAACATGCTCAGCGTACAGGCAATAAAGTGGGAGGGCCGTGGTAGAACACTGCTGCTCTTCTCTTGACGAGTCTTGCACCAACCCCAAAAAAGTCTAATTTTCTCCAGTGAGCTTCATTCCTACAATATAGCAATATTGTTTAACCCTTTTGGATTGATGGGCCAATAAAAACTTTCTAAAGAAACCATGGACTCAAAATAAAAAGGCCAAGTGCCTATACTGTTGTGTTGTATACGTGGGCCTGCTGCTTCTAGCTGCTCCTCCAGAGATCTGGTGGAAGTAGTCCATGGGTCTCCAAAGTTAAACAAACAAGAAAAAAACAAAGAAAACAAACTCCTCAGGTCCTCACTTCCTACGGGCCACAGCTGAAAGCTGCTGGATGCCAGAGACATAAAGCAGGGACCAAGGCTCCCGTCTGGGTTGTTTTGGCTCTTCAGTACAGGTCTGTGCCACTTGGAGCTCAGTGCCGGGGCCAGGAAGCACCCACAGCCCAGGGTACCACCACACACGCTTCCCAGCTCATGACCTGAAGCAGCCTAGCTCAGATCCAGCGCCACCACTAACGAGGCCACACAGCACCCAGACCTGAGGCTGTGCCCAGCCACCGCCTGCCCTGTCTCTGTGCACAGGGACACAGCAAGTGGGGACAATGCCCTGGGACGAGCCACCAAGTTGCAGGTGGCCTAGACATGGGGCTGAGTCTTAAAACAGTGATGATTAATAACCATCCAGCTTCCCTCTCTCTGTCCTGGATCTGGATGGGATAATGATAAGCATGCTGGAAGCTCCCAAGTGTCTGGGCTCCACGGTGCCCCCACCTCACAGCGGACACAGCAAGGTGCAGGCTGGTGGGGCAGCAGCAAGCCTTAGGGTTGCTCACACATTGGGATTCATTCATGCACTGCTGAAGAAGCCACTTGGCCACATATACAAACTCGTTAAGCTGCTCTTACAAACCCACGAACTGACGGCTCGAGCACACAGCCCTTGCTTTGTGCTGCTGAAGCCGCTGGCAGGGCAGGCGGCACAAGACCTTTCGTCACTGTCAGAAACTTGGCTGGGCTGGCCGCCTCCAACTCATCTGAGCACATTATTCCCAAGTCCCATCAGCCTGAGGATAACATGCAAAGGAAGATGAGAACATCCCATTACGAACACAACGAAGCACTGTCAGCCAGCCAGGTGGCAAGAGATGGGGACACCTGCAACTCCCTAGCAAGTCTGGGGGCAACAGCAAGTGCAGAGCACTCCCTCAAGACTAGACCCAGCACCCATGGCACTGAGTCAAGCATGACCGCAGCTACAAGTGACACCAAGGAAACCAACCCTCGGTTCTCGAAGACATGCATCCAACAATGAGGCAACTACAAAATAACTGGAGATGTGGACCAGCCAGGCATGGTCTGAAATAAAGCTTCATCAGCGCTAGTCCTCATCCCGTGCTCAGTCTCAGCATGGCACCAGCATGCTCATTACTAGGTATTATGGGCGCTGGGCTTGTGCTGAGAAATAGGATGGCCCCAATGACAACGCAGAGACTCACAATTTCTCCTCTCTGAAAGGCTTCGTATTTAAGGGGAAAGAAATCTATTTCATTATTCCCTAACTGTATGCCTCAAAAATGAAAGGTAAGATTAACGTTACATTTATTGCTGCCAATGAACTTGACTTCCCATCCCCATGCCCTGGCTGCATGCCATCAGACAGTCAAAGAACCAGCAGGGGTGCAATCAGAGCAGCTACAATTGGCAAGTCCAGTGAAGTGCGAAACATTAACACCAGGTATACCATAGTCTGATTAAGTCAATCTGCCTTGGCACAGCAGGGAGCAGGTCTGAGATACGTGCTTCTGGCACAGCTGTCAATAAAAGAAATGCCAGCCCAGGAATCCCAGCCACTGTCACAGCCAACAGGGGAGGACAAGGGCAGAAGCATGGCTGGAAGCCTCATCCTCTGCAGCAGTGGTGGGCTCCAAAATCCAGGCAGCGGCATGAAAGAGGGAGCTCACTTGCTTGATGGAACCTGAAGAGCCTCTCTGCAAGCTCCAAGCACAGGTCTTCTCCACTGGTATGAGTTCACCCCGAAAACAGGCCTTTCTAAGCATCACTGAAGCAGTGCATCTGAGGCACAATTGCAAGCCTTGCCTTTACGGCCATAAGCCAACAGCAAGCCGAACAACAACTTGGCAAATTTTCATGAAATAACCTCTTCTTTTTGCCTCACTAGCTTTCTCCAGCATTACCTCAGCTCCATAGCTCAGCATTTCTAACACCAAACTGCTTCAAAGAGAGTGGGGTAACCACAACAGAGGAGCAAAGGCAGCCTTAGATGTTGCTAGCGATATTTAGGTGTGCGACAAAGAGGTAGGTAACGTCCAGGAATAGGCAGTGTGAGTGCGCACTGTCTCTACAAGAGGTCAAACCCGACAGGCTTCTCAAGCGTGGCTTAGAGCAAAAAACCCCCCCCACACTTCTGCCTGAAGTCTTAGACCGTGTTTCAACATCACTGAAGAGCCCAAGGGCCCCTTTGGTTCATGTGGCCCATATGACGTGCCCTGGGATACTAGCCAGTTCAATGACCCAGGGACCACACAAACACACTCCAAGCATTTCCTTTTGGGCCTTAAAAACCATCTTTTGCTCCCCACCCCCTCCACTCCCAACATTTTCTCATCAGCATCATGTGCTGGATAATTCACAAAATAAACTAGAAGGTGTGAGTCATGCTTAGTTTAGAGCATCTGCAGTTTTTGAATCCTGAACTGGAGGACAGGAGGGAGAGGAAAGACAAAAGTGACACAGGAAAAAAGTTTCATCAGCTAAAAATCACTTTTCAGGGCCTACAGAGCTGGCAAGTTAAGTGCCAAGCAGCGAGTGCAGCCTGTTACAAGCCAGCAGTCTGAGGAACGTGCTGAGCTATGAAGATCCCTGCAGACTGGAAAGCAAGCTGGGACCTCATAGACTCTTACCAGCAGGGACTGGCCAGGCCACTCCAAGCTAGATAAGCCCTCCGAAATCTGCAGATCATTTCCTTAAAATAAAGCCAGCATGACCAAGCAGCCACCCAACTGGAGGTGAGAGGCTACCCAGAAGGCAGTTTCCAGAGGAAACATGCAACTGGGACCTTTCCTTCTCACCCCCAGCAAAGCTGCTCTGTGAGATACATGGCCTGACCTCACCGTTTCTCATTTCCATCCTGCGTCTCCCATTGCACCAGGAGATTCCTGAGCTCCTGCGACCACACGTGGGTGCCGACGGAGGCTGGCTGGGACACGTCTTGGCTGCTGCAGCTGCAGTTACACAGACGGCATTCCTAAGACCTTGGTCACCAGGCACTGCCAGTGCCAAGAACGTCCAAAAACTCACGCAGGGAGGTGGTGGCTCCCAGGCTAGAGGGCAGGGCTGGGCAGCCTGGGGAAGGGAACCATTTCTGCTCCTCAGCCACAGCACCAGAGCATCTCATGTAGCCAGGAGCTATGAGGCAGCACAAGGAGACCAGGCGGCCCCATGGGGAACCAAACTGAGGGGTCTTAGCCTAATTCTTAAAAGCGTAAATGTGCAAAGTAAAAAAAAAAAAAAAAAAAAAAAAAATAATTGCCACAGAACCATGGCGGGGATCTTTGGCAGTCTTGGCCTGGAAGCTAAGAACAGCTTGGGATTTGTGAAAGAGGTTATCCTCTCTGCTCTACGCTAACGCCTTGAGGTCAAGGCCACGAGAGGTTTGCTCTGTCTGCACTGCTCCCCAACAATAAACTCTCACCTGCCCAACAATGCTTTAAAAAGGAAGACTATATATATATTTTTGAGCCAAATCCTCAGAACATGAGTCTGTTTTTTAAACTGCCTTGAAATAGAAATCAGCAGCATTCGCAAAATGCCTTCTCTGAGGCTACTAATTTGGCATTCTCACTTATGTAGACCTGCCTGCAAACTGTACTGTAGAGGAGTCCTCAAGCTGAGAGAGCATCTGCTGAACACCCCAAAGCAGAAGGTGATGTGCTTGTACAGTATAAACAGAAAGCTGGACATACCCAAGATCACAAAAAAATAGCACTGCAAGGGAGCTCAGAAGGTCATCCTAGAGCATGCCCCAGCCACAAAATTTGATAAAATTTATCATTCTGCCTTTATTACAGAAGGCTGCCATCTTTTTCATCATTGGATAATCGCACTCTACATCACTTCATCTGCAATCTTTCTAAGTAAGAGCAACTATTCTTATCCCCCAAGCTTAAAACACAACCCATAGGTGAAGAATGTTAAAGACCATGTCTTTGACTTCCAGAAGAAAATGTTGAGTTGAAGCACTCCAGGCTGGGACAGACAGATGTACTTGAAAATGGCATTGAACCTTAAGGAGTACTGGCACCCATGCTTTGAAAATTCAGCCTGTTCAGCCAGGTCCAGCTGGGTCCCCAGATATGAAGTACCCTGAGTCACAAGCACTTTCTAAAACCCTCAGTCCTGTAGCCAACTTTGCCACTACAGCTGCTGCCTCCTATTCCAGCAATGTCTGTGCATTGAGGGGCTGAATACATACAGTATTTTGCCACTTTAAAGAAGAGAGCAGATATATAAGCCACAATATGTTAATGTCTGCAATCCATTACCTGCCAGGGTCAGGACTCTATTATCTCTGTAGCTCTTTCTTGAGTGCCCCAGTGTCCATTGGCCTGTACAGGACTGCCTAAACCCAAAAGGTCAGCGGTGAGCTCAGCCATCGCACTGTGGACCCATCAGTAACATCTAGGTGGACAGGTATAAAAACCTCAAGGTAGATATATTGGTCAGGGATGGCTTGGCTAGTTTGACACCACAGCCAAGCAGTAGAGCCCAGGCAGCCAAACACACACTTCACTGACAACATATGTGAGGCATAACTGGGTCTGTGTATGGAAGAAGTTAATCTTAATTATCAATAAGAACAAAAGTTGCTTCTGTAGTCATCCTTTCCAGCATCTGATACAGCTTCAGTTGACTCAGCTAACACCACATGTGCAAAATGATCAACAGTAAAGACAGGGAGAAGTTTTCCTAGCAGTCAACTTTCACCACTGCCTCCCAGCCACGGATCACAGTAAAACAACATTGCCTCCCACAGCTGTGTTCTACCCTCACCTTGCCCAAGGGCAAACCACCACACACATCAGTGGAGAGCAGGGCAGGAGTTACCTTCACCAGGAGAGGTCAAAATCCCTGGCTTACACAGCCATCCCCATGAGCACTACTGTACCTGTAAAACGTGCCTTCAAGCAGTGTCCCATGGATCATATGACACTGTCCTTTTCTGGAGTCTTTTTTTGTTTCTTTTGCAGACAGGATGTCACAGCAGTTTTGGTTTCAAGCCCAACACCACTCATTTAAACTTGTGTAAGGGAGGGGGAAAAGAAAAACAGCCTCCTTTCATGCACAACTCAAAACAGCCACCCACTCAGAAAACTGCTCAGGCATGGAGCTTGCATCTCAAGAGATTTGCACTATATAAGCTCCCTTCCCCCAAACCCATCTCAGCAGTGATCACTGTATTTTGCCTTGATCTGTTTATTTCAGCATTTTAGGCAATTTTATACCACACACAACTCTTGGAGGGACACGCTGAATTTCCTAGATAGGTAAAACTTCTGCTGTCTGCTAAATGCAAGCCTAAATCCCTTGCTCAGTTCAGTAGTTTCTCTGCAGAGAGCTGGCAGGTTCGCCTTGTGGTTCAGGGTGCCCTTCAGGAACCATGGCACCCTGGGTGCTCCACTAGCATTTCTAAGCCCTCAGTTTCAGGCTGTGGTGAATAAGCTCACACAGCAGCTCCAGAGAGGCAGGCAGGCAGCTGAGAGCCAAGATAATTCAAAGTGTCAGCTCTCCCAGGCTTCTCCTCCAGCTTAATCCTAAAAGATAATGTAGCAAAATACAAGGGACACAGGATTCAGAAAGGGAGCTCTCAATGCCCCTCTGGTCCAAGTTCATGCACTGACTCAGTTTGCTGACTTCTGAAGGCCTGACATCCCCGCAGGAGGTGCCAAGTGCCAAAAAAAGGTTCCAGTTCCTCTCAAAACCCCACGGTGTGGTTTTACACCACAGGGACCTGCAGTCATTCAGAGGAACAAGCATCTCTGCAGAGAACAAGCAGAAGACAGACTCCCTCAGAGAGGCCACTTTTCAGCCTTCAGGTGACTAGAGCCAAGCCTGAGACTGCTCCGAGGCTCGTAGCTAAACAAGAGCTGCAGCTGGAAGGATGGACCGCAGCATCAGTTCACATGCAAACAAGCCAGGTTTTATTCATCCAGATCAGATACCTAGAGAAGCTCCAGCAGGATGGGCCCCAGGGCAGCCTCCCAGGCTTGCTGGAAACCTGACCAGCTGCTGCATTCAAAGCTGTACGTGTCAACTGATCCTGCAATCCACTCTGATTCTTACACGGATTCCTATCAGCTTCCTTTTTCCTAGAAAGGCGGCTGCTAGGCTGCGAGGACTCCTGTCTGCCACCCGTTCAGCTGCTGCCAGCACTGCAAATCTGCTCCACGAGAACAACCTTCCTCCACCTAACCAACCAAGGATGCTCTGCTTAGTTTCATAACCTCTTTCCTTTGTTCCACCAGCTCTTCATGGGTACTCTCTCCCCCCTCGCTTCCTGCATTTAAGTTCTCCAGGTTTATTAGTCAGCTCTGGAGAATACAAGTACCAAAGCTGGCCCCAGATAAGTCAAACCTTCACATCCATGTACAAGAGTCACAAATCAGTAAAGTTGCAGCACTAACAATACATGTCCCCCTTCCTGTCACAGCCTTGTGTTGGCATGCTGCTCTTAGAGCAACTACAGATTTAAAACAGTGGCATAAGAGGGTAAGAATAAGTCCCTGGCCTCTGGGGCCAGACAGGCAGGGAGGCAGAGCTCCCAGCATCAACCTGGAGCAAACCACTTTGTGGCACCTGTGTCCACAGCTCACGTGCACAGCAGAGCATGAGGAAGAAGCAGGCTGGCAGCCTTTTAAATGCCTCCTCTCCGAGAGCACAAAACGAGCTCCAAGTCAGATGTACAATTTTTGTTTTGGGAGCTAAATCACCTTAAAAAAGGACAATAAAAATCAGGACCTAACCAGTTCACCTGTTACATGGCCAGAGATGATGCTCTGGGCAGTGCCAGCCACCTGGAGTACCACGTAACTGAGCACAGTAATCAGACCTGGAAGCAAACCTGCCTTTTCCACCTTGCATCAGGGATGTGAGGAATGCAGGCAGGGCTATGCAGCCCTAGCCAAGGACCCAGTCCCTCCAGCGCTGCAAATAAGGTCAGGAGAGCCCAGCCTCTTCCCGACACCAACTTCCTTCGGAAACCTGGCGCCGACCGAATCGCCTGCAGTAGAGTGCAGCCCTGTGAACAGCAGTGCTCTCTGCATGCCACAAAAACAGCCAACACCCTGGCGGCTTGGAAAATTCCCAGGTCTTTCCCTGCTGTCCTCCACTGCTTCACCCCAGCCCCCAGCAGCACTGCCAAAGGCTCCAGGAGGCACTGGTGAATTTAGGACATAAATCCTTCCCATCCCACCAGCCAGCACCCCAATAATAAAACTAACTTCAAAACAGAGTGAGAAAAAATTTCTTCCTACCAGGATCCCACAAGTAATGTTTGCCATATCCATAACAGACATATATGATAAGCTCAGGTGCTTTTGCAGTGCAAAGCCGTTCTGCCACGCAGAGGGGGAGAAGCTTTCCATCCCGAGCCAGGCCAGCACTTCCCCAGCCCATGTGCCAGGTCAGTGGTGACAGTCCCTCTGGGAGGAATATTCTCTGCCGGGACACGCTCCAGCATGTCCTGTCTGGCTGCAAAGGGCCAAAGCTATACACACCATGTCTTCTGGAGAGGTTTCTACAGAAAGAAAAAAAACAACCCACAAACAAAAACCCACCTCTCACTGGCAGGAAATATTCCTGTTCGCATAAACTTCCTTCCTCCCTTTTGTCCCATTACTTCTCAGGTCAGCCCCATCAGTGTCCTTAAGGTATGCCTGTCTCTCAGCACCTTCAAATATTTGTTCATTTATGTCCTCTTCCCCTTTGTCATCACTTACTGAACACCAGATACTGAGCCCACACAATATTTCCTCTTAAGCCGACTCCTCCAACCACCAAGTCCTGGTTCGGCAGAAGGGCTGGGAAAAGAACAAACCATACCTGTATGCACTCAGGAACTCAAAATTTTTACTGCACACAGCTTTTTACACCACCTTTGAAAAGAGAAGTGAAAAAGAGTGACTCAGTTGCAAACTCACTTCAACTTTCTGTCCTGAACAGCACTCGCCACAGGCAGGGTTGTCAAGAGTGCACAGACCAAACTGCTACCAACTCAGGCCTGAGACGGAAAGATTTCACTATTTTTATTTGGCTGACAGAGCATCGTGGCGGTGGCACCGTGGGTTGGCGTGCAATTAAAATAATCATCAGTTGAGCTTCTGGAGCCTGACACAAAATCCTTGGGCAGGGGCAGAAGGGCCGTGCCGGGCTTCTGAGCAGGCTTTCATCCACACCTTTCTCCCCAGGGAAAGTAACACTTCTGGCAAGGTTAATTTACAAGGTGCCTGGGGTTACAGGGTAGATTTTATGAGCACCCAGGCCTACCTGGTCTCCTTTGCTCAATGCAATGTTCACAACAGCCCTGCCTTGCATTTCTTACACATACAGCGTGATGCTGCAGCCTCCTGCTGTCTTTCCAGCCCTGCTAAAGTCTCTCCCAGCTGCCATACAGTGCCAAGGCCATATAGCACTCACTCAACGAGCTGTGTGGTATCTTTTCACGTACTGAGAAAGAAAACAGTGGGAAGGCTCCAATTTCTATTTTTAAAAAGCAAGTATAAATGAAGTGTCAAGGGACTTCCACAAGGTCCCGTCATGTGTGCTGTGGAAAAGCCAGCACCATAAGGCAAACACAGAGCCTCCCTGACACACAGCAGCCTTCGTGCAGACGGCAGCCCTGCTGTCCCGGTGGAAATGCCCAGCAAAAATGGAAATGCCCCTTTTGTTCCTGCAATGCAAGCCACCAGCAGCAGAACAGCAAGTAACTTTATCACCTTTTTAAAGGCAAAAGGACAAGCCAGCAGCGAGTACCACACCAGAAACCGGACCTAAGTTTCTCGAGTTTTAAGGCAGTTTTAGGAGCAGACAAACCTCCTTCCTCAGTCCTTCAGCCTTCAAACCAGCACTAGGCAGCGGAGCGGCAGTGAGCGAGCGGGAAGCCAGCCAGCTGGGAACACTCTGGGAAGGGGACGAGGAAGCAGGGAGGGAACATGTCACTTCGTCCTATAGATCACCACATTCATGTGAACTGGGTGTCTCTGAGCAAGGAAAAGAAAGCTTATTCCAGCAAAACATGGAAGTTTCACACAGCCCCAAGGCACATCCCATTGCTTCTCTAAGCAGGGTTTTCCCTGTGCCCAGAGAGAGCAGGACTGGCCTCTCCTGCTCCTTGCAGCGGCCATCTCCAACTCCCGCCTGGCAGGCAGACGCCCTCTGACGTTGCTCATGGCCGCAGGAAATTAAAGATTAAAGAGAGGCCTGCGGTCACAGCAAACACAATGCTGTCTGCAACACACCGCTCAGCTGGGCTCATTACCCAGGCTGCAGCAATGGGTGATGGCCAATGTCCTAGTATCACAAATGGGGGAAGGCGCCCCACACACACCTCCCTGAATCCCCAGGAATCAGGGCAAAACAGACTGTGCCCCCTCTTATCCCAGTCCAAAAACTTGTCAGTAACTAAGGAAACATCTCTGCAGAAGGCATCAACGTGAGTCTGTAAGCTCCTCTCTGCCAAAGTCTGCTTTTTGAGCAATCTTTTTGCCTCGGTACAACCTCCACGGCAGCTCGCAGAGGACAAGTGCTAAGGATTTAAGGGATGGGAGGAGGCAGACCTGCCTGCTCAGTTGTGTTTTGGAGCCAAGAGCATGAAATATGCTAATCCTGCCCATCTCTTCTGCCAAGCGCTGCAGACCCAGAACAACTGAATGCATAATAAAACTTTCACCCAGCTTTAACCAGAAGTGAAATGAGTACCACAGCCTCAGCTACTGAATTCATGCATGCTGGAAAAAGAGACCTCCTATTACTCAGAAGAGCTGGACATGAACCAGTGACCTAGAAAAAAAAGCCTGAGTCTATGTCCCATCACTCTCCACCTCCTCATTGCCTTCGAGCCATCCAGCTTGTCTGAATTTTTCAGAGCCCTTCTCCAAGGAAGTCACAAAGCAGAAAACCATGACACTGCACATCATGCTGCAAGGAAAAATCTCAGCTGGAGCCAAAGGGCATGGGACAGGTGGCTTCACAGTGACCTGGCTGACCCTCAGCTGCTCTCAAAATTGTTGCTCTGATTAAACTAATCCAGTTAAAGGCCAACCCTTCCTTCACATGACTACAGCTGATACCTCATCTCTCAACACCAGCCTCCTGAAACATCCTGAAGCAGAATACCTCCTCACCAGACACCGGGCCAGGCATCAACACTTTCCGAACCCACTTCCACCTTTGAGAGACATCAAGTTTCTCTTGTCCACTGTCATGTTGCTTAGCTCACACAGGCACCAAAAGCCCTGATACAAGCCAATAACATCAGTCTGTTCCATAGGAGCCTGAGACACCGCACCTCAGAGCTGACTCCCTTCCCCGATCACTTAGAAAGTCAGCAGCCAGGAGGTTTTTATTGCAGGAGTCTCAGCGAAGGCCACATTAAGCTGCAGAGATCAGAGGGAAGGTGCCGTGGTTGGGAGGAAGTCTGATGCTTACAGCAAACTTTTATTCAATCTATGTTAAGGCAAAAGAGAGCCAGCCAGGCTGCCTGCCCTTGAGAATGCCTTGCCAAGATGGAAAATAAAGGTTCGAGCCCTTCCTGTTTCCCCGAGGCTGCAGTCAGAGGTGTACCTTTTACTACCATGTTTGGGAAACTGGCCTCCCTGGCAGCAGACTACAACTAGCAGCATTTGAATGTACAGCTCAGGAGTTTCAGAAAGTCAAATCAGATGCTTAATGAAGAGTAGAAACCACAGCGCGAGCATTGTTGCCAGGTCTCTCCAAGCACGAGTGGCACAATCAGCCTTTGTCAAGGCTGGAGCTCCAGAGACAGCAGTGTGGCAGGGTTGGTTCTAATGACTGCCACAGACATACTGCCCTTACGCTTCTTTATAGTATTACTAAAAATAAAATTAAAAACACTTAAGCCACTGCAATTTTCCACAGTTCCAAAGAGCTGTACCCTGCTGGGGCAGAGTTCAGGGTCACTCCCTCCCCCCCCCGCCTTTTCTCTCCGCAGAGAGGATTCAAACGGGCAGGAAAATCGGGAGCTCCTGGCGAGGAAGACCATACCTGGGTTTTGCCTGCCACCACTAACAACTGATGGCTCTCCAAGCCTGCACTGGACAAGGGACTGAGCCTCAGTCTTAGCAGACAGGCATCCCCTTGCAAAGCCATTGCCCTAGACCTCAGCTCTTTGGCAAAGGCAGCAACGGCGGATGGGACCGCAGGTACATCCTCCAGAGAGGGGCAAGGTCTGCACAGCTCCAAAGCACCTCCCCAGAACAGCCCCGTGCAGCCCTGCCCGCCTGCATACGAGGCTGGGATGTCTCCCAGCTCCAAGAGGCAACGCACAGTGCGTTGAGATGGCATGGGGAGCTGCACCGAAGAGCTCACTTAAAACAGGCAGCCAAGGAGGGGGTGTAGCCCTTCCCCATTTTAGCTGCTAGTAATGTATCAGATCACAGGAGATGAGACAAACAGAGATCAAGCAGAGCCCAAGCCAGTTTCTTTTATCTGCTTTATAAGTAACTAATTAAAATAATATTTCCAGGATGCTTTTGTCCCCAAAAGGCTCACAAACGAGACCTCTAGTAAAAAAGATCTACACACACAGAGCTGAGGAATCCCCTGGGGTGGGTCAAAAGAGCACACAGCAAAAGCCGCTTTGTGAAAAGAGAAAATGTCACAGACACTTGAGAGGCGAATAGAAATACAGGCAGAGAAACTCAGCCCAGAGATTGCAACTAACACCAAAACCTTCAGCAAATAACTTACAAGAGCTTTACTGACCACAATGGTCAGAACATCCACTTTACTGCCCATGGAAAAATGGCCCTGTAACACCAGGCTGCAGCACCAAGGTCTAGTTTATACTAGAAAAAGAGTGTTTTGAGGGTGTATTTTACACCAGTAAACCCCTGCCCACAAAATAACCTGGACCGGCTGAAGCGGTTTTCACCGGCAAAATGCCATCTATATCAGACCTTCAGCTAATATAAATACTTTTAAAGATAAAAAAGAAAGTAAACACAAGAAGCAAGGCTTCCTGCGGCACCTAGCTACAGTTATCAGATTTTCACTGCCATCACTGCACAGAAACGACCTCTTTTTTTTTTTGAGACCACACCAGAAGAGGAGGGTGATGCTGTCTCACAGCAGTCCCAGCTACCTGCAGCCAGGGAGAACCTGGACACACCACCTCCCCTCCCAAAGTAGGTCTGGTGAGGAACAAAGTACTCAAACCAAAACAATGTTCTTCTTTGTTAATGAACGACTAAGCTGACCTTTACCCGAAATGAAGAAAGAGAATGTTTTTCCAGAAGGATCAACAGTGATTTCTCTATCAGGAACAACAAATATTTCCCTAGGTATGGAAGGCAATGCATTTTTTTCCTTGGCTGGCATTAACACCGAGCATGAAAAGATCTAATCCAAAGCATAGCTCAGTTTCAACACTTTCCACAATAAAAACAAATGATGCTACTGAACTAAAAGCGTGAAACATGCCTGAGGCTTTGCAGAACATGGCTCAGGCCTCATCTACTTTGCAAGCTGGAGCTGCTCTGCGACGCTACTTTAATCCAGTTGCTATCAGGTAACAACAGATCGTTGTATCAGGACACTCTTGAAACCTAATCCACACTAACCACAGGTGCAAATTTACCAAGGGCTGGTTGAGCTACAATGCAACCCTGTAAACATACTTTCATTCAGCACGTAAGCGACTTTAACTCAGTCCAGTTAGTTCACTTCAAAGATGAATCAAGCTAAATCAAATCAAGGCTACTTCAATTCTGGATAGGAACATCTATACAGTGATTTAATTCACTTTAATCAACCCACTGGAAAGGTTAATTGGATTAATTTTCTTGAGTAACCCTGTGTGGACAGACTCTAAGGATGAGACCTTGGCCACACTAAAATGACCAATAACAATTTTGCTAACGACTTCATAGGACCAACATTAACCCCTAAAACTTCAGCACATGGATATTACTCTTCTTCCAGTAGCAATAAGAAGTGAAGCATTAGAGGATGACGAGAGGTCAAAAGGGACCTCCAGCTCCCTGCACAGACATACACCTTCTACTCTTGACTAGCTGAATCATCAAATTCACATTTGCTGTTTTGTAAGAATTGAAATTTAAAAAAAAAAAAGAAAAAGAAATGGCCAGTGGCAAGGAAAACAAGTTTAAGTAATTTTTGTTGTATTTAGACAGGCACACCGTGCTCTCCATTACTACAGTGTAAACCTCAATTAACTGGATTTTGACAGAGCTTATGCAGATTTATATCGCTGTCAGAAAGCACAGACTCTACCTCGCACAAAGCTTTTTAAACCCAAAGCAGCTCCAGAGCACCTTTAATTAACCTTAAAGGCACACGTGTGAAGCAGATACTCTGCTAACAGGGAAGCTGAGGCCAGGTCTGTGTACCGAGCACGGGCTAAAGCGGCAGCCGGGCACCCAAAAAGCCAGCGGGGCGCTTACAGCCCACCCTTCCCCTGCACCCCGGGGGGGCACGGGGGTTTTGCAGGGTGGCGGAGACTGCTTGGTGCTCCCACGTCCTCACAAAAACCCCGCAGGCTCCAGTATTTTTACCCGGGACCTCAACGTCGCCAGTCCCCCTCAAACCACCGCGTTTGTGGGTATTCACGGTTCTGCTCCCATTTTTCAAACGCCCCGAGCGGAGCCCCCAAGCCCAGCCGAGCCGTTAACTGCGAGGAACGCATTTGCATGTCAATACCCCCCCGCAGGATCTCCCCGCTATTCCACGGCAAGGCTGACCTCCCGCGGGAGCGGACCCCGGCCGGCCTCGCACCCCAGCCCCGCC
>NW_010972798.1:9536674-9537209 GCF_000737465.1 Haliaeetus leucocephalus | reverse complement strand
CCCGGCTGCCCCCGCCAAAGAAAAAAAAAAAAAAAAAAAAAAAAAGCTTCTCTCCTTTCTTCCCCCAATTCCCCCCAAACCGCACCGTCCCATCCAGCTCCAGGCCCCCCCAGGGTGACCCCCTACCTTCTTTGACTCCGGGCAGCTTGGAGTGGTCGATGCCGATCCCGGCCATGGTGAGGGTACGCTCGGCGGCCGGGGCCGGGCCCTCGCCCCCCCCCCCCGCCCCGGGTGAGGGCAGAGCCGCGGCGGCGCCGCCCGCGCCCCGCGCTACAAAGTTGCCAGCGGATGGAGACGGACGGTGCGCCCGGCCGTACGGCGCGGGAGAGGGGACAGAAAGCGCCGGGGCGGGGCTGCCGCTCGCCGCCCCCCGCCCCCCGGGCGCTGGGGGGTCGGGCGGGGGACGGACGGGTTTTTTTTCCCCCTTCCTCCAGCGGCGCTCGGGCAGGGGCTGAGCGGGGCGGGCAGCCTCCGAGCGCGTTTATTTATAGTTGATTTTACTTTTTTTTTCCTTTTTTTTTTGTGGGTTTTATTT